>NC_073692.1:168323191-168657852 GCF_029784155.1 Uranotaenia lowii | reverse complement strand
TGTACTACATCGTAACGGATCTTCCTGCCTTCTCGGAACGGAAGGCCATTGCCGATGTGCACCACATGCCGATGTTCTTCGGAACAGTCATCTTCGCCCTGGAAGGAATCGGTGTAGTTATGTCCCTGGAGAATAACATGAAGAACCCACAGCACTTCATCGGCTGTCCCGGAGTACTGAACATCGGAATGAGTGTGGTCATTTTCCTGTATACTGTCGTAGGATTCTTGGGCTATTTGAAGTACGGTGAAGACACCAAGGGTAGCATTACCCTGAATCTGCCCGTTGAAGATCTGTAAGTATATTCTATTTCAATGGAATGGTGGTCAAATTTTTAACATGAATATTTAATTACAGATTAGCACAAATGACAAAGCTGATGATTGCGCTGGCCATCTTTCTCACCTACTCGCTACAGTTCTACGTCCCGATGGAAATCATTTGGAAGAATGTTAAGCATAACTTCAACGAGCGAGCTAATGCCGCTGAGTATGCGATCCGTATTGGACTTGTGGTAAGTTTAGTGGGAATAGTCTAAAAATATATGAAATAAATAATTATGAAAAGATAAAATACATAGTTAGGAACGGATAGAAAATTAGAAGCAAATCTATAAGTGTTGATAATTGAGATTTTATGATTTCAAGAGTAAATTGTTACTCTTCCCACGGGGGATTTAATAAAAATAAAATGTTATTTTATGGGAGGTTTTTGCAGAGGAAAACGTCAAGGCACAAGCTACCAAAACATTGAATAACATCAGGTTTAATCAGCGTCATCGAGTTTTCTAAATCGACTTCTAAACAGCTCGAGATTTTTCAACATTACAGTACACAAAAATTTCAATGTATTATAGAAACCCGAAAATAGCTTATTTTTATGCCTGTTTTGATAGTTTGAAGAATGGGATTGTGACTTGACTTATTATTAGGACTTGAATTATTATTGGGACTTGACTGTATAAAACAATTTAACCAATTTGAATAAGCTCATCACTGCCACTTGGTGGAATGCTTATTTTCAAAAGGTTACAGATTTTTTTTTACGTAATAAGGTAATAATTTGAATGGAGATACAAAACATACGTTTTAACTTTCTAGAATTACTTGTTTTATGTCTCGTTCAAAAGCTGAATAGCCTTCTCTCGAGCTTCGACTATGGAACTTAAAAGATTCGATAAAAACTTAAATCTTGAGCTGAGTAAAGCTTGCTTCAAATAGAATTAGAAAAAAAAAAAACAATTGCCTGTATTTCAGTTATTTATTAATAAATTCAAGATCTCTTTTATACAAATGTAGCGATTTTTTTATAATTTGAAGGAAAAAAACTGATAACATTATTCGTCACGGTTTTGATGGAATTCTCGATTTTTTCCTGTAACATGGTTCATTACACGGTGCACACTTCTTCGTCCATCGTTTAAGCTGTCTTATTCTACCAGGTCTCCATCCTCTTTGACAACCTTTCCCTTTGCTTTGAGTCTTCATGATCTTCATGATTGCCCAGTGTGGAAGATGAGAATGGTTAAAAACCGTACATAAAATAAAATAGAATACGGCAATTATAAATATCAATGCAAAATATTATTAAAAATCATTTAGCGTGCAGAATAACGTTTTCGTTAGGATTTACGACAACCCTGCACGATCTCTCTCACTCGCACTTGGTTTGGTTGTCTAAACGGACAGGATGAACACGAGTCAGTTGAAAGGAAAATGTTGCGGAAGATACACGCACTTTAAATTACTTTAAATCGTGCTTATGCGTGATTGACGCAGTCAGCCATTATTAAGCCGGATGAAAACGGCCAGTTACGACACCCAGTATTTCTCAATAGGGCGAAAATGGGGGCAGTTGGGTGGGTTAAGGTTTTTCGGAACAAACTGGACCCCTTTCTCTGCATACCATTCTTCAATGACTTTGCTTTAATGACAGCTTGCCAAATCAGGCCTGAACATTACGGGATGGTCGTGGGGACGAATAAACGGCAAAATTCGTTCGTGGAGAAACTCTTTTTGGTATAGCTCCGACTTCGTTGTCTCATTTGTAACGAAAACTTTCGTTTTTTGCCACAGCTGCAAATGCCTTGCCAAACAAATCATAAATTTTCGTGTAGATTTGTCGGCAAACACAAACTTAAATTCGGCTGGAACATCCCACGAGCCAAGACGAATTTTTGACTTTGGATTTGCCCGAAGTCAGCATTTACATAGGTTTCATCGTCCATCAGAAGACACTGAAGATTTGGCTGTTTGCTAGCTCGATACGATTTGATCACTTCCCGGAGTCGAATTCTCCTCACAGTACTATGGGCAGCACCGAATTCTCTGGCTGTCGTGATTTTACGAATCTTAATTCAGAGATTCACTTAGAAACATCTAAGGGAAATCAGCAAACAATCAGCTGCCGCAGCAGACTTAAAAATCTTCGCTTCCTAAGCCAATCAGTCTTATTCCAAGGAAATCGTCTGCCAATTGGTCTTATTTCACCGGAAGGCCAAACCAAAATAATCAGCAGCAGCAGCCTTAAAAATCTGCACTTCTAAAGCAAATCTGTCTTATTCCACCGGAAGGCCAAAGCAACACGAACAATCAGAAGCAGCAGCCTTAAAAATCTGCGCTTCTTAAGCCAATCCGTCTTATTTCACCGGAAGGCCAAATGTACACAAACAATCAGCAGCAGCAGCTTAGAAAATCTGCGTTTCTAGAATCCGTCTCATCCCACCGGAAGGCCAAATCCAAACAATCAGCAGTGGCAGTCTTAAAAATATGCGCTTCTAAAGCCAATCCATCCGTCTTTTTTCACCGGAAGGCCAAATCAAAACAATCAGCATTAGCAGCCTTAAAATTTTGCGCTTCTAAAGCCGATCCATCCGGCTTTTCCCACCGGAAGACCAAATAAAAACAGACAATCAGCAGCAGCAGCCTTTAAAATCTGTGCTTCTTAAGCCAATCCGTCTTTTTCCACCCAAAGACAAATTCAAAACAATCAGCAGCAGCAGCCTTAAAAATCAGCGCTTCCTTAGCCAATATGTCTTATTCCACAGTAAGGCCAAAAGAACACAAACAATCAGTAGCAGCAGCCTGTTAAAATTTGCGCTTTTAAAGCCAATCCGTTTTCCGGTGAAATAAGAAGTCTTATCTCACCGGAAGGCCAAATCAAAACAATCAACAGCAGTTGTTTTAAAAAGCTGCGCTTCTTAAGGCAATCGGTCTAATTTCACCGGGAGGCCAAATGAAAACAAACAATCAGCAGCAGCAGCCTTTAAAATCTGTGCTTCTTAAGCCAATTTGTTTTTTCCCATGGGAAGGCCAATTCAAAACAACCAGCAGCAGCAGCCTTAAAAATCAGCCTGCCAATCCGTCTCACCTCAATGGAAGGCCAAATCCAAACAATCATCAAAGGCAGCCTTAAAAATCTGCGCTTCTAAAGCCAATCCATCTGTTTATTTTTTCACCAGAAGGCCAAATCAAAACAATCAGCAGCAGCAGCAGCTTTTAAAATCTGCGCTTCTAAAGCCAATTCCGTCTTTTTCCACCGGAAGGCCAAATGAACACATACAATCAGCAGCAGCAGCTTAAAACATCTGCGCTTCTGAAATCCGTCTCATCCCACCGGAAGGCTAAATCCAAACAATCAGCACCGGCAGCCTTAAAAACTTGCGCTTCTAAAGCCAATTCATCCGTCTTTTTTCACCGAAAGGCCAATCAGCAGCGGCAGTCTTTAAAATCTGTGCTTCTAAAGCCAATCCTCTGTCTTTTTCACCGGAAGGTCAAATCAAAACAATCAGCAGCAACAGCCTTAAATATTTGCGCTTCTAAAGCCAATCCATTCGTCTTTTTCCATCGGAGGGCCAAATCAAAATAATGGAATAGATAGAAAGATGGGATCGAAAATAAACCGATTTAATCTGTATATTCTTCTTGCCATTCTAACAAGGATTCATTTTTTGCCAGGTTAAGTGCGTCCATCAAAGGTATTTTGGAGTATATTATTTGTTGTGCATTGCAGCCTTGTTTCGAGAGTTGGTCTGCGATTTCGTTCCCATAGATGTTGCAGTGTCCTGGGACCCACTGAAGTTTGATTATTTTATTGGTGATTTCAAGTTTATTTAATATTTCGTTAATTATAAAGTTATCTTTAACGTAGCCATTTTTTAATGATTGAAGCCCTGATTTAGAATCGGTGCATATCACGAATTTATTTTCTGTGCTGGAATTGATTTTATCAATGGCTGTATTGATTGCTAATAGTTCTATGTTCATTATAGATAGTTCTTTGTTTACTCTCGAGTTGAATTTATCTTGGTTGTATTCTATGTATATTCCTATTCCGCTACTTTCACTTGTTTTTGAACCATCTGTATATATTTTTTGATAATTAGCGTATTTGTTTTGGAGAATTTCGTTTACTATGATCTTAATTGATTTTTTGTTTAAATCTTTTTTATTTAAATCTTTGATGCTATCTTCTATGTTTTTATTTAAATTAAAATGTTTGATTGAGTTAGAGTTTAGATTGTTGGCAGTTTGTACTATGAGATAGTTGTTTTGATAAGTTGTTATTTCTAATAGTGTAGCTTTTTTAGGAAGGATATCAATTTCTAGAAATTCTTTTAAGTATTCGGTAATAGGTTTGTTGTTGGAGAATGCTTTGATTGTCTCTTTTTTTGCTAACCATTGTGCCCTCTTTTTAACAGGCATTTCTCCTGCTTCTGCGTAAAGCACGTTCAACCCAAATACGAACGAACGAAATACCGAAACAGCTGACAGCACATGTAAACAAAACTAATTTGTTTTTGTTTTATTTTATACACGCTCCCGATTTTATACTTAAATTTTCGTTTATTAAACACTAATCGGCTAATGAATCGATTCAAAAAATCGGAAATTTGAGTTCGAAAGATCGATCTAAGATCTACCAATCCTAAGACTCGAGCTCCCAAGCAAAATGATGCATGACAACTGCATTCCAGCGAAACAAGAAAAATATATGAAGGATTAATCACCGTATTTTATGTTTGTTACTTATTTTTTGGGCCTTATCGGTGAAAACTGATGTCCTTTTTGGGAAGAGCATCTTAAGATTATGAAATTTCATAGACGGATAGAAAGTTAGAAGAATTGAAAGATGGTGAAAATGAGCGGGTAGACAAACATAAATTTCGGTGATTAATCTTTTCATAAAAAGCAAGCAAAGTTATCAACTTTTTATCAACAATGGTAAAAAATTCATTTTTGTAGTTGAATATTGAATCGTTCCTTGTTTCAAGAACTCCTAATTAAAGGCGAACACGAAATTATTGCGACACCGAAAAAGTCATGCCAACGTCTCATAATGATTAGAATCAAACCAAAATTTTGGGGTAGTTTTCAACATATATTTACTTCAAAAATCAAAAGAAAAGTAAATCTATGGAACCTTCAGTGTAAAATTGAACGCATTCTCGCTTGATGCCCTCCACCAAAGTCTTTACAGTGTCATCCGGTACCAGTTTCTCAGTTTTTTTTTTCTCCATTTTCTCAACATGTCCTTCTCGTCTTAGACTGTCTTCTAGCTCTTCCGAAGTTCCCGCTTCATTATTGCCCAGTACTGCTCCACCGGGCGCAGCAACGAACTGTTTGGCGGGTTCATGTCCTTTGGAACAAAATGGACAGAATTGGCCTCATACCACTTGAGGACACATTTAGAATAGTGGCATGATGTCAAATCTGGCTAAAATAGCGGAGCTTCGTCGTGCTACTGCATGAACGGCAAAATGCGCTTCTCGAGGCACTCAGATTTGTGGCCATTTACCGTGCCCTTTGTCATGAAAGGCTCACTCCTCAGTCCGCAAAAGCAGATGGCCTTCCAAACGAAATATTTGGAGGCGAACTTCGACATTTTCTTCTTCTTAAATTTGGCGTCCACATCGAACATGTTCTTGCCGGTGAGAAACTCCAACCCCGGAATTTGTTTAAAATCGGCTTTAATATACGTTTTGTCGTCCATCACACAGCAGCCACATTTTGTCAGCATTTTCTCGTAGAGCCTCCGTGCCCGTGTTTTAGCCGTAGATTGCTGCCGCTCATCGCGGTTTAGGAAGTTCTTTACCTTGTAGTCCAGCTCTCATCTTTGCATTCTGGACGTAGCTCTGCGACATGCCGATCTTTTAAGCCAAATCATGGCTTGAGTCGTTGGGATTTGCTTCAATCATCCGCCTTTCCCTCCGTTTTTTTCTTCTCCTGTCCCGGTTTTCTTCCAACTCCTTTGCCGTGGTCCAACGTCAACCGCTTCTGGAACCGCTTCAACACTCTGGAGACGATTGAATGGTGAATTTTCAACATTTTTTCCAACTTCCGGTGCGACAGGTCAGGAAATTCCAAGTGTTTGGAAAGAATTTGTTCACTCGACTCGCGTAGGTTCAACATTATTTTCGTTGAATCGAAAAACAGGACTTCCAGTTTTGCAGCATGTAAACAATACACATCAATGAGAAAGTGTGCAAAATTTGGTTTTTACCCAGTGGTAAAAAAGTTATGCCCTGTTGAATGTGTCGAAATAATTTCGTGCTCACCCTTTAAATCAAAGATAAGACTGAAAATTCAAAGTTTTTGACCTTCCATTTTTGCCATTTTTTGACAATTTAATTTCAATATAAAAATCTGAAATTTAGACTGAACTTAAAATTCCAGTTCTGATCGAAATATTTTTCTTAGCCTGCAAATCCTGTGAAATATTTTGAAATTATAATATATCATCAAACAAAATCATTCATCGGTATATGGAACAACAACAATTCAGCACATTTTGAAATATTTAACACATATTGAGTCAATAGCCAGACCCTCATAGTTCCAAAAAATAGGTACATGTTCAAATATTGAGTTACGCAAATACCTTCAAGTAACAGAAAAAAGAATAAAAAAAAAGTTGACTGGCAATAGCCTTAATAAAACGTTAAGGTGCATAACAGACTTAAAAATGGTTTTCTAAGGTTTGAAAAAGTAAAATAGGTTTTAAATTGGACTTATAAAATTGTTGAGTTTTGGTAAATAGTTTAGTTTGAAGTGATCGCACTGCTGTTCATAGTAATTTTAAAACTGAAAAGACAAATTAAACAAAACTTTTTTTTATTCCGAAGGAGTAAAACTCGGTATTCGAAAAATTGAGCATTAAAATTCAATTGAATATTTATTCCCGATTTTATCATTCCAGGTTCTCACCGTGGTCATTGCCGCAGCGCTGCCCAACATCGGACCCTTCGTAACGCTCATTGGAGCCGTTTGTCTCAGCACCCTGGGCCTAATGTTCCCGGCCGTGATCGAGCTGGTGGTGTACTACGAAAAACCCGGCTACGGTCCCTTCAACTGGGTCTTGTGGAAGAACATCTTCCTGATTCTGTTCGGAGTGGTTGGTTTCATCACCGGAACCTACGTCAGTATCGAGGAATTCTCCCAGCATCTGGAAGAAGTATAAAATGGTTCGTCGTTTGAATGTTCGTGGTCGGATGTTAGTGTTTGCATACATTTAGGTGCATATCTTAAGTAGCTAAAAGACTTGTCACTCGATTGTCGAGTGCCAAACAGCAGTTTAGAACCTTACTTTCGACCTGATTGATCCGAAGATTGAAAGAGTGGATGTTCGCAATCGGAAGTGCACGTGGTGGTGTCCCGAGATAGGATCAATGTTCCAGTGATGAAAATTACCAACAGTGTATGTGTGAAATACTCTGTTAGAGCTGACTTTTCAAGAAGCTTCCAATCTCCAATCTTTCAGCACACCAGTCACTTTTGCAGTCGAACATACCATCGTTATTGGCGAAGCCAAAATTCAGTCATCCCTTACCACTTTCCCCAAATCCAAGAT
The DNA here is from genome assembly GCF_029784155.1 of Uranotaenia lowii. Lineage (NCBI taxonomy): Eukaryota > Metazoa > Arthropoda > Insecta > Diptera > Culicidae > Uranotaenia > Uranotaenia lowii. Next base: position 168,650,004 of record NC_073692.1, on the reverse strand, counting down.
TGAAATGGCATCAAAAAACGTTTGACCCCTCAAAGTAAAAATTCGTTAGACTTAGCGTGGTTTTAAGTGGTAGAGTATTTGGCAGTGTAGCACCGAAACCAATGTGATTTTGAATCTATCTCTAATTATTTTACCATTTAGTCTAAGGCTATGTATAGTTTACAAATAGAATAGATCCAAGATTTCAGTAAGTTGAAACATTAAAAATGGAATGACCCCCCAAAAATACCGAGCTTGAATGTTTCTCGAAAACCATGAAAACCACAAAGACATGAAAACCAAAATTTAAAGCTACCATATCGTTAACCCCAAATCGAACTAAAGTTTTGTTGATATCTTTTGAGAAAAAATCTAATGAAGCAACCGGTCTTCCAAACGCCATCCAAAAGCTGGAAAATGAGATAAAACACTGCATTAAACACAAATAAAATAGCTTTAAATATTTTTTATTTAAAAGAAACACAATGAATTGATACAATTATCAATGAAAAAAAAATAAAACCCAGATGCTGGAAACTGACTTGTGAACACTCATGTTCCTAATATTTAGTAGATGCAACGATGCTATTTAAAAACAAAAGTAGTGAACAAAGTACCACACAAAAAATCTAAGAATCAACGATATTTTACCCAGGCACAAAATATTTTGGAAACAAGTCTGCTAGTTGGACGTTAAAAAATTGATTCAGGTTTCATTGGAAATATTTGTAACACCCACAACCGAGAGAAGGAAATTGACATAGCATCGTAGTCGCGGCGTTATACGAATGTTAATCGATTTCTACGATAATCTACGAATAAACATATGTAACACAGTAGTGATTACTGCTGCCGTTGTCAAAAGTTAAATGCGATAGGTGATAAGCAAAGCTCATTGTTACTAATGTAAGATATACCTTAAACTATGCTTTATAAAAGTGGATTGAAAATCTATTTAATAAATGATACTTGGCCCCTGAGAAAAATTTTTCAATTTAAGCAATGCACGACTAGTCCTTTTCTATACAATACCAAGATAAATAAAACGAGATTATCACACATCATTTACTCATTTATTCTAAATCATAGGTAAAATCTTAATCTGAAATTGGTAAAGAAGAAAATACTTCTTAAAATTCTGAATTTGAATGTATGTATTTAGGAATGTGAAACAATGCTTCGAAGCATCGTTAAGGCAACATTAGCCCCGAAATCACTATCACCCCCATCACAATCATCATCAGAATTCAGATACTAATTTAGCTTAATGTATAATATGGTTCAAACAAATTATTTCATATTCTGAACTTAAATTTTTTCAAGAGTTTTATTTTTGAAACTTAACCAGAATAGAAGAATATTAAATGGAAAATGTTCGAAAAAAAAATATGAAATAAAATGGTTTTACCTTACATGATGAAGTATCCATTTTCAGGCAATGATTTTATGTCGGTGTTATTTTAGCAAAGACGCAACCCTTCCGAGCTACGTGTGCTGCGCTCTGGCGATATTTGAAATAAACTAATGCATTCGAAAAATGTATTCATTAGTTCCTTTCTTAGCCGTCAGAGTTTCAGCGAACACTTACCGAAGCAAAGCATAACCCAGGATAGCTTTGAAACTATTCGCAACGTAAAGATATGTTGTAATGTTGTATGTATAGTACCTAAATGATAATCCAGGAAACAGCATTTTCTGTGGTATTTTTTTTTTAAACCTGAATCTGGCGCCCTGAATTTGAATCTATCACCCACAGGCGCGATCCTAGAGCTGGCTGACTTTCTAAATTTTCAAAAATCAGTCAATATAAAGGAACGTTAATATCGGGTGAAAAAACGTTCATTTTGAGAAAGCGAAATAAGGAGGGGGCAAATGCAAATGAGTCTACAATTTAAGCTGCACATTGCTCCTTCTCCTCTCTTGAATTTCACTGATCAAAAAAAGATGCATTTCAAAAAATATGGAATAAAATAAAATAATTTAAACTTTCAACAAATTTTCTAAATATTTATAGAACAACCAGCGGATAATATTCACTGAAAAAAAAGTTGATAAAAAGATTGTGGTTATTTGTATATCCGGTAGTTTAGAAGATTAGGAATTGTCACTTTGAAAGCTTTTTAAAGAATTTGTTGTTTTAAATGTCATTTGTCACACGTTGTTGAGAGAGGAAAATTTAGAATAAAATTATTAAAGTTATCTAATTTTTTTTTTCTGGGCTTCTGAATATCAGCGCTAGGCACAAAAATAATTTCAATGATTTCCATTTTGCAACTATACGTTTGAAAAGGCATATTTTTGAGATGAGTGTTATCTGATTATTGATTTGAATTTCAAACTGATTAACGGTTTCTAGTTAACGTAAAAAATCAACACTCTAAATATAAATTTTGTTGAAAATTAGATAATCAAAATCAGTTTCTGATGTATGAAGCTCCTTAAACCTAATTTAATTGATTTGCTGTTGAATTTCAATTTATCAAACAACATTTTTAACATAAATGGTACTGAAACGAATGAAAAAGTTACAAATAGTTATAAAGAAAGTGAAAATTGTTTTTTTCCCTTTCAGGTACCTACACATAATTTCAAATTTTTTAAATAATTAAGAATTGAAATTTAAAAAAAAAAAGAAATGATGAGTTCATTCTAATAGTCAATACTATTCTTTAGTGAAGAGTCTTTATCAATTGCATTTGAAATAACCAAACTTTCAGATGCAGAATATCCATCCTTAAACTGGGTTTTAACGAAAGTTTCAATATTATTTTGTGAATAAGCTGAAAGCAGTAACGGTGATATAATTGGTGTTGATCTTGAAATCCACTGCTGGAGTCAAAAATCACTAAAAGATCTTCCGAATGTTTGGCTTGATGGATTGCCTTATTTCCGAAAAAAAAAATCGACTGATAACGGGATAGTTTTTACTAAGAAGAGAAATTAAAACCTAGGAAAACTGATTTTGGAAGATTTCCGCGTTCTTAATTCGATTGTTTGTAAGATTTTGTCTGTCATTCCTAGTTTTTTTTTGGTGTTTAGTAATTTTAAAACAAATCAAGTTAAAGTTAAATCGATCAATGATAATTGATGAAGTTAATAACCTACATGAACAACAACAAAATATTTTATATCTTTTTATCATCCTTCAACGATACAGATTTAGAGAAGAATGCGAAATAGTGGTAAATTCTTGAAATAAAACGAACGGATCACCTTTAGGTAATTTTTTTTCCCGAAGATACAACGATTTGAAAATATAATTTTATTTTTTTTATGATAATTAAATAAATTACATTATAACTATTGCTAACATCACAAAAGAAAGGTTTGTTAAGTTATTTGTTTACTATTTGATCCTGAAAATTTTGATATATTTCACAACTTTGTTGAATGCTTAAAAGCATTTTCTCTTGTGCATTTAAAAATATCCAAGATTTATTTTGGTTTTAAATGTTTTCAAAATTCCCGTATTTAACACAACGAGGATACTTACTTCATAAAACTTGTCGCCCAAAAGTCACGGTAAATTGCATACAGTCTTCAGGAAAATTGATCATTAGGTAAAAAGCTTTTGTTTCTTTTTTTTTGATATTTTACACTTTTAATTTTTTTTTTAATTGACATTCGTTTTACAAAATTTTTCAATGAATTTTTATTTTGAATTTTCAAAAGTTATACCGGAAACGATACCTGATAGAAATAATACAAATTTGCATTCAGTGACCCTAAATAAGTCAAAATCAGTTTTCAAATTCTGTGTACCTCAGAAAATGTGAATTTTGTTACCTTGTGTTATAAATTGTGAATGTAGATTTTAGGTTCCGGATATGAATTGAAATCTCTACCGCAACACACCAATTCCTTCATAATGAAGCAGCTTTTCTAAATACTTTTTGTTCCTTTTTGGCTCTCAAAACTCATAGGGAACGCAAGTGTTACAAACACACAATATTTTCTTTTGGTTTACTGTTGATGGAATCTCTTGTGTTTTAACATACTAACTGGAATTTAGAATTTTCTAAAAGGTGTTTAAAATTAAAACTCTTTATATTTCAAATTCGATTCCTGTTTGGCAGTACGTTTTTCACGGTCATTAAAAATATGAATGATAGATTCAAAACAGAATTTAATAAAATTAGATCTAAAATTTAAATTTTTGGTTTTAAATTTCATGATTTCATAAAAAACCTCAATTCTAATTTTGCAATCTAATCATAAATCCCTTGTTAACGCAAGTGAAAATAGTGATGCAATAGATTTAGGAATGAGTTTAGCTTTAGACATCTGATATGACATTGTAACTGTAAAAAAAAGAAAAAAAATCAGAATTTGATATTCTGGTCAATATTTGAATATCAGATACGTAATAGCTTTTTGTTTTTGAAGTAAAGTTTAATTAGCAAATTTTGTTCTGATTCTAAATTGATGGTTTTCCTTCGATTTCTAAAATATATGGAAATACAAATGAAAAACCAATGATAAACCTTTCGTTGCCCGAATCTCCATTTAAAATGAATTTCATGCGGCTTCAACACGATGATGAATATGACGATTAAATTTGTTTTGTGGAATATTGGCAAGTAGGACTACCAATACGTTTCTTATGCGCCACTGGAAAACTGATCACTCCAATGGAGAATTTGACTATAATTTTAATTTCTTACAAAACATTTGACAGCCGAAGGTCCTTTTTCACTTTTTAGTAAGAACGACCAAGATCTGTTAATCCATTAAACATGGTAGAAACTTCTGAAAATTGAAGAAAATTGCAACTCACATGATTCCGTACCTACATATACAGCTTAAGGATTTTTGTTTGTTTTCTTCTTGCTGGGCGATTAAAAAAACTACATGTTAAAGGCAATAAATGCATGACGTTAAAAAATATTAAAAGTATTTCATTGTTATAACCATTTTCACTCCACTTTTTGACTTTTTCAAATTTGTCATTTTATTAAAATTCAAAACAAAATTAAGAATTAAGAAGCTCAAAATTTGAAACAAATGGAAAATTTATTACCATTTGCTTATGTAAATTTAGGAATATGACGGAAATTAGAGAAATAAGAAAATGGTCCTTACATTTGATTACCTAGCTCAAATGTCTAGTAGATAGGTAAATGGTTAGCGAACTCAAAGTCAACACAAAGTAAATTGCAAGTTACAGCTGTTTTAGTTTGGTGAACCGATTTTTTTTTTCAATTCTGAGCCTTTAAGTGATTAAGAAACTTTTTTATTGAATAAATACTCCCACGGAGTGGGAATTTTTTGAAAAGCACATCTACTAGGGAAAGTTCTAAGTTTTTATAGAAACTCGAGCATTTGCAGGTATTTTGTAACGGTATCTTGCCACTTTTGAGAACTGGAGAATTGGAGAACGGTTGCCATGGACCGAGTGAATTTTAGGAATTATGTTCGTCAAGTTATGTCGTGAGACGGAATACTATGTAAATAAAAAATAATCTTGCCACTTGGTGATCACCCCGACATGACCGCGCATGATTACCTGCCTGAGGCGTTATGGTGTTAAGGATTTTATAAATAGCTGATTTTTGAGTAGTCATTGAAAACTGATAAGTTTTCATTATTTTATTCAAAATAAGCTTGATACTAAAAAAAACGATAGTTGAAAGAAATAAATAATTATTGCATACTAGGATACATAGCCACAAAAAGTAAAGATTATCTCAAACACTATTGGCACCTCAAAAAAAAACTTGTTGGCTTTTGAAACATTTATTTAAAAAAGTATTTTAAATAAACATATCATTAACGAAACGAGTAATCCAAATAGTTGTACAAACCCCTCTCACGGCTCGATTTGAGCACATGTGCCAAAATAGTTATTTATGAAACAAGTAAGTTTTAAGCCCGAGTCGTAATTTTATTCATTTTCCGATACTGTTTTGAGAGTCAACAAATAAACTTTTTAACACAGAATTCATAAAAAAAATGCGCAAGTATCATAACTTGCTTTTGTACTATTTGTGGATTAGTTTTTATTATTTAAATGACAAAAATAACTAATAAAATGATGTAAAATGACAAACATTACAAATTTGATCAATATAACAAAACTCATAAACATAACAAAAAGAGTGCAAAATTGGAAAAAAATTTAAAAAAATATAATTAAAAATATTTCTATAAAAAACATCAGCAGATTCTAAATCGTTTTAAAGGCTTTGAAAAAATCGAATATGATTATTTTGTTAAAACTTGCTAATTTTTTTTTAATTTTTGACTTGAAAACTTAAAATAAAATATCCTAATCCGAGTAACGGAATAACACATAATATGAGTTCGGCTTTGATCTGCGAAAAAAATCGAAAAGTGAACTGCTCCAGAATACACTACATGGCTTTTCGAGAAAATATTTGCCTTTTTTTTAAATTGAATTTCCTACATATGAAGTTTGTTATAAAAGATTTCAAGAGTTCTATAAAGACATTTTAACAGTACTTGAAAAAAAAACCTTAAATATTTATGCAACAAATCATTTGTTACATGAAAAATCAAATGTCAAATTTCCCATTCATAACTCTGACATTAAAAATGGCTATAAAAGCAAAAGAAATGGTAAATTTGGATAACATTCTTAAATTTCGAAAATTCATTGTAGGATTCATTTGTTAACCTATTTATCGTAAAAATCAATCGATAAATTTTCCACAAAATCGATATACAGCCAATATACTCAATTTAGTAACCAAGAACAATTTCCATCATAATTTTGTTCATGAGCCCTTTAAAATGGATGTTTGATATAATATAGCTTAGCTTAGCTTGTTTGACTACTCATATCCACCTTAAATCATTGAACTCGAAATGCTATTTGATTGTTTCGGGGGATTGTAAAGCAATTTAATTACTCCAAAAAAGCATATGGTTTTCTTGCTATTTTTTAATGAATTCTAGCGCATTTCGAATTTCATGATCGCTGGCGTGGCTAAGCAGAACAAGTTCCACGTTGCCAATGGTTGCTACTCCGTGATTAATCGAGGCCATCAATTTTGCGCAAAGTCCAAAAGAATGGTGCTTGGGATTAGCAGTTCATTCTCAATGCACAAAACTCATGCTCTCCCTTTTTGAAATGATTAATAACGGCGCCGGCCACGTCCTAGTAGTCAATGGGGAAAAAGGAAGGAATGTTAGTTTGATACTCTTTAGGTTCAACTAGCAACCTCTCGCTTCTGCATACTCCAAAAATAATTTTGAAATATTTAGAACCAAAGATAAGTTAGTATCACCAACTATGGAAACCGTCTGTACGTCTGCGAATCCATATTCAAGTATCTAAGGAACGGATTGTGTTAGTTAGAGAAAGGTAAAGATCAGGATCCATTTTGGCAAATGGTGCGATCATGTTTTCCTACACCTCCTATGCTCCTAGACATTTCCTAAGGAAAGTCCTATTTTATGAGGCATTGAATAAACTTTTTAGTTAAGTAAATTAATAGGTATGGGATAATATAATAAACGTATTGAAAGGAAATTGTTCTCTTGTATTTCTTCGTGAAATAATATTTTATAGTTACTGGACTAGTTTATTTCCCTGACCAAGATCCCTTATGCAAAGAATTTACAAAATGGCTTTTAATGATAGAAGATCTGCAATGAATTGAAAAAAAAAACTATTATATTTAGCATCAACAGACTTATCGAACTGTTTTCATGATTCTTTCCATTTTGGAAATTATTTTATACTATGTTTCTCTGTACCTCATTCATTAAGTAAAACTGAATTATACAGTCAAAGTTTTCGACTTCGTATGACAAGCTTCAATCATAACATTGTTCTGCCTTTAAAAAATCTGAAATATTATGTAACATTCACTTTCATTGCTTTGGTAAGGAATCAAATCTTCTGAAAAACATGCTTGTCCATGACCACCAATCAATAAACCATCGATTTGATTTATTTATTGTCACAAAAATAAACACGTTAATTATTTAGCACAAATAACTGAAATTAAACCCTTGAATAATGATTTCATGATACCTTTTCTATAATCTACTATTAGCTATAAATCATTCATCTAAAACATTCTTCTAACTGTACACTTTAAAAGGTTGTATCATCCTATTAATAGATCCTAGTGTTGTGGATAGATATTGTTTCTAATCAGTTAGCATAATTCAAAGAATATTTTTATTACAATCGTTCTAAAATTATTTAATTAACTGAGTGTACACAAATGTTCTTACTAGTTTATTATGAATTTATCTCTCAAAGAAAATTAATCTAAGGAAGATAATCTAAACACAACTCCCGGCTTGCGCAATCTTTTTACCATTTTGAATGATAGTTGAATGATAAATGTTCAAAATCGAAAAATTCTAGAAGTTTTTAATCTATTTTTTAAATGCGCACATTGTAAGGCCTGCCAATTGTTTTCAAAATTTTCACTAAGATTCTTAAAACAATTACCTCTGAAACTGGTTCATGGCATGGAAACATTTGTTTATTAGCAGAATATGCAAGAGTTAATAGTTAATTTTTCTAAGATCGAATTCTTAAAATGTTTCGAAACGCGCCTAAAAAGTACTCATCATCGGTAGCTCCTATATTTAATGCTATCACCATCCTTCAAACTTTTATAAAAGTTCTTGCGTCATCTACATTATTTGGATTAGCTGTTATGGAATCATTTTTCACAAACCAATTCGGTTGTGAAACGCTACCCTAAATAATCATAAAAGTTTAATTGAATCTAAGATTAGGTTCATAGTTTTGGAGTTTTTGCGCATGTAAATTATTCTCCAAGATGCTGCCACTTTCATACAAATACTTAACTTCTATCAAACCCAGCCTGAACTTAAACCTTATGCGATGTTTTCAAACGTCATCTTTTATCTTTTCCATTTAATGCTTTTTGCGATGATTGGTAAACATTCATTACATATGTCAACCAACGCGTCATTCGAAGGCCAAATCTTTCAATGGTCAAACTTTTCTTACAATGATTTTAATATAAAAAACATACATATTCTATGCGCATTGATAAAACTAATAGCAAACAAAATAGTTTTCATTTACTTTCTAAAACATAGACTTGGAAAGCTCATCGTGTTACGGAAAATCTCGAACAGTTGGAAGAACTCTTGGCTTTGTTGCATGATACTTAAAGTTTCCGAGTAGCTTTTTTTTTTAACTTTCTTGTATGCAATCTTTAACGGAATTTGAATAGTTGATTTTTTTCTAGGAAATATTTAAACCTCCCAGAAAGTTGAGGTTTTGAACGAGCTGTAAACGTTAGACTCTCATGATTTATAACAAAATTTAATGAAACATCAATTAAAAGACAAGTTTAAAGGTAAAATAAATTTTCCACTTAGCTTGGGTATAAGAAGGATAGACATCCTCAAGTTCCTGGCTTGGATTCCATCAAAATTCTCTGGAGTTTGTTCGAAGGGCATAGTATGAGCCCCTTTTCTTCAGTAGTAGGTTCTGTAGTACTGAGACAGCTCGAAAACAAATAACACTTTTAACACTAAATATTGCACAAAAATTTCTTTCCCAAGGTATGAAACTTAAAAACACTGCACTAAGAGTCGATCACCATTATTTAGCCCAAATTAACCAAATTTTTTGTACGCGAAAAAACAGACGAAAAAACGCGACGTCGGAAAAAACAAGTCCGTTCTCGAGCACGGCTTGCTGCGACTCCCGGTACATTTTCAGATCGTCTCTAAAATGGATGTTTGATATAATATACTATATTTACTGATATTACAGTGAATCCCCGATTTGGTCACGCACCGATTATGTCTGACTACTCCCGATTTTGGCACCTTTTTTGACCCGATTTTGTCACTATTTTTTTATTTAATGTAAAAATACTTTAATACTTTAATTTTATATAAGTATTTTTATTCAAATTTGAACAATAATAATGTTGGTAAATTCAATCATAATAATAAATATTACGACACAACAAATCATCGATATGATCAACAAGCTTGTTTTTGGACCCTTGGATCTAAAGGTTTAAAATTGAGAAATAGCTTATTTCGGGAAAACACGCTTTCAAGTGGTTGTGTTATTCCAATTTTCATATATTTTTTGAAAAATTTTAGCAGGTGGAGGTCGGATGAAGAAATGTGGTTTTAATAAAAGATCGAGTATACGATTCCACTTTCAAGATACTATTGAACGAGAATTTATTTCCTTTTTTTGAAATTGCGTATCCAAGTTCCCTTCTTCCGTTTGCTCTCGCTCTCTTGATCGATGAAGGCTTAGTTCATCTTACTCATTTTTAGGTTAAACACAATAGTAATTAAAACCCTAAAAATCAGAAAAATTTCCCAATCAGCTCAATCAACTATGTTGTCTAGTATCCGTACAGCTTCATTTTTAAACTTAGGCTGGAACAAATATCAATTTCTTCTTTTGTCAAACCACCCCCCCCCCCCTTTGAAATTTAAAAAACCCTAAGGGGGAAAAAAAAAGTTTTAAGTATTTCATGGAATTTTCGATAAAAAAATTCAAGTATCCGAAAGATTACAAGACCACAAAACAAATTTTGGAAGATGAAAGTTATTTCACCGTGTGTATTTTTGGTTTTATTGATTTTTTTGATAAAAAAATTACTTGATTTACAGGTTTTCTGCAGTCATAAAGTATGCAATTCTGTTGCATACAAGCTTTTGTGCAATTTATTCCAATTTATTTGTTTTTTGCATTATTTTTTATTTTCCCCCTCCTCGTGATGTTCCAACTCAGAGTGACAAAAGAAGGATTTGCAATTTGTCCCGGCCTTATTGTAATACCTTGTTTTTTTTATTAGGTCATAGGGATTTTAATTAGTGAGGATCATTAATTCTTCTTGATGGTACCGGTTCAAACAGAGTGTTTAAGCAACATATTTATCAACAAAATTTTATGATATTTCGATGAAAAAGAGACTTAACGCTTTATTTATCAACTAATAGAAAAGCATCAAAATTCAAAAGTAAAATAAGTCAATTCTTATTATCTGTCCTAAAAATAGCAACAATTACCACATCAAACATCGACTTTTGTATTCTCGAGTAAACATGAGCATCACGACGCCTATTATTTAAGGTTTCTGGATACCGCAGATTAAGGTTGCACGCCGGGCCGAACAAATTCCGACTATTTTACCTAAAAACCTGGCAAAAACCGGGAATTTGATTTCAAAATTCCGGGCAATATTCTGGCAAATTCGGTGAAAGCCCAGGAGTTACTCAAGAAAAGTGATGAAAAAAACCTTGAAAAAATATTTTGTTTATCAAAACATATCAGCAGAATTAAAATCTTGTTTTAGGCTTTAGAAAAACTTTCATGGTTATTTTTATATAACTTGCTCAAAAAATATCGTTTTGGACGCATATAAAAAAATTGTATTCTTTTTTTGAATACACTCTCAGATCTCTTTAACTGCTGTTTTCCAGTTCTCCATTGTTCCTGATTTTTTGTTTTTTAGAGGATTCTAAACCTGCCCAAAAAAGTGCTCAATGGATTTGAAATTTGATGTAAAGGGATATTATACAGAATTTACTGTCGAAAAAATGAGCAATTTTCTCGACTTCAATACCATATTGGAATAGCTCCTTCCGTGGAAAACCCGAATATTCATGAAAAGTTGCAAGTCATGTTACAGAATGGTCGAATGCTTGCAGGTTTTTTAGTTTGCATTCACCCGTCTTCTTATTCAAAATGGCTTAGAGATATAAACACACACTGCGCCCATCTGTCAAGCAAGGATAAGTGCTGGCTTTTCAAAATTCAGAAAGATTAGATCAGATCTTTCAGTTATAACATTTTTGTCCAGCCGGTGTGGAATTGACTGGTTGGGCATGTAAATGGTTTTATTGCAAAAACCTTACGTTAACATACTCAGTATCCACTATCCAGTGAAAAGTGGAATTTATGTGCTAGAATAGTCTCAGAAAATGAAGACTAATAAAACGATCAAAACACATTCCGTGTTTCGTATTTTTTAAATCTAAAATGCCGAAGCAGTTTTTGCGGTTGATTCGTTAAAAAGTACGGCTTTTACACCACTTTTTACAACCCACCACTTTTTACATTTTTTGTTATCATGATCTTAACCCTTAAGAACCCACTTCCAAAAATGGCATAACTACAGGAGCTAAGCCATTTGACTTGCAGTACTTTTTCAAATGTAGATTTTAAACACTTCAGCCATTTTTTTTTCTTTTATTTTGAAACATATTAACTATGACCCATAGCTAAACCCACAAATCAGACTCTACTCCAATAATGACCTTCCTTGGAAGTGGAATTATCGGCATGAGATTCTATGCCGGAACGGCACTAACAAGGTTTCTCATTGCTGGCATTGTTTTCCTAGCTCAAGCACATAGCATATGTCTGAAAGAATCCAAATGAAACATATTTCATATCCCAGTTCCTGACAAGGCAGAGTGTAAACAACCCGATCAGGAGAGCAAAACAAAATTGTTGCATAAGCCCATCTCAAGATATTATTAATTTATTCAGATATAGCTTTGATATCAAAATCTTCACTATGGTCGTTTATAAAAAATCTCTTTCGATACAATCAGTTGTTTTTTCTGCCGGGCAAGCAAGATATATTTCAACTTATTTGAAAAGCAGGGCCGGATTAAGCTTTCGGTTGGCCAGGGACAAGAGGAAAAATAAGAGATACAAAATAAAACTGCCGATAACTATAGAAAGCAGTCCCGATTAAATAGTCAGCCTCAGAATAAAATTTCAGTTGAGAAAGTCAAAGTCAAATCTTACCATCATAATTCATTATTAGAAACATACTTCTAAACCACTTTTCAGAAATCAAATTTCATGTTATTGTGTTGACTTTAAATATTATAAAGCAAGTTGCTTCAGCATTTAAAATTTGAAATTTGTATTAAAAAATCGCAAATTCCAAAAACCAGTTAAAAATAAGTTCTGATAAAGATAAAAAATTTGAAAAAAAAATCATAAAAAAATATCAACTTTCCTTGACAAAATTCAGTATCTGAAAGCAGAATCACTATTAAGATTTGGAAGAATTTTTAAATCACAAATGTATGCAAAGATTTGTTTATTCTTCGAAATCAACATTGGAATAAAGAACATGAATTCAAATTAAGAATTCAAAATCAGAAATCAGTTAAAGGTTAATAAAGGACATCAAATTAAAACAGAGTTAAAAAAATACAGAGTTTTAAATTAAAATTCAGAGCACATTAATTGGCTCAGTCATCCAGATAAAAATTCGTAATTAGCCTTTAATTTATAAAACAGCTCTAAGATTTGAAAATGATTAAATAATCTGTATAGAGACACCAAACTTAGGAAACAAAAGAGCAATGTAATTGTGCTCCTAAAGAAAATAAAAATTTATTATTTGATTAAATTTGATTAAAAATTCTCTGGAGTAAGCTTTCCGTCATGTATAAAAAAACGGTGTTTTATTTCTGTTTCCTTTAAACACATGAATTGGTTTTATTTTTCCTTTCTTCAGTTTTTGTCAAAAATAACCAGTTATTGAAAATGACTTTATTTTGATAACTGACAATAAATATTATTTTAGGTGCGGCCCGCTGAAAACTTTTCAAATTCAAATTGGCCCGTTGCTCCAAAAGGTTTCTCATCCTCTTAGAGCATTTCTATCAGGTGAAAAAAATGAGTTCAATTTTTCTCAGAGTCCAATGTTTTTTTAAATGGAAATATTTTATTTATTCTGCTGTTTTTGTGTTTTTCACCTGGCATAATATTTTTTTACAATAGTAACTGATCTCAGGATAAGTCACTGTACCAAATGTTGGAACAATAATAGACACTGATATAGGGTCAAAGTTTTGAAGGTGTTAAAGCGAGTATATTCTATAATACTTTGAAGTCTTCTTTTCATTATTATTATTATTATTATTATTATTATTATTATTATTATTATTATTATTATAATTATTATTATTATTATTATTATTATTATTATTATTATTATTATTATTATTATTATTATTATTATTATTATTATTATTATTATTATTATTATTATTATTATTATTATTATTATTATTATTATTATAATTATTATTATTATTATTATTATTATACTCATCGGTGCTATTTTTGGCACGACTCGGAACTGCCTTTTCGACTAGTTCCTATTATGGTCCAGGTATATGACCAGCGGTATCCGTTTATACTTCGTACAATTTAAAATCTTTTATACTCCGTAGAGATATTTTTTGTAATCTTCCGTAGAGTTTACAATTTTCGTTTTGTTTTGTTACGTTTTGCTAATAGGCCGTTAGGCTAAAAGACCACCCCACTTTGAAGTCTATAAAGCAAATGTCTATCACTGAATGAACTTTGCTTGTTTCGATTAAAAAAAGTTGAGTTATACCAAAATCGTTCAAATCTCTTCTGATCCTTCAAACTCACCCACGCCCATTGGCACTACTTAGTTACGTTTAGCCAGCAGCAACCAACAAAGTCCCACGTTATGCAGAAAAGCTTGAAAGTAAAACACCCGCTAACCATCCACAAACATCATTAATTATGTTTGTTTGCTCGCACAGTCATAATATTTGAGCACTACCAATAGCATCCAATCCATTTTGGCTTGTCGAGTAGTCGAAATTCCCATATTAAATAAGCCTGCTACCGATAGGAAAACAAATGATATCTCGGGGGTGGACAAATTTGGTAGATCAACTTTTGGTAAGGCACTGCTGACGTTGACCGAGCTTTAAAGAGAGACCGGATTCTGTTTGGCATGGTTGTTTGTTTGATCGATTCAATCAGAAAGGTTTGCGAAAAGGCCTGATGAATAATTAATCTTTGAAAGGTTTTCACATATTTTATTTGGTTTGATCCGATGCAATAGAAGAAATAGTAAATTCCCACAAACTGATCTTTAACATACACATATAGGTACCGTAATTCGGGGTAATATTGATAACTTTTTTCAATATTTTTCGATTATTTTTCCTGTTAAGGGGAATGTGGCATGTTTCATATTTTTAAAAACCATTACTGGACTCCAATGAACGTAAAATATGGTTGCAGAAATTTATTGGACTACTTTTAATTTGATTTAAAAATCGATTTCGTCGCTGTTCAGGAATTGAAGCTTTGGGGTTACATTGATCAGTCTCCATTTTGACGATTTAAACGAGTTTTCTTTATCATAGAGGATACAAAACACCTTCATAATTGTTTACAAATTCTAATATAACAATTTCATCTCGATTTTTAACGTTTTCTTTCAAAAACATTTATAATCGAAAAAAACATAGATGCTGCATACATCTAGGGGCAAAAATTAGAATAATTACTAAATTGTTTGAGCTTTAAAATAAAAATGAAATTTTAACCTTCACGCATTCCTCTTAGCCCTTCCACTATTTCCATTTACATTTTTTCTTCAAAGTTAATCATTTTATAGGATTCTTATCCATTTATCCAATAAAGGCTTACTCTTGGAAAATTTCCTTACTTTTTAAATATCAAAAATTTATCATTAAATGACTACAAAAATAGAACTATGACTATACATATACAAAGAATAAAAGTTGTTCTTTCACATTCAACAACCCGTTTGCTTCTAAATGCTTTTTGGTTTCATCAGAAGAGCTGTTTGTTTGCAAGCCTTTGAAAAAGTAGATATTTTAAAATTTTGAAATTACATTTTTACTAACAGAAAAAAATCTCAAATTCAAACCAAATTTTGTCTATTTGATACTCAAACCATAGGCTTTCAAACGTAGAAAACAGTTTTCAAAAATTCAAACTATAGACTGAGTTATTGATGATAATGTACAAAAATTTATTGTTGGTCAAAGATACCCCGGTGATCAAAGTTACCCCGTTTTACGGTACCTATGAATTGAATATATAATGGCTATTTGCCCATTAGACTCAGTCGGTTTGAAATGATTTTTGAATTTCTTAAGCCCTGGGGTCTTCGTTTGGATTAAAACTCGTCGATGATTTTTTGCAGAATTTTTATGTAACGTTTACATGAGTAAATTTGAACTTAAATGTTTGTATGGGAAATTGAATATTTTGTAGGCTGAAAAGTCATCATAATTCTTGTTTCTTCTGTGGAACGGAGTCTGCTTATGGTTTTTATACTAATTTTTAAATTCTTTGAAGGAAATTTTCCGCTTAACAACTTTGTTGAAGACCGTAACTTCTTATCAGATCAGGAAAAAAGTTATTGAAGTTTATTTTTCAGTAGGTAAAAAATAGTCAAAAATCCTCCTATACAAACCTAAAAGTTCAAATTTACTCATGTAAACGTTACTTAAGAGTTCTGCAAAAAATCATTGATGAGTTCGAAACAAAACGAAGCTTTTTAGACCCCAGGTTTTGAGAAATTCAAAAATGACCCCAAATCGGCTCAGCTTATTGCTTATCTCACCTTGTATGTAACTTGTATGACTAAGTTGTTGATTTATATCTCCCCTGTGCTATGAGAAATGTTGCATCCGTGGTGAATTGTTTGTTTTTTTATATAACGGATTAAAATTCGTGCTCGATATTCCTAGTAAAGAAAAACATAAATTCTGATGAAAAGTTTGTGTGATAAAAGCGATTACTAATTGATATTTGCCATCAAGAGCAGCTTCAGATCGAAAATCGCACTCAGTTTGACAACTTAATCAGCGGCCCAACATATGCCCGATTAAGTTTCAAATCTCGGCAATAAAGTTTGGATTACAATCGAAAGCCGCGCTAGCTGGATCTGCTCGCTCGTGGTCAGCAACACCTTCCAGTTCCGAGACATAAACATTTGACCTAGAGCAGCCAAAATCGAAGAAGGGGAACGAAATAAAACCACCAACACCTGATGCGGTTTGTCGCCTCACCCGCGAATGGCCTTTTGAACCATATTAGTGAAAAGTGTGGTGATTCGAGCAGGTAAATAAAATCTCATAAGACAAACGAACTCGAAGCCATAAAATCGTCTCCAGCGGGTCTACATTTCTGGCCCCGAGCCCGGAGGGATTCGAAACATCTTTATTAGTAGGAGAGCTCGATGCTTTTTTGTTATCTATAATTTCATTTAAAAATTCAACACCTCCCTATCCACTTTTGCATGGCATATTGACTTCACTTCCATATTTCTTTTATTACAGCTCCAAATGGATTGGCGTCGTTTGGCCTCTGGCCAACAAGTGGCTGGATGATGGACTGAGAGAGAGCCGCCCACGACACTTTTTTTTTCGCTCGAACGTGTCATCAAACAAATCGTTGAGCGGAGTTTTTTTTTGTTTAGATTGAGATAATCCTCTGATGTTTTTGGAATATATGCTTTTTTCACTACAAAAAACAAGTGGGTTTTCTGGTAAGTTCATTTCAAACGAATGTCCTAAATTATAGATATTATAATCTCAATGATTTATTTTAATAGTTATTGAAGAAATAAATGCATTTTGATATTTTAGGGTTCTTTTTCCATGTTAAAAGGATTGGTGCCTGTTTTGTTGTTCGGGTAATTTTTGACTATCAACTTAAACAGAAAGTATATGTTATTCAAATTAAAAAAAACAGGATTAGTTACTAATGTAGTGTTTACAATTAAAACTTTATATGTACAAAATTTGGTGAAAATCTTTCAAATGGTTTTGGAGATAGCTTCCAAAAAAGAAGAACATATTTATAGAACAAATTTTGCACACTTATGGCGCCATCCATCTCAATTAGAGGCTTACTACACATTCATTCCCCATCAAAGACAAAGCAGGATTAAAGAAAATACAACGGCCAAACGGCAGACGGCCAATGCAGTGCGTTTTTTTTGATTATCGGGGTGGAAGAAGGACTGTGACAATAAACTTTCGTTTACTAAATAACCGACTCAGATGGTCCACTGGGGCAAGTCGAGAAGAGTTGTTGCAGTGAGTTCGATTCTTACAGTATACTTTTTTTTGATGAACTATTCAATATGATGAATATCCCATAACATGTTTTTTCTTGTTTCGCTTGAATGTAATGGTCATGCATCATTTTGCTCGGAAGCTTAAGTTTTTATGCCAGTAGTGTTTTTTCCAATCATATCATCTTTGGTACAGTACACTGTTTCAGCGCATTTTCAGTACTGAGATTTACTTAACAGGCATTAGATTTATGCAACCTCTTCCATGTATGTGAACATTCAGGTATCAGAAATTCAGAAAACGGGTAGGCTTAAAAGCGGTTCGTTATCCAACCAAACGACAAAATGTACCTATCCTTTTTTGCAGATTTCATCATATCCACATGGGGATTCTTAACAAAATATGGCATAAAGCCTATCACATAGGGATTTTTAGGCATTAAAGCTCATACAGGGTAAAGAATGAGAAAATGTTACTTAAATTTAAATTCTTAGAATTCAACTTAATTATTACACGTTGGACAGAGTACTGAGAAGTTGTAAAGCGGACGAGAGACAATTACATATAAGTTGGAAAGAATATTTCATATGTTTTTGAGGAGATTTGATTTTACAATGATCAGAGAGCGCTAGTTAGTGCTCTCATATTACTACTATGAGTTTCTTTTAAGAGAAATTTAAAATGCAGCTTTGACGAGTGCACAAGCAGGTGAAATTTCATACATTGCAATCAGATATGACAGAAAGGATTTTTTATTACCTTGCGATATTTTATAAACTGACGTGAGAAGCGATTTTAAAGCCTTTTGGCTATCTGTAAAGTAACAAATAGTTTTAAACATTATTTTTAATTCAAGCGATATTTACGAAAGCACATGCGATTGCACGAAACTAGTGCAGTAGATTTCAGGACCAGGACTGGCGTATGGTTACGAAACATCAGAATATGAAATGAGAGGAGATTCAACTCTTCTAAACCATAAATCTAACCATTATACTAAAGTGAACTTGTCACATGTATCAATACAAGAGAAGTTACACACATAGGGTAAAAAAGGTATAACTATCGACATGCGATATTAGTTTTCACTTCCAACTAGATACAATGATAAATTTGAAAGTCTTTCGGCAACCTAAACCAAAAACATGTTTTTGAACATTTGTTCCTTGAAAACGACATTTGTAAGGCTTGCATGATTCAAGTACCAGGTCAGATTTTTTTAAATTTAAATATCTATTTCTGAAAGGCCATTTACTTCACAAAAGGTTGTTACCATCCTGAAGATAGAAGGCACTGGACACTTGTGTTAATAAAAAGAAAAATTTGAATTTATATGATGTCACAAATATTACTGATGTCATTTATGTAGGTAGATCAATTTTTTGTAAGATTTAAACTTGGTCAATATCATCAGACTGCCAAAGAACAACAAAAAAAACTCATTAGGCTGTAAGCGATGTGTACAGCCATGTCGAATTTCTAAAACCGACCATATACATTTTGTAGATTGACACAAAGAACGACCCTTGACTTTTGCAAAATTTCAGCTCAGCGGGGTGTCTCAAAGCACTTGAGGGTTTGGGATTTTTTACTCTCAAAAATCACCTAAACGGGGCCAAAGAAAATCGGAAACATTGAAATTTCAATTTTGATGTCGAATGATTGAGAAATGCAAAAATTGTCCTTATCTCGTGTTTTCATAATTTTGACCAAAAATCGATTTTCTTAACGATTAGCAAAGTCTCATGAAATTAATTCTAGGAGAAATTTTTTTTCGAGATAACACCAAATCTTGACGTTTCTAATTTTAATTTTCAACTCAATTGGCAGCAAAATTTAAATTTTGATTTTTCGGAAATCGTTAGCGAACAAACGTTCGCTTCGATTGCGTTTGTGCGATTGCGTTAGTGGAAAGTGTTCCTAAATGCGCCTAACGGGTTAAATGCGCCTACGGCCGTTTGACGAAATGGCTGACAAGACAGCATATCTAATTAATGTATTTAGAAAGTGATAAACTTTGAACATAAGGCAAGAAAGATTTTTATTAATTTACCTTCTCAAAAAAAAATCATACAAGCTTTTGAGGTAATAATTGATTTTTAAAACTTATGCGTAAAGAAGCTCAAAACAAAAACTATTTTGTTTCTTAATCAAATGAACTTAAAAATTAAAACAAATTAAACTTTAATGGAAGTTTCATAATGACTAGAAAGTGGAATTAGAGAGTGAATATGTATGCTCCTATTTCGTTTGTAAAATGCCTCCATCCTTAGATAACAGGTTAAATAGGATAAATATATGATTTTTATCATTCAAACTTCGAATCTTAGCTCTAATTAACATCTTAAGAGAGAATTGAAGATATCTATATAGGGTTGCCTCTATAATATGGCAACCCTAACTTTTGTTGTTTGTTGTTCTATTCCATAAAATTATAAAAGTTATAGATTTAAAAAAAAAAATCCGTTTTTCGGAAATATTTCCAGAAAAACAGAAATTTTGCCCAAAACATAAATTGGCGCATTTAGCCCGCACGGTTTGAGGTTCGACATTTTACACAACAGTTGTAATCGAATCGTTTTCTCGAAAACTGGAAGAGATTTTAACATAAAAATTACTTCTAGGCCTAGGTTTAACAAACACATGCCTGCTCATGTTAAAGCGCTGTTTTTGTATATCTAATAGAGGTAGTAATTTAATCGATATTGTTTTCTAAATTTGGCTTTGAATAAATGGCACAACATAATCTTGTTTATTTCGAAACATCGGCTAAAAAATTGTGGAGTTATTCGACGTTCAAATCGGATACATCCAAATGGTGTACCAGGTACCAAGGTGTTTTGATACACGAGGTTCTCCGACTTTCACAGTAAGTAGGCGAGGAGTGAGCGGGGCTCTCATTGCGTTTGTTAACAAACATAACATTATTTGCACAACTTTTCTGTGGTTTGTTGGTAAACAAACTCCATGACTTCCGCAGTTGCATAGCCTAAATAGCCAAAATGGCTGAATCGGGAATTTTATGTACGGTAACACCTCCTCCTCCTATACACACCTTGCCCGGTACTTGCAGTACTATTTTTAGTAAAGAAACGTCAAATGATTTATGTTATGGCATTCTTCGGTAAAAAACGTGAATTTGAAGAAAGAATTCCCTATAGAAGTTTTGGTTATTTAAGTACACTATTGGCCCACTAATGCGTGGTGGTAGATCAAACCAATGGCCTCTTATTGTAAAGATACTCGGCATAATATTTTTCAAAACAAATCGTAGAAACATCGACACGAAATGTTTTCAAGTTTGAACTCGATGATTCAACAAAAACAAAGGAGTCATTGAAGCTTAATATCCCGATCAGATGATTATACCAATAATGAACATTCGACATTTTCTCTAAAAAATTAAAAAAATGCATCATTTTTACAATTTATTGCTATCTCAATATTTCTTCTACACAGCATAAGAATCATCAATGGCTTATGTTTTACTTTGAATTGAAAAAGCATCTTTCTATCAATTTCAAAACAAAAAAGGATGTTTTCAGTTTTGAAAATGACAAAAATACAAAGAAAATTGTAAGTGTAGAAAAGAACATATTATCCATAATTAGTTTATTGTTTAGTACTACAGAACGCTTAAAATAATTTACCCAATGAGCGGCGAATAATTTGAAATTGGGATTTGAGAAAATCTTTAGCTCATTAACCTTACTTAACTCTTCGACGCTTCAACGCGGTCCAACTTTATTAAATTGCTTTGGTATTAGTTTAAATTTTAACTCATATTATCAAATGAAGCAACATGCAACAATTTTCAACTTCAATGGCTTCTAAAAAACTTATAATCACAGTTAAGCCTACTCCTTATGCATCAAAAGTTTAAAGGATGATGGGACATCAAGTTGGCGTATTTAGAAAAATTATTGGTTTGTTTAGTTATTATTATTTTTTTTAAAACATGCGATTACCCCCCCCCCCCCCCCCCCCTTTTTAAAAATGGGGTAACTTGCAACAAACATTCTTTTTAATGAAAAATCTTGTGAACACGTATGAAAATTTATAGTTTTTAATATATTTGCGATGCCTTAAAGACCGTTACGCATGAAAACACCAATTGCAGTAATTTTTTGATCTGTAAAAAATAATTTTCACATTTTTTCTGAAAATAAAGATGCTGCATACATTTAGGGGTTAAATAATACTACGAAAAATTCTACAAGCTGAAATCATAAAAATAAATGTTTGGATGAATGAAATTTCAATGTTTACAAACGCGTGATGCAAAGCATTCATATTCCAGCCAGAGCCGGTAATGGTGATGGTTAACGACTGACATTCAACTAAAATGCCAGCTAGATCGAAATCATCATCATTTCCTGAACTCAAACATGCCATCATAACATGTGGTTTATCAGTGTAGAGCAGTGGTCGGCAGACTTTTGAGTCAGAAGAGCCAAAAATTTTAAATTTTTGAAATTTCAGAGCTTTAAAAAGCCACAATAAAGATTCATTGTTTTGTTCTAAATTAAAAAAAAAAAACACATAATATATGAATGGTAAATGAACAAAACTATTATGAAAATAACTTGGAACTCATTAGAGTTTTTTCTAACTCTTGGATATTTAAAAAAAAATTGTTTCTGAGTACCTCTGAGTACATTAATTCTCTTCTGGATCGTCAACTCTTCTAACATGGTTTGATTTTATATCAATTTTAATGCGTTGGGAAATATCGGATCAAGTCCATATCAAGCTTTGCATGCAGTTAAAGTGAAAGAGATAAACATATCAACAGCAGAATATTTCTTATTTCTTCGGCAATAAAAAGCTTTTAAAATAACAATGAAAAAGAAAATAATTTTTTTTTTTGAAATTATTCAGCTTGTTTTTGACATTTTCCCAGATTTTAAATTCAACTGAAATTAATTTAGCTGAAGGTTTTAATCTTCGCAAAAATATGCTCCTGATATGTGATAACTGGTTACATATGTCATTCCAAATTAAGAATTTCCAAAATTCATGACACCAAGCGAACGTGTCTTCAGAATTTAAGTATCTGGAAAATTCAAAAAATCTCATTTAATGCCACATGTGATTTTTCAGTAATGTGCGTCCGATTGAATGAAGAATGAAATTCAATACATTGTACATAGAATATTCATCAATGCTTGCTTAAGCTTAGATTACTGTTAAAACATCTGTAGTTAAACCAGTATAAATCTGTAATAATGAGATTTTGAAGGCTTCATTGCAAATTCGTGACAAAAAATAAAGCAACAGTACATTTCAACTGGCAAAATCAGTTCAAGAATACTTTTAAAGTTTTGAAACAAAAATTAATAAAAATAAATCAACGGTATTGAAAAATGAAAAAAAAAATATGTTCGTTGGGTAAACTTCGTTCAAAATTTCGGTTTTAAGTAAATCATGGCTGCAGGCATAACACTTGAATTTTTAAATGTGTTCAAAGACTTTACTTTACAAAGGTTTACTTTTTTTAGATTCATAAAGTTTAACTCGCAGACCCGAATGACCCGGGTGGTTAAAAGGTCTCTAATAAATTATAATAATAATAATAATAATAAAGTTTAACCACATATATAAAAAATACATCGGAGTGTAAAGGTTATTGATTAGTGTTAGCTTGAGATAAAGTTTTCAAATAGATTTTAGAATTGAAATTTTCATTCTTTCTGATTCGAGTTTCTAAAGCTGTCAAACTCAAATTTATAATTCTCAATTCATTGTTCTGAAATTTTGTGTTTGAATTTCATGTAACTATTCTCTTTTCAACCCGTTATCTATTGAGTAAGCTTTTCAGATTTTTTCTATACATCAAGGCCAGGCAAATCTGGGCATAAGGTTTTTAAATTTCAAACTCAAAATCTGGTAATCAGGTAAAATCCAGCCAAAATATAGGTATTGTCCATAGAAAACCAAGAGAAAAGCTAAAAAATAAACACTCAAAAACAATTTTTACCAAGGCACATCAGTGACGTTCAAACTTATCTAACAATTCAAAAAAAAAAATGAATACGCATTTATTTCGATAAAACATGTCGAAAATTTGGAACGTCGTAAAAATTGTGAATAATCCTGGAGGAAACCGGACCTTTTCCTTCAGCAATCGTACCTGACCGGGCATTTTACAATTGTTTTCTTTCAAATTAGGGCAAGCCCGATTGAAACCGGGAAAATCTGGAATGCTTATGAGGTATCTATATTCTGATACATCAAAATTATCGTTTTCAATTCAGATAAATATGATTGGATTGAGGTAGTTTTTCCAAAATTTGTATGTTGTTGTGCGTCAAAGTTTTAAATATTTTTCGAAATGGTTGATAAATTCAAATACGATTTTGGAAGTTTGAACTGAACATTTTTCAAACAGGGAAAAGGAATGCTTGCGAGGGCTTAAAAAAAGACATTTGATGAGGGTTACGTTGTTTAAAAACAAAACAGAGGCTATTGAAAAAAACTACTTGAAAAAAAAAACTTTGGTTCATTTGCTAGCTACAGCTCAACTTTTGTGTTCGATTGATTCCAAAGTATACCCGCGTTTTGAAAATTATGTTTATGTATTCGGTAAAAAGGGTTCGCAAATTTGCCATGTGAACATTTTGGCAAAGTTCAGAAGATATTCTTCTTCCGTCTTCTGTTTATAAGATTGAATATTTTTGAAAACTTTCCAGATTTTTTGTGGCTTTGCTGTTTCTATGTATCGTAAACTGGGGCAACATGCATCGCTTTTCAACTTTAAGGCTTCTAAAAAAAACCAGCAATGGAAACGAGTTTAATGAGGTATATTTTGATTTACATTTAGTTGCATTTTACCCCAGACAGGAACTTAATATAAAAATATTTACTTTATTAAAACTAGCTTATTTAAGATGTAAAAACTATGTCATC
This sequence comes from Uranotaenia lowii, assembly GCF_029784155.1. Classification (NCBI taxonomy): domain Eukaryota; kingdom Metazoa; phylum Arthropoda; class Insecta; order Diptera; family Culicidae; genus Uranotaenia; species Uranotaenia lowii. The sequence continues at coordinate 168,625,269 of NC_073692.1, read as the reverse complement.
ATCATTTTGTAGTCATTAAATGATACCTCGATAACATTATCTAATATATAAAGATGAGTTGGGCTATATATGTTTGTATATATATATATATATATGCATCTTATACAAATCCACACCGCCTAACCGATCAGCTTGAAATTTGGTACAGTGATGTAAACGGACATGAGAAAGGTCGAGGTAATAGTTTTGAGCCCCTCCCATCTAAGAAAAGGGACCCTCCCATACAACTTTCGTTTTTTTTCCACGAACCAAAAGTCATGGCACCCATTTGTCAACCGATTTTCGTTTCCTTTGGCGGGATTGTTTTCACCATCACCAGAGGCCAGGCATTAGAAAAGACCATCCAGAGTTCACGTGTACTGGAAAGCATATCAAAGCTTACTGAGCATAAAAAATTTGAATGGGGAAATTTTGGCGGGTGTTTTTTCCTTTCTACTGTTCAAAACACGTGGTACCGGTGCGAGCATTTGATTGCAATAATGAGCCTTCATTTAGGATTTAAAAAAAACTACTCGCCTGTTAGAAATATATTGAGAAGAACAGTGGTTGAGTATCTACTAGAATATGCAGTGTGTAAAGTATGGAAACATTATTTCATGTTCATTATGAATTGACTTCTTCAGTTGAATTACTATTTGAACTGAAAACTAATGTTCCAGCTTTTAGGAACCATCCGTTTTCATAATTTCGGAACTCCTCATAGGGAAACAATTAATAAAACTGAGGGTTGTAAGTTCAAGGCTGCGATTGTCGTGTAGGAATTTAATTTACAATAGGAAATAGACAACTAAACGTTCTTTTTATGCAAAAAATTAAAACCAAATCCAACGCACGAGACTTTTAATAATTTAATCTGAAGTTTTTAGTTTTGTACAATTCAATTTCATTTGTAAATTTTTAAATTTGAAGTTATTATTGATCATTGATGTGTTCAATTCTACCATCTAATTATAAGAAAATTTAAAAAGCATATTGAAAACATGCAGAGGTTTCAGCGAAAATATATTTAGAAATTTCTAAGTTCAAAATAAAACTTAAATGGGTATTCCATTCTACGGAAAGATCTTGAAAAGCGGTGGTTAACATTTGTTTACAAGCTTAATACATGGGATTTTCACTAGATAACCCATGGAAAAGATAAAAAAAATGTAATCATTTGAAAAAAAAATATGGTAATTCAATTCATGCTTCCTAAAAAATGGTAAAATAAGGTTGCCAGAATTGCCGTATCGAGACCGGACAAATCCAGCCAATTTTATCAAAAAACCTGGCCAGCATTTGATTTCAAAATGTTCAAACCGATATACTGACGATATTCAGGCAAACTTAGTCAAAAACACGGAATTATTCAGTAAAAATAACTAAAAATATACTTGCAATATTTTTCTTTTAACAAACCACATCAGCATATTTTAAATTGTATATCAAGCTTCCAAACACGAGTCATGATGATTTCTAAAACTTGCCATTTAAAACTTCTTTTGGAACGTAAAAATGAAAATTTATTGTAATTATATAGTCTCAGTTTATGTTGAATTTTTAAAAAGATGTGAATAGATCCGGACAAAATCCGGGCTTTTTGCAACAAAATCTGGGAAACCGGGCCAGACCGGACTTACCTCAAATTTTGATTCAAATGTTCTAGCAACCTTAGATTGAAATGTTTTTCGTGATAGAATGGATAAGCATTCAAGGGAAATTATTTCAAACCTCTATTAGCAAACCTAAAAACTATTAGTTATTCAATACAGTAATACCTCGATATAAAGCAACGCAATTTTTTTTTTCGTTGCTGTATATCGAAGTTACGTTATATCGAAACACTACTTAAAATGGTCCTTTGGAGCATCAAAAGTGATCGTAAATGTGAAAAAGTTTATTCTAAATTCTGTTTGTACGGATTTAAGAAACGTCAAAAAAAATATTTTTTTTTTGTCACAAACTCAACAATTTTGTTTATTTAATTTCAACAAACATCAAAGAACAAACAATTAAAGTGAAGATTCCAACAAACATACATATTTTTCACAATTTTACAATTAAGTTAAATCTGTCCTTCTACTATCTTGTCCATAACTTTTGACCGCATCTGCCGCAATGAAAATTGCATATTAAGCGGTCAACTGTTCTCCTCTGCATATCTGTAAGCCACATCAAAACCGTTTAAAGCGGACTGCTCTGAATCTCGTGAATAATCGTCATCTTCTTGTAAACTCGATTGTGTCTGGAGATGTAAATTACCATAATTATTAATAATAACAATTTTTCTCCGCTTAGTTTAAGAAGGCGGATACCGAACCTTTTCCTGAATTTGTCGATGTATCCCCGACTTCCAAAGTCTCCCTCTCCTACTATTTTGTTATGAAATACTTGCGCCTGCATATGCAGCATTTGCTGATTTACTGGAATATGGAACAGCCGTTTATGAAGAAACCATAGGTACAAAGCTTCATCTACCGCCGGATGCTTAGGCTGCTTGAAACGCTTACGATTAACTGCAATTGAACAACGTACACAGAAATTTTTTTTTACTATTACGTATCACTGAAACTGCAACCTTTCCAATAAATCAACTTGTAATTAACAAAACCTGTATTTTTAAATTGTTTTCCTAGACAGTAAATGAAGATTCATTTATTTTTACAGCAAATGTCCTGTCTCATGATATCGGAAACTGGCACTCCTGTATCAAGATCTTTAAGTATTTCTTATCTAGCGGGTAGACTAGATCGCTTCTGCTTTTTAACTTTCTTATTTGATGAGCGTCCCATTGTTAATTCTCCGACTGAACTATACCGATCGAGCGACTATCACAATACTGAAAGTACTAAAGTTACATTTTCAACGCTTGCGCTCATTCGCTCTTTATGCCTCTGAGAATTTACCGCATGGCTCATAAACAACATTATTATATTTTTATGACCAAAAAGTATTAAAATTAAACATATTTATTCAAATTAGAAACATTTTTAAAAGTTACGTAATATAGAGGCAAAAATTGTTTTATATTGGGTTTCGTTATATCAAGGTTGCTTTAAAAAGAGGTTGCTTTATATCGAGGTATTACTGTAATATGAAAACGATAAACTTGGCTTATAATCCCAATTAAAACTTTAAGAAGACTAACAAAACTTACAAAGCTCACATGGCCAAACATGGTCCGATTTGTTATAATGATGAACAAAAAGCTTTCAAAATTCCAAAAAGTCAAACGACTCATTTCGATTTGAATTTTATGTGAACCCGAGCAAGGCCGGGTAAAATCAGCTAGTATTAAAATAAAAATAGAATAAATGCTGTGGAATACAGATATTGCATCTAACCCCAATTTCGCAGGATGCCCCGTTTGACGGTATAAGATCATGTCAAATCCGTAAAATTGGTTTGTTAATAAGTCTATTCTATCGAGTACAAACAAATAATAAATACATTGACCAACAGCCCAATTGAGAGACCTTGATGACAGTTTAGTGACTCACGATCACGATCCCCTAATTTTTACTTGAAAATTTAGAATATATAGTTAAACAAACTTTCAAGCGACTCCTTCAACTTATCATTCATCGTCATTGAACAACACAAATAGCGGAAATCTAGGTTCTCAAACACTGTCAGCGGACATAATTCCAAAAATCACCGATCAATTTGATGCCTCAATTTCCATCTGAACGCACATATCAGCAATAACTGTCAGCTCGTTCAATTGGATTGGGCTTGAGCCCACTCGCAAAACTTGGGTGGCTCTTTCTGGTAAAAGCCGAAATTTATTGGATTCAGTAAACATTAGACGAGACGGGTCAGAGGCGTGTATAGAAGCGTTGTTTTTTGGATTCCAAATTATATGTTGAAATTATGCTTGATAATTCTAGCTCGAGATATTTCCTAAGTTAGATATTTACCATTCACGGAAATCATTCACAAATATCTTTATACATAGTACAAAATCTCCTCGAAACTCCTCTGCGTACGATCGAAAACTCCCACGCGTCTTGTTCCCATCTCCAATCGCGGACGGTTGACGAGATTTGACAAGATGACAACATGTGCGCAGGAGTAGGACAATTTGACAACATCTGAATGTGTAGTAAGTCGTATTTCGGAACAGGCTTGTCGTGATCCGATTTGAGCGCTCGATCGACGGCAATCGATGTCGCGTGGTCCGGTGGTAGACTTTCTGCATACGAATGATCCTCATTCTGGTCGTCCATCGCAAGCCATTCATGCCGCCCAGTCCATTGTCATCCGATTGACCGAAAACGAAAACATGATCGAAATTCGCTCGCACCACGTTTTCGGTCCCCCAATACAATTTTGTGCCCAGGACCAACCGCAGACTGAATGAGCACAATTTAAATAAATGTGCAATAAACATTGATAACTTATGAAGTGAAGAATTATCCCAATAATTTCCGAAAAACGAAATCCGGAGACCTACAGCAGCCGATGCTCTGGGGTTAAGATATAAACTGAAATTGTTACTTATTGACGATGTCTTAATTATTATCAATTTTCCTTTGTTTCAGTGACTTACTTTCGTTTGCCTTATTGGTCGTTATTCATTTTTTATGCTCACTATGACTTTTTTAAAAAGTCAATTTTTTTTTCTCTATGTCTTCAATGAAAAAATCTTCGTCAACATAATGTTGGTATAAAGTTGATACAATAAAATTGTTTGATGATGCCTTAACAATAAAGTATTCATTTTTTTCTCCAGGCCATTAATTCATAACTATTTAAATAACAAATCAAAAACCTGTTTTGAAATTCAAACAGAACATTTTAAGTTTACTGGTTTATGGCTAAGCAATTATGGAAGATAATAACATAATGCTAAACATTTTTCTAATTATCATGTAAGAAGTAAAGCAGATAAATCAAAATGCATTAAATATTTAAAAAAAAATCAAGCGTCCGCTTACTTGGCAGCCGTCAAAATTATGTAAACGATTGTGAAACATTTTAATATAAAAAACTGCTTTCCAAATCAATCTTCCATCATCTAAAGCAGTGGTTTTCAAAGTGGTCCCTACCGCCCCCTTGGGGGCGTTGAGAGCTTCCAGGGGGGCGGTGAGCTCAAATTCGAAATTTGGGGGGCGTTGTAAGGGCTCAAGGGGGCGGTGAGGTCGTAACTACCATTTTCACAAATCCCGAAACAACGTTGATTTGAAATAACAACAAGTGAGTTCGATGCGAAACAACGCAATTTAGTTACAGAACTAAACATCAAGTTCAAGACTAAATTATCTATAATTTCACAAAGCTGCAAGCAAATTTTTTTCCATTATCTCAATAATTTTTTTCTAAAAATGTTTCTTATTTTTTTTTAATTGTCCCAAACTTTGTAAAATTTTTATACGCTCTACATGATAGTCTTGGTTTGTAAGATTTTTTTGGGTTATGCTTAAAAGGATAAATTTTAGATGGCTCGAATTAATTTTAGAATTCTTGATAATCTTTAAAATGTGTTGTCTCAAGAAATCTGCTGAACCTTCGAAAAAATCTGTGTAAAAAGGCGTCATTTATGATCAAGTGACGGATTTTTTAGAAAGAAAAAATGAGAAAAAATGTTCAGGGAAGGGAATTTATATTTTATGTTCTTATTTTTGCATCTTAATTTAAATCGATTAAAAAAATATATTGTGCCATTTTTCATGGATAATCTTTCAAATTAAAAGTTTTAATCTAATTCAGTTACTAGAATCTATAATTTAAACTTCGAGACCCGTGAATGCTGCATAACTTTGAACGGGATTGAAATTCAGATATCAAGAAATCATACTTTTTTTTACGTTATTTCACCAGCTTGACAGTAATAAGTTTGTATTCAATAATGCAAATCAATGTTGACTATAGAATTTGGTCGAGGAAACTTTACCACAGAGAAAAGACGTACGTACAAGCTCGAACAAAAAATCGTGAAAAATATGTGTAAAATTTCAAATGCTATCACAAAAATAATACGTTAGAAATTGACTACAAACAGTGCCATCTATTGCGCCGTTCAAAAAAATCATTTTTATAGTGCCCAGTTTTCGAAAAGGCGTAATCGTATATGAGCTCACAAAAATCAATCCAATATCTCAGTAAAATGGACGGCATGAAATTATTGCTAAGTAAATACAATTAGCTACTTTTAACTGGACGAAATTTCACTTTGTTTATTTTTGCATTACTGCGACAGTTGAAATTACTAACAGCTCTGGTATCAGTTTTCGCACTTCTTGAACAGTAATTTATGTTAAAAAATGCATCACCTATGTATGTCCAGTCAAATATAAGAACATTCTTGACGATCAGTCTCACCCAGCAGTGCTGTTTCTAGGCATCTCAAAGCGAGTTACTTTCACATATTACTTTAGTATCCAGCATCCAGCACTTTGTATTTCTAACAAATTTTTAGGAAAAAGATAATAACTTTTATGATTTTTTTTTCACGCAACATAATGAACGTAATACGAAACTTTAACAGCGATTTTATTGAAGCATGCTGAGCAGCTCATACGACCAATATAAAACGGATTAAAACTTATCCATTTTTTCTTACCTTTGTTTTGACAGTGCGCTCCAGCCAAAAAACAAAAATTGTTTCGAAAAGGGTGTTGGGATTTTTACACAAGTTTCGTGGACTAGCTGTCACTGAAACTGCAACCTTTAAAATAAATAAACCTGTTATTAACAAAACCTGTAATTTTAAATTGTTTTCCTTAAAAGTTAACGAAGAATCATTTATTATTACAGCAAATGTCCTGGAAAAAAGTTGTACACTAAAAACTAAATGTCACGTAATTTTTTTTTTTCGACCTGCTCCTTTTTGTTACAAGAAATTTGCGTAATGTTACAGGAAATAATTTTTGCTATGTAAGTGCTTATGAGCTAATTTCGAGAAAAACGTTTATGTTATGTTTGGAGGCCTCATACAAATTTGAATGAATTTTTGAGTTATGTCTTACAACAACATATAGCCAAAAGCTAATGGGTTTTAAACTATCAAGATTTTCATTTTTTTAAAAATTTTCTGAAATTTGAACAGGGGGGCGTTGAGCTCGAAAATTTTTCAAAAGGGGGCGGTGAGTGAAAAAAGTTTGAAAAACACTGATCTAAAGTGATGAACGCTCAATTAAGAATTCCAAATTGTTAAAGCTGGAAGTTGTAAAAATAATATAGGGTTGATTTATTTTTTGATTTTCTTTCTGACATAGGTATAAGAATAAGTATTCAAAATGGCTGCCCTCGGTCTGCCCATAACTGAACTATCGGTTCGCACTAAGAATAAGGATACAAGTACTAGAAAACTGCAATGTTTATCGTTCTCACGAGAGTGGTTTTGCGAAATGATCGGGAAATCCATCTTTCAGTGTTATCAGTTTGCATACATAGGAGGGTGTTTTTAAAATTCATGGGAAAGAAAAAAAACCATTTGGTAATAATCGGTAAAGTATTATGCACAAATTTTGTACATTGCTCTATTTATGTCAAATTCAATTTTGGAAAAAAAAACCTAGCATCCGATTTTTAACAGCTCGTTGGAAATTACAAAAAATCTCAAAATCTCAAACTGGATATAATTTTATATTAATGCAAGCCTAAAAATGCCAAATAATTCACCCACTACTGTAGGGCAAACCCTTTCGAAGGTGATAAAGATGTCTTCTTCATCAACATTCGCAGATATGACGCACGTTCCCGATAACTACTATTCTAACTGCAACAACAGAAGGGATTGTAAGATGGATAACGATTTGTGCCTCTTTATTTTTATTTATCCGTTCAACTTTTTTTTCCATCTTCTTGCTTGCTTCATTTCGTTCAAATCGGTAGGCAAAGTAAACCTCACCAACTAGATTACGGTTGCGCAAAGAATCGTGGGAAAGCGCTCGAAAGTTGAAGTTGTTGGCAGATAAACACCGGCACTCGCGTATCTCTACCTTCTTGGCCGGAATGGGACCGGGAAACCAGATGGCGAAGAACATCTCTCTTATAAATAATAATTCTAATTAAAAAAAAACTTTTCAATAATTGATTGATAGTCTCAATTCATTAGACAATTATAGATAAAGGGAGATACGGTCAAAATTTGGTCAATATCAACTTGACGTATTTCATTCAATTTTGCATTTAAAAAACCTGAACACTCCTCATTTTGAAGGTGTGTGCGTGTAGAATGTTGCTCTTATTTTGATTTTGGAATTCACTCTTCAGTTGTCAAAATGCCGTCCAACGTTTGTCGACAGCCAGGAAGTCTGGATCGGGGGGAAATCGAAAACCGGAAGCCGCTGAGACGACAAAGAGAGTTGCCGGTAGTTTCAAGCGAAACCCTAACCTTTTTCTCTGAGATGCCGCAAATTAGCTGGGTGTATCGTCTACAACCGTGCATCGAGCCAAAAAACGAGCCGGACTATCGACTTACAAGAAGGTAGTGACTCCAAATCGCGATGATAAACAAAATACGACGGCCAAAGCGCGATCCCGGAGGCTGTACACGACGATGCTGACGAAGTTTAACTGCGTGGTAATGGACGACGAAACCTACGTCAAAGCCGACTACAAGCAGCTTCCGGGATAGGAGTTTTATACGGCAAAAGAAAGGGGAAAGGTAGCAGATATTTTCAACCACATGAAACTGTCAAAGTTCGCGAAGAAATATCTGGTTTGGCAAGCCATCTGTACCTGTGGCTTGAAAAGTCTGCTGCCTTTCCTGAAGAAACACGGTTGTTCCGTACGGATTTGACATCTTGCCATTACGGTAGAAAAGCTATGGAGTGAACCAAGTGACAAAAACCCTCCCAACACGCCAGAGCTCCGCCCAATTGAGAAATACTGGGCTATTGTCAAGCGGAACCTAAAGAAGACCAAAAAAACTGTTATGGACGAGCAGCAGTTCAAGGCAAACTGGCTTTCTGCGGCTAAGAAGAAGGACAAGGTGGCTGTACAAAATCAGATGGCAGGGGTTAAGCGTAAGGCCCGGCAATTCGGATTTGGAAAAGCGGAAGCCTAACTGAATATTTTTCCTAAATTTTATACTAATTAAACTTGAAAAAGAAATTTAATTAGATTAGTTAAATAAACGATTTCACCGATTTACACGCGTTTTCCCTTGACCAAATTTTGACCGTATCACCCTTTAGATTCATTATACAAAATTTAATAAAAACTAAATGAAGCAAGTCACAAGTCAATTTCGAATGTTATGGAAAGCAAAAAAACTTAAACAAAAATGTACGTTTTTTTTTTTTCATAATTCCAAATACCATCATACAAACTTAAATATTCGAACTTCTTTTGCAACATACGTGATAGGATTATTTATTTATTTGCATAGTTTTTCGTCTCACGACATAACTGGATGAACATAATTCCTAAAATTCACTCGATCCATGGCAACCGTTCTCCAACTTTTCGGATATTCCACATTCGCCAGATCACGCTTCACTTGGTTAAACCACCTCGCCCCTGCTAGTCTCGTTCCTCCCGGATTTGTAGCAAACACCTTTTTCGCAGGACAGTCGTCCAGCATACTCGCAGCGTCCTTCGTAGGGTTACGATTATTCCCTTATCTCCTCTATCTACATAGCAAATTTTAGATTTTGTCACGCTGACTCTCCAGCAAAACGAATTGTTGGAAAAATCAGCAATCCAGATTGCTGGAAACCAGATTTTTTTTCAAAACATTCGGCAGTATTTAATATCAAATTTATATTTCAACTAGCTGAAATTTAACAAAAGAGATCAATTCTTGTTTTTTTTTCAAATAATATTTGCATTTTTCAAAACCTGCCCTTAAATTTCTTTTTCAGTCGTTATTTTGTATCTGAAATTAAGTTTCGGTATTTATTTATTCATATGTTCCTAAATTCTGCCACAATAAATGTTTTACTTGTATAAAATTACTCTACCTGACCAAATTTGGCTCCATTTGCTTGATCACTTTCCATTTTATTAAAAAGAAAATAATAAGAGTTCCCCTGTGGCGCAAAGAAAAAAGAGCTGGCTGTGTGATCTGTTTTTTACTTACGCAGTGCAAAATTCTACGATGCCCTGGTACAATAATGTGTTTAAGTAGTCGATTGCTGGTGAAGCCAGGAAAATTTGTTTTAAAAAAGTTAGTGATAGTGATCAGCGGAATTTGGCAAATAGCTATAGCCGTGTCGCAGCCTAAATTTTAGGTCAATGAAAGTAAAAAAAGGATGTGGGCGCGATGTGGTGGAAAGAAGGTGATGAAGAAACACGCACACTAATACAGAACTCGTTACTCAAGAAGTAAAAAGGAAAACAAAGCCTACGTCAGTTGCCAGGATGTTTATGTATCCTAGGCGAGAATCGTAAACAGCAGTTGGCAATGATTTTTTTCTCTATAGTTTTCGCTGTTGGTTGTTTGTTTGGAAATGCAACTGACGTCACGAATTGTCGTGGTTTCAATGTTTACAAAAAAAAACTTTTACTAACACTTAGCACGGGATTTCCATAGCCACCAGAGATGTGTAGGGGAGAGGAAGGCTATATGCGCATATTAAGGAAAGCACTCATTTTCTCCTATACTCCAAAAGATAGGAGCCTGAAAACTATATGCACATGAGCGGACATCTGTTTTATATACGTTAGTGAAATTTTTCTGTTAAAATCTCTTACAGTTTTTGTGAAAATAATTTTATAATAAAAGAAGTCAAAATAGCCGATTTCCGAAACTGGCGGGCTAAATGCGCATATTTATGTTTTTAGCTATATTTCATTACCACTTGCAATATTTTGATATTATTTAATTGAAAATGGTAGAAACGGATGTTAAGCATACGTCAAGGCCGAAATTTTGGTGAAATTTTTTACATCACTAGTTTTTTTGCATGAAACATAGTTAAGTATGCCATATGGCCATATTTCAGGGTAATATTTTGTTCATATTGTATTTTTATCGGATCAGTAGGAAGTTCTTCTTTTTTCGCTGTAAGATCGTGATTTGAGCGTAGATTTCATGTTTAAATGATAGAAAGTAAAAAATTTATAAGACAAATCTATTTTCCTTGATATAGGCATTTAACCTGCCTTGATATGGGCATTCAGAACCTGTCTCTTATTCCAATATCTTATCATTTACAACTTTGCCAAAAGCTTCGATTTGTTGAATTTCCGATTTCCAGATGAATAAGAAAGAAAAACCACTAAAATTTTTGTTCACAGAATCTGTATGCACAATAATTAAAGTTCAATATATTATAACAAAACTGACAAAAATCTTGTTTGAATTTTTAAATTTTTTCGACTTTATATATATATTTAATTTTTTTATGCCATGTGTTAAAAGCGTATTACCCTCAAACTGCACTAATTAGATATGATGAATCTCCAGCCATATCGTCAATCGGCTGTATGCGCATATTACCCAATATGCGCATATAGGGACACTTCCCCCTATACAGGTTGGGCGCGATGGGCAAACGAAAGCGGATTTTCCTGATTGCTGTGATGCGCGTTGCTCATAGGCAACAGATATAAAAAAATATTTGGATGCAACCCATTTCCAAATGACTGGATTCAGGAAGAATTGGGAAACAGCACCGGCAGAAACATACCACCTTTTTACGGACTTTGGTGAGATCGTTTCATTTTTGTTTAACACCATATTTATTTTGCTTATCAGTCCTATTTGCCGAGTAGGATTTCCCATGTATATACCTTTTTCCATACCTATCTGAATACAGCACCCTGGGTCGCATGAGTTCTCTGCACCTAAAAAAGTTCATTTAGCTGAATCAGACCATCCTCATTATGATTACATTGACTTATCACGGTGTGCGTTATTGTACCACACTTGTTTTTAAAACCAACACTTGAAATGAGTTTTGAATCCAGAAACTCGTTTTGGCATCTTGTGTTTGTTTCAATTATTGAGTTTTACTTTGTGTATCAGCCAATGCAAGATGTGTGTAGTCCACCAATGCTATGCTATGCTAAGAAAATAATAAGAGTTCCCCTGTCCCTTCTATGCCAAATTTAGTCGATCATTTCTCGATTTATTAAAAAAAAAGGTGCACCACTCTCTCTTTTCAAACTCCCCACTGAAAAGAAAGGAGAAGTCTTAAATTCTTATTTCCATATACTTTCCTATGACAAAGTTTACCCGATTTGCTTAATATGTTATCGAGTTACGCAATAAAAGTATCAGAGCCTCCTTTTTTCCAATTCACTCCCCACTGGAGAGTTCCCGAATAAGCGTAAAAACATTTCTCCATCCCAAATACCTATAGCCTGACTAACTCTATAGGTATGCAACAAAAATGTATGAGGTTCCCGCCTCCTCTTCATATCGCATTGGAAGAAGGGAAGAGTCCAAAATAATAGTAGAAAAATAACTCGTATCAAAATACAATCTCATACCAAATTCAGTGCCTTTCGACTGATTTTTTTTTTCAAACGAACACACACATATAGGATCTCAGTGAAACTTCATGTTTCTTTGAAGAGATCTAAATTCTACTTAGGACTGAAAGCGTACATCTTTCAAGGATATAATGGTTAGTATCTCACTAATGCTATTACCACCAGCCCACAGAAAGAGTACTATGTATGCCGTGACCGAGACTCGATCTCATGACCTCTGGTTTAGAAGACTGAAACGCTATCCTCTAGGCCACAATCGGCGGAAAATTATGATTAACTCTCGACATCTTAAAAAAAAACAGTGGTGGCCCCCTCTTCTCTCCCTATTTGTTTATTGAGATCATGGGGGATCTCAACAACCATAGAGTTATAATACGTATCCAAATATTTTCCCATGTCAAATTTAGTTCCATTTGCTAGATTACTTCACCTGTTCTGGTAATAATTGTATAGGAGCCCCTTCCCCCTTTATGATTCTCTAATGAGAGGAAGAGCTTCAAACCATCTTGGGAACATTTCGTTCACGCAAATACCCTTGCGTTCCAAATTTGATTCCCCTCGCTTGATAAGTTATCGAGTATTGCAAAAAATGTGTAAGCCCACTTCCCTCTTCTTATTCCAATGCAAGTCGGGAGGAGTTTCAAACAATCAAAGAACCTTTATCCAAATCCAATTATCATCCGCAGCTAATTTGGTTTCATATGCTCGAATAGTCATCGAATTTCCCAATAAAAATTAAATGGAAGCCCCACTCTCCCTTTCAATCTGTCCACTGAAAGAAGGGAGAGATCTCAAACAATCATTGAAACATATCTCATATCCGAATACCCTCACATGCCAAATCTGGTTCCATGTGCTTGAATAATTCTCGAGTTATGTGAATTGTAAGACAGCCCCCCTCCCCTCTTCCTATTTTCCCTCTGAAAAAAGGGTGAGGTACACGTGCTTTCACAGAAATATTTCTCGATGCCAAATCTCTTACCATGCCGAATTTGACACTATTTGCTTGAGAGGTTCTCAGGTTATGCAAACATTTGTCTATTCTTTGATAGACCTCCTACACCCTTCCAGTGAGAGGAAGGGGTCTCAAACCATAACAGGAACCTTCCCAGGCCATCAAAAGCAACCACCTGCCAAGTTTCAAGTGAATCTGTTCAGTAGTTTTCGAGTCTATACGGAACAGACCGACTGGCAGACAGACAGAAATCCATTTTTATGTACATAGATTCGGAATTTAAAATTGAATACGGGCTGTGCATATGATAAGTAATAAATAGCAGTAACTTTCTTCCATGTTTCAATTATATGTTTTTCCAATACTTTAACACCGGGTCCGGGGTGGAATTTTTGTGCCAAAGTGGTCATCCGCCAAACTGGAAGTGGAATCTTTGTGCTTAAATGGTCATCCGCTACCTGAACTCTATGTTTTGATTAGTTTATATCGTTCATGAAATATCTAACTTTCCAACTAAAATTCACCCTTGACTTGATGTCTGGTTTCTAGAATATAGAGAAAAATAGAAATAATTGTATTAATCTAACTAAAAATTTGTGAAAAGAGTCTCACATTGCAGCATACGAAAACAAACAGACTCCAATTTGACAACTCAATTGCTAGTTTTCCAGCAAACTAGACAAAATGCTGGAAAGTCCAGCAATTTGAAAACCGATTGCTGTTTTTTCAGCAAAAATGACAAGAACATTACCGAATGCTGAAAAATCCATCAATTGGAAAACTGATTGCTGGCTGATTTATTCCGGAGATTTTATTCCTGCATAATCCTGCATTTCATTATTGGCGCTTCTATGTCAATAAAATTGAGATCGACCTAATAGGTGTCAATAGGTAGCCTTTTTTTCTCTTGAGGAAATCCAAAACTTTTATCAAATGCTCAAGTAATCGAAAGTTCCATAGAACGGTCCTTTGAAAGCTTATTCGGCCTTAAGTTAAGCATGAATGTTCTATAGCATTTTACTAAGCTCAAGATTTGACTTCTTGTCGAATTTTTCTAGTCTCATAACAAGGTTGCCAAAATCACAGAATAATCTGTAAATTCACAAAGCTTTTAGTACATTTTTGTTACAGAATCTGTGTCACAGATGTCAAAATTTGAAAATATTACTTTTGAAATAAAGAATTTTGATGTAACTATTTACCTCTATTTTTAATCTTGATCATGGAGTTTTATTGCATTTGTTTTGTAAATTTATCTTGCCAATGAAATAATTAAAAAAAAAACTATTCAAATCGTAAATATTTGATATGACGTATCTTAAAAAAATTCATAACAACAGAATCACAGAAAACCCTCACAGAATTTTGAGGTCAAATCATAGAGTTACAGATTTTTATTCGTCAAAAAAGTATTCTTCGGCAACCTTTTCCCACAATCGATACTCTGTAGAAGGCTGGTCAGCATTTAAATGAGACTAGAATAACAAATGTTTCTAATAAAAACAAAGTGTTCATTTATATTTACACTTGAATCATAACATTCCTAAAATTAATTTAAATCTAGCCTCTAATCTTAATGATTATTATACATACTGGAAAAAATGGATGCTCGAAAAATTGAACTTCAGCCTTCCAGATGATAAATGAACACGTTACTTTTGTGCCATGACCTGTAGCTGAAATTCTGGTTAAATCTGGAGCCTTTTCAAAATAAGCCGACCAAGTGAACTAATTATTAAGAAATGGTAAACTTAAATTTTAATCATTTAAGTTACAATATTTTGACTTATTTCTATCAACTGCAAAGTATGTCGTATGTTGAAATACATATTCATGAATTCTGTTTATGATAAGTCATATACACTCAACCGAAGTCATGAAAAGTAGAAAATTCTGATGTTGAATTTGAAAACATTGTTAATTGCTCATACATTCGATATTAAAATGCTTGAGCTTTTCTGTCGTTTTTCACTGTTTTCTTCAACATAAAGCAGCCCTAATGCAACACACCTTACACAAATTTAAAAGATCGATCTTGCAGAGATCGATCCTTTTGCTTCGATTTTTGAAGTGGATCGATCCTGAAACAATTCAGTTGATATTTTTCAGAAGATCGAACAATCCTACATCAAACACGTCGGCAATGGACAACCCGTTCTTTTGTTTGGTTCCGACACTTGAAAGTTGTTTGATAGATTTCTGGTCAACACGAAATGTCGTCAGTGATGTCGCCCGTTGCTGATGTTGATGAAAATTCCGGTTTGGCAATTCAGCGACAATATGTATACACAGCAAAAATTATTTCCTGTAAAATTACGCAAATGTCCAAAAAGGAGTCGCAAAAAGGAGCAGGACATTCACCGTTATTTTACAGGTCGAAAACATGATTACGTGACATTTAATTTTTAGTATACAACTTTTTTACAGTACATTTGCTGTAATAATAAATGAATCTTCGTTAACTTTCAAGGAAAACCATTTAAAAGTACAGGTGATTTATTTTAAAGGTTGCAGTTTTCAGTGACACATAATAATCATTTTTTTCTGTGTACTGAGTTTTAGAAAAGACGCTCGAACACAAATATTATAGCGCCAGCACTAAATTTTACTTCGGAAGTCCGGACTTCCGATCCCGAACTTACTTCCGAACTTTTGACAGTTGTGTTTAAAAAAATAACGGTGTATTATATGCAACGTTGCCACACATAAATTTGTATCCACCAGAGTATCTCTACATACATTAAGCGGGCTACAGACTACACAACATTGGTACAAATGCGATGAAATTCGATGAAATTTTGTCGCTGTGAACACGATTTGCATCGTGAATGGCACTGCTTGTATGAGCACCCAAACGGTTTGAGTAAAATCGGTCGGGATCGAAATATTTTGTACAAACCACCACCCTCTGCCGGGGTGGAAATGTTTTTTTTGTGTTGCTGTTGCTGTTTTCGCCAGCAATCGTTTGTGTTCGCGTGAAATAATATTATATTATACTCTTACGGGCAAGAATGAGATACATAAACGATTCAAACGAATTTGTGGCAACGTTGTGAATTTGAAAACAGAAAATTTCTTGGCGCACGCTTAAATAAAACGACTCAATATGTTATGGTCGGAAGTCAGCCATGATGCCAGTTCTCCAACGACGTTTATATAATTTTTATCTAAACGCACAATAGTGAACCTAGTAAAAACACAATCATGTGCTTAGAGCAAGTTCACTGGTGTTGGGCAAAAGTGGTAGAAATTGTGTCACTTTTTGCACATTTTGAAAATTTGGCCATGCAAAAACATTTTCAAGATCTGTGGCCTTAAAGTTTTTTTACAATACGTGTTGTATTTTCGCATGCTGTGATGCAAAAATAGCAATATTTCTACCACATACGGCTGAAAAAGAAACAGTGCTTTAAAAAAATACAACGCCCATAGATCTTGAAAACATTTTTGCATGGTAAAATTTTCAAAATGTCAAAATTTCTACCAGTTTTTCTCAACACCAGTGAACTTGCTTTTACAAAGTTTATGTTCTTATTGTAGATTGAGCCTGTTTGACAGTAATCGAGGTCAGAATTTAAAAAAAAAAGTTGGTAAGATGGCTGTGGTTCTGTTTGTTAGGCCATTGTCAATAATATCTCCGTTAAAGTTGAGTCAGTTTCATTAAACACTAACTATCGAACTCCTTCTCTTCAACTGTTAATCTCTTAAATGTTAATTGATAATTCCATTCCATTCTTTTTTTCTATTCAGCTAAGGCTATGATCATTTAGTATCCGGGCACTTTATTTCGGTGATAGCTACGTTAATTGAGCTCGGATCTGCAAAACTTTAATAGCGTTTTGTTGGTTATGAAAAGGACTATCTTGCCTATTTTTGACAGATTTTTAAGTTAACGTGGGTTTGAGATATTTACGATGCAAAAGGACATGGTAAAAATAATTTTCCATAAATTTGCTCCTTTTACGCATTTTGCGCCTCGAAAATTCTTCATTGTTGACTTGAAAGCTCATGAACTGTTGGTTTTTTTCAGATTTTTTTTTTCAAACCAAATGGTTAAGAAGTATAAGGAGTCACTGTAGGATCCACACGAAGTTCAAATCAACCATCGGAGTGCAACCCTTGATCTTAAATATGGTAAAAAGTCTATGGTTATTGGGAATAACTGAATGCAGACTCCTTAAATAAAGCCAAAAATCCATTTTCGGCAGGCAAACAGTATTGTCTAACTAGTAGACACCAAGTAAATAACTAATAATGATCAATTCTAAAGATCGCAATCTGTGCATCCGGTTTTTACGCAATATGACAGATGTGTACTGATGGATAAAAAAATTATGTTAAAACCGGATTTAAAGGATCAAATTTTTCGAGATGCCTACTCATGAAAAGGTTCCAACCAGATTCCTATTGCTTTTTCCAGGTGAATTTGTGTAAAATATCATGATTTTGCAAAGGTTTTACTTCTGTGGTAAAAAAAATAAATCAATACATGACTTAAAAAAGTGTGCAAAGATTAAAAAGAGATTTTATGAAAAAGTTAGAGTATTTCTTGAAATCATTGATAAGTATTTTTTTTATATTTTTACATTAAATGTCATATTAACACCTTCATTTCCTCGATACAAAGTTTTTCGATCAAATGAATAGTTTTTAAAATACACACGTTTGTAACTGCCCGGATACTAAATGATCATAGCCTTATTTGTGTTTTAAACTTATTTCCTTCGTCTCTTTAATTTATTTTTTTTTCTAATTTTGGTCACCTTACATCTGCACCAAGTTAAATTAGTTGAAGGTTAGAATTTGTTTAAAAGCGCACTTGTACTTGCTGCAACCACTTTTTTTTATCACTCAGCCAAAGAAAACGCCCCCTGCTCATTCGAAGGCGTCGTCGTCGTCGGCGGTCAGAAACCTTTTTACGCTCTCGGTTTCATCCGGTCAGTCTCAAACCAATCCTTCCAGCAGCCCAGCTAGTCAACCAGCCAAGAGGAGCCCAATCCATTCTTTATCAACGGGCGAACCGAACCAATTTATGAATGGGATCTGACTTTTCTTGCGAGACACAAACAAACCTCCGCCAAGGTGTAGTTTTTAACTGTCGGCGGTGATTTCTGGCGCGGTTCATTGAGAATCGATCCATCGGCTAATGGTAAATGCAGCAAAAAAAAAAGCTGGAGCTCACTGTGCCTCACACGATAATTTTCTACCATTACCGCTCTTCGAGTTCTCTTCAAATCCCGACCCGAGGGCAACTAGCATGTTGGCCGCAATCAAAGCGAGTGCAAGGTACAAGTAAAAAACATAACGACCAACACGCAACTTCAGGACAGGTTGATAAGTCGATTGACTGGGCTACAGGCAACACAATCTTCAGCGGGCGTAAGGAGTTTCAGCACAAGATCTGAGCTGTGAGGTTTTCTGTGGGCTTCCGCAGCATCCTACGAACCAGACAGCAACGCAGCGGTCAATCCGACGCAACCAGACGAACGAAACGCCAACGAAGCGGACGGGAAGAATTGGAAATTGAAGTTACTCCCATCGGAACCAGTTACAGCGATATGCAATGAATGATTTAAAAAACGACTGCTAATACTCGGACCGGCTTTCGACCGGACGATAGTAGTGCAAATGCTCGTCAAAAATTTTATGTTGAATGAATGTGTCTCAAGCTTATAAATTAAACGGGATTTTTTTTAAATGTTTTCCAGAAACGTATCATGAATACTATCCGGATTCTGAAAATAGCAACTTTAAAAAAAATCTTGGTAATATCTTGAGTGAATATAACTCAATAAAAAAAAAGCGACAAACGAATAGTAACAATAATTCAGCATGGCTTTCGAAAAAGCTATAACACGAAGCATAAAAAGTAAAAACGCATAAAAACTGGAAAAGACACCATCGCTAGCTTATAGTTTTGAATATCAAGAAGCATGCAATCAACTAGCCATATTCATTAATACCTCCTTCGAAGAGCATAGTAAGATAACAGATAAAAAAATAAAATCTCTTATGCACATGAACTTAATAATTTCCATGAAACATGTAATTTGTTTGCCAATTTTAACCAAAGCGTTTGCACTAGATTTTCGGAAGTCGATTGCGATACTGCATTTTTTTATTTTTCTCGTTCCAACATCCTTGATTGATACACAAATCATTTTTCTCCCCAGATAGCTCCAAGAGACCCAAACCTGATGAAATTCCTCCACTTCTTTTGAAAAATCTTCAAAATACCGGTGTTTTCCTCAAGTTTGGGAAGAATTTTACCTTATACCTATTTTTAAGTCCGGATAAATCTTACAAACAAAAATAATCGGCGTAAAGCAATATTATCGTGCAAACAGAAATTTTTCGAAGCAATGGTAGTTTAAAGAATAAGTTATAGGGGGAACTTGTCTACTACTGGACACTTAAGGTTTTCAAGCAATAACTTCAAAAATATATTTTTGTTATCTTTGGTTCCTGTACTGATTTTAAGAGTATCAATATTATGATCACTTAAATATAGGTATTATAAAAAAAATCATTTGCAAAATAATCATGTGGTAAGAAAAATCATTTTATGTTAGTTTTCACTCATTTTCAAAAGTGTTGTATACGGCCGGACACTACGAATTACTTCACGCAAGTTGTAACCAATGCCACAAAAACGTACCAAAATGACTCAAGTCACTTGCACAGGTCTTGTGAGTATGTGTTTTTCAAATCTGAAAATCCTATGGAGCCTTTCAAAAAAGTTTTTTAGATAGACCAGAATAAAATATTTGTTTCGAAAAAAACTAGAAAAAAAACTGGACAGCAAAATTCAAAGTTCCTTAGTTGGATCGAGAGGACCAACAGGAAGAGTGTTCTGAAAGACCATTTTACAAATCTTCGGTGAATCGGGAGGACCAACATGTACAGGTTTCTAGAGGTTCACTTTACGTATTTTCATATTTTACTGATGGGAGTTCCAATCAAAGGCTTAAGTTTGCAGTCATGATGGGAGTTCCGTCTGAAGTTTGATTATGATAGAAGTTCCAATCGAAGGATTAACTTTCCAGTCACGATAGGAGTTCCAACTGAAGTTTGATTGCGATAAGGATTCCAAGCAAAGGCTTAAGTTCCCAGTCGCGATGGGAGTTGAGACTTAAGATTGATTTGAGTTCCAACAAAGGCTTATCCATCCAACAAGAAAAAAATAAGATAATAAAAGAAATACACTAATACACCACAATGGAACGCAACTATAGCAGATTAACGTGTTAACAGAGAAAAAGTTGAAACGGTCTCTCAAATTCTCTTTAAGGGACCACCCCAGTGATGTCAACTTTCCAAATTTTTTCTGGATTTTCCAGACTTTTTGGACTTCTGCCAGACATTTTTTCAGGGATCCAGACTTTTGTCATTTCTCCCAGACAATTCCAGACTTTTGGGTTATTACATAAATCGTTCTAAGAAATTATGATAATTTAGAATGATCATTGTGAATTATAAGTTTAGATATGTTTAAAAGCTATAAATAATAGGAAATGCTTCGAAGATATGTGTATAGTAAATTGAGAGTCAGACAAAACACTTAACTGAAAGTGACAGAAATTTACGATTATCTGCAACATTGATACCTGAAGACCAAAAAAAATAGGTCACCACCTTCAAAAGTTAGCTATCCAGACACTTCCAGACATTTTTACTATTTTTCAAAATCTTCCAGACTTTTTCGAAAAACAGTTGACAACCACCCTTCGAATACTAAAAAAATAAAGAGCAACAATATTTGGAAAAGGGAAGATCAGAATGACAAGCATTGAAACCGAAAAATGCATATCTTTTTCATTTTCTTTCCTTGGTGTGGAGGGGGAATGTGTAACCGATTATTGCAAGCGGCACACTCTCTCGGTCGCTAGGCCTTTTCCCGTCGGTAGTCTCTTCATAGGCATCACTACACGCATACACACGAATCACGACGACTGAGCCTGCCTTATCGTGTCGTGCCGCACCCACCGATATACCGAATACCGATTTCTGGCAAAACCTACCGATTTCATACCGATTTTGAAAATTTCGTTATGACAGAATTTTTTTTCCAACCGTTCTCTAATTTCTCTGACACCCACGTTCGCCAGATCACGCTCCACTTGGTCTAACCACCTCGCTCGTTGCGCCCCCACTCGTCTTGTTCTTACCGGATTCGTACCGAACGCCGGTTTTGCAGGACAGTCGTCTGGCATTCTCGCAACATGTCCCGCCCAGCGTATCCGGCCAGCCTTCACCACCTTCTGAATACTGGGTTCGCCGTAGAGTCGCGCGAACCCGTGGTTCATCCTTCGCCTCTACACTCCGTTCTCCTGTACGCCGCCAAAGATGGTTCTTAACACTCGTCGCTCGAATACTCCGAGTGTACGCAGGTTCTCCTCGAGCAATATCCATGTCTCGTGCCCGTAGAGAACAACCGGTCTAATGAACGTCATATACAGGTTACATTTCGGCGAGGGCTAAGTCTTCACGACCGCAGTTGCTTGTGGAGTCCATAGTAGGCACGACTTCCGATGATAATTGGCCGCCGGGTCTCACGGCTCTTCGACTATCTCCAGCTCGTCGCCGTCGACTGTGACCTTGTTATTGCTGGACAAGCGGGTTCGGTCGGTCTCGGATCCGCAGGCCAGCATGTACTTCATCTTGGACGTATTAATCATCAACCCAATCCTTCCTGCCTCGCGTTTCAGTTTGCGGTAGATCTCTTCCACCGCCGCAGATGATCTGCCGACTATATCAATACCATCGGCAAAGCAGATAAGTTGACTGGATCTGTTGAAAATCGTGCCCCGCATTTCGCCCACCGCTCGTCGAATAACACCTTCTAGCGCCACGTTGAACAACATGCAGGATAGACCATCACCTTGCCGAAGCCCCCTGCGCGATTCGAATGACAATTCACCCGAAATCCGCACACAGCACTGCTTTCCATCCATCGTCGCCTTGATCAGTCTGATTAGCTTCCCGGAAAAGCTGTTCTCGTCGTGGATTTTCCATAGCTCGTTACGGTCGATCGTGTCGTATGCGGCTTTGAAGTCGATGAAAAGATGGTGCGTAGGGACTCGGTGTTCACGGCATTTTTGGAGGATTTGCCGTAATGTGAATAACTGGTCCGTCGTTGACCGTCCCTCCATGAAGCCGGCCCACGAATCTGTTTGCTTGTGGCGTTTGGCGGCGGAGTAGGATTCGGGACAACACTTTGTAGGCGGCATTGAGGACAGTGATCGTTCGATAGTTCTCACAGTCCAATTTGTCGCCCTTCTTGTAGATGGGGCATATTACCCCCTCCTTCCACACCTCCGGTAGCTGTTCTATGTCCCAGATCCGGACCATCAATCTGTGTAGGCAATCGGCCAACTTGTCCGGGCCCATTTTGAAGAGTTCAGCTGCGATGCCATCCTTCCCAGCCGACTTGTTTCTATTCAGCTGGCGAATGGCTTCCTTAACTTCACTCATCGTTGGGAGTGGCTTCTCTACGTCGTTGGCTATGCGGGCGATGTACCTCCCCCAACCGTCTTGATCTCCTGCATGTGCGCCGTTCAAGTGTTCATCAAAGTGCTGCTTCCAACTTTTGATCATCCTTTGCGAGATGCGTTGAGTTTCTGATAGAACTTCCGTGTTTCTTGGGAACGATGAAGCTGCTCCAGCTCCTCGAGCTCCTCCTCCTCCAAGCGGCGCTTTTTCTCCTGGAAAATTCGGACTCGCTGCCTCTTCCGCTGTCGGTGATTTTCCACATTTTGACGGGTGCCTCTTTGCACTACTGCCGCCCGCGCGGCAATCTCTTCGTACATCACCCTCTTACACTCCTTGTCAAACCAGTCGATCCGTCGAGATCGCTCCACATAGCCGATGACGTTCTCCGCAGCACTGTTGATGGCTGTCTTGATGGTATCCCAACAGTCCTTGAGAGAAGCTTCGTCTAGCTCGCCCTCTGCCGGCAGCGCTGCTTCGACCGATTGCGCGTTGTCTGCCGCGACCTCAGGTTGCTTCAGTCGTGCGATATTTAACTGAGGCGGGCGCCGGTTTCGTGTGTTGTTCACTACTGAGAGTTTTGGGCGCATCTTCACCATCACCAGATAATGGTCTGACTCAATGTAGGCGCCTCGACAGGATCTGACGTCGATAATGTCCGAGAAGTGCCAGCTGTCTATCAAAACGTTGTCGATCTGTGATTGTGCTTGGTACGGTGATCTCCAGGTGTACTTGTGTGGGAGGCGGTGCTGGAAAAAGGTACTACGTACGGCCATTCGTTTGGAGGCGGCGAAATCTGTCAGTCTGAGGCCGTTTTCGTTGATCAGCTGGTGCGCACTGAACCTTCCAATTGTCGGTTTGAATTCCTCCTCCTGGCCGACCTGAGCATTAAAATCCCCGATAACGATCTTGATATCATGTTTTGGGCAACGGCCGTATTCATGCTCCAGCTGCGCGTAAAATTCGTCTCCTTTCGTGATTTGGCGAAAAACGTCAAGACGAACCACAGCGGTCGTATCATGCAAGCAAACACCCCAACAGGATGCTGAAACAAAACCTGGTTGCCAAAACCAGGGCAAGGAAGTTGTACGAGAAAGTGTTGACCAAATACAACGAATGCATTTTGATGGACAACGAAACTAACGTCAAAATGGATTGTGGACAAATACCCGGTAACAAATTTTACCTTGCTAAGCGTAAAGGGAATGTTGCGGATAGATTCAAGTTTGTTTTCGCAGATAAATTTGCTCGTAAGTAGATGATTTGGCAAGGGATCTGTAGTTGTGGGAAGAAGACTTAGATTTTCATCACTGGGGACACAATGAATGGAAATGTTTACAAAGAAGAATGTCTCCAGAAGAGGGTTTTGCCATTCATTCGGTCCCACCAAGGTCCGGTGAAGTTCTGGCCGCACCTGGCAAGCTGCCACTACAGCCGGGATGTCGTTAAGTGGTATAAGGAGAAAAAGATCGATTCTGTTGAAAAAGTATCAATCCACCAAACTGTCCGGATTTTCGTCCCATCGAGAAATATAGGCCAATAGTTAAGGGCAAATTGAAGAAATGTGGCAGAACCATGAAAAAACCCGCTCAAATGGAAAAGTGGTGGAACAAGATGGCGAATGAGGTGATGTGCAGAAAATGATGAGTGGTATTACAATAAAAGTTCGAAAATTCATCCGAAAAGCTGACTTGAAACAGACTTTAAACGTTAACCAGCGCGCATATATGCAAACTTTGCTTCAAACGAAATCGAATCATACTTTAAAAAGCCTTTTTAAAATTTAACGATTAAAACGTAAATCATTGGTTAAAGTTTTCCTTCAATTTCTGATGATTAACAGTCTCCTTTTATTGATTGCATTCTTCATTTACGAGTTATAAGGGTTCTTCTTAACGGGGGCGTCTAACCCCTAGTTCCCTTACTCAAATTCACAGCAGCAATTCCAATTAAGCCATAAATTTTGTGCCGCTGTTGAACAATCTAAGATAAAACTATCTATTACACGAGCGATGTACGAACCGTTAACATCACGAGTGATTTAGCAAACTGCCGAGCGTGGGAGGCAGTCGAGAAAATTGTGTTTGTACATGGCATCTATTTTGTTTAATTCTCGGAAGCAAATTAAAATTTAACGCTACTTTTCCTTGTATAAACATGGTTTCGCTCTCAGATCGTTATCGGGAAGGTGTAATCGGCAATCGATACTCCTGTTTATTGTTGTGATATTGAGAGAAAATATCTATCTGGATATGATTTTGTGCGATTTAGCTATTTTATGTTATTAAATTATTGTAAAATCATTAATACTAGACATTTTCTATAGTAAACAATATCGATACAAGGTAAATCGAACAATATTTCAACAAATGTCTAGTGAGATTTTTCGATTTATTTACAAACTTTCTACATGACAGCTTCCAAAACATAATCATTTCTTTAGATTAAAAGCTCGAATCTAACACATCTCAGTTTTTGCGTTCCACTTCGCCGTACCCAATTATGATCGTCCCACCATAAACTAATCTCGACGACTTGACTCTTTGACATGGGCGACGTCGATAGGCCGATTGTGCTGGGTTTTTTACGGTTTAAATTCGGGGTGCAATCGCGTCCAGCCAAGCTAGGCAAATCAGAGGAAGACAGCACACGAGAAGAGTAAAAAAAAACCCCCCAACTCTATAATCAAACCCGCTCAACAGCCCATTACCGCTAGGTGTAGGAACTGTGTGTATATTTACGGCGATGAATGGAGCTAATTCACGTCAAATATTTGCCCGCCCTTGCCAACTTACCACAAAATCACCGGTTGGTTGGCTGTTTGGTTCAACATGTTGGCTTACATGCCCCATGAACCTGGACCAAAAGTGCTCGTAAGAGGTCTACACTGCTCAATCATCATTATCATCTACGAGGCGACCTACAAATTATAAAATATCTATATTTCAGTTTAGTGAACGTGATCGGAAGGCTGAAAAACTCCCCCCATTTGAATCAATTGGAGGTTCGCTGCTCTGGCTATCTGTCTGTCGCCTATGCGTTTCGTTCCGTTCGGTATCGATGGGCCCGCCAATAAACAACAATAAAACTAGGTATCATAACTTCACCACACCATCATCATCATCGTCGTCGTCATAATCGATGAGCAACATGTTTACCGTTCGACATTTTCCCACGTGATGATAGAGCAGCTCAAACTTCAAGATCTGAATAGCCTATCCTCTGAACCCGCAAGACCGAAACGCCAAAAGGACTATCCTGATAAGTAATTTGTTCTGTTTGCTTTTGGTCGCCTCGAGTCGTTTGTCGCATTTCGCGTAAGTTTATCTGTACACACATATTCCAAGTTTATGATCGAGGTTTCGACCCCATAGACAGAGGCAGATGAGAAGGGAGCCGCGATTAACTTCTGAGCCAATACCATCGGTTTCTTATCAGTGAACCTCTCAATGGGGGACAACGTCTTATAGGTAGGAAGTAGAGCGTCTCAATTGAATCGATCGGTTGTTTTGGTTGGGGGAGTGACATCGATGTTTGACGAATCATCAATTTTCACACGGGAAAATCTAGCTGTTTAATGGAAATTCGTTGGAACGGTGTTAGAAGATTGAATTATCATAAAATACTCCATCGGGTGATTGAACCTAGCGAATATGACTAACTGACAATTTGTGTTTGAGTTGTATTTGAAAATTTGAAGAGTGTTTATTAAAACTTGCTTCCAGGCGCTAATCCATACCCTTACACAACTAAGAACTACGAATCGTGCCATAAATTCAATATGGAAGGAATTCGCATTTCGGAAAAGTGATGTAATTGGACATGAGAAAGGTTGAGGATATATGTAGTATAACCCTTCCCACCTGAGAAAAAGAAACCTCCCATATAACTTTCGTTTTTATTTCGTTTTTTTTTTTCGTTTTCACCATTACAAGTTGACCAGAATATCAAGAGTTCATATGTACTGGAGTAAACCAAAGCCCTGCTTATCATAAAAACTTGAAAGTGGGAATTTTTGTCGCGGAATTTTTCTTTCTATTGTTTGTAGCACGGGGCACAAGCCTACAAAGTTCTTGGATGAAATAATGAGCATACATTTAGGGTACGGTTGCTATCCGTCCTGCAAAAGCGGGACATGTCCCGCTTTTTTGTTGGATGTTCCGCTGTTCCGCTTTTTCCTTCAAATGTCCCGCTTTTTACAAAGTTCACTGACTTACACTGGATAAAAAATCTAACTTTAGTCTCAATTGGAATTCATTGGTACAACACAGAAAATCTTACAAAAACGTCTTTTTCTCAAAATATGCGACATTTTGCATAGTTTGTATATGACTATACTGAATTACTTTAAAGCTCTTTGCATTATGGTGCTGTTATACTGAGGCGACAAGCAGAACGTTGATTTGTGCCATGCGCACGCGACATAACTGCTCTGATTTATTCATCATGGAAAAAGCGCAGACCTGACATAAATACTGAGCGCTTTGGAAAGCGCGACAAAGCTGATGCCAGGGTGGGTGTTTTGTGGGTCTGGTTTTAAGCACAGTAGTTCGAAGATCTGTCCGAATTTGTGATAATAAACTAAGGAGTGTATCGAAAATTAACTATAAACATATTTGGGCCTTCTACTTACTAACTAACGCGTGAACGCGCACAACAGTGCTCACCTGTATGTAGCATCTTGATCTGTCAAGAGTGAACCAGCGCTTTGTTTACGTTTGAAACATTCGTTTCTCCCAAAATGTCGCGAATTAAAAAAGAAGTTAAAATTCGTGTGTTGGACACTTGTATGCGAGAGAAGGGCATCTCGATGAATGAAGTGGTGAAACGTTTCGGCATTCATTCGGCGAGCGTAAAATCCATCATCCACAAGTTAGGGGAACACTATACGTTCGATGATTTGCCAGGAAGAGGCAGAAAACCAGGACCATCTGACCCAAATCTGGACCGTAAGGTAATCAACCAATATTATCATCCATACGGGATTTGGCGAAAAAAGCTGGGACGTCGATCGGAATGGTACAGCAGATCAAGAAGCGGAACAACCTAAAGACATACAAGAAACAGAAAGTGTCCAAACAAACGGCTTATCAAAACTCACGAGCCAAAACCAGAGCCCGGAAGCTGCATCATCGGATTTTGCAGAAGCTAGAAGCGTGCATTCTCATGGACGGTGAAACTTATGTAAAAGAGGATTCCAGTACTCTTCCGGGACCACAATTCTACACTGCAGCTATTGCGGAGGATGTGAGTGACCATGAGAAGTCGAGGTGGAAAAACTTGGCCAGAAAATGCTTGTGTGGCAGGCAATCTGCTCCTGCGGATTGAAGTTGGCAAATTTCTGTACAAAAGAAACAATAAATGCCGATATCTACCAAAACGATTGTTTGCAGAAAAGATTGCTGCCACTATATAATAAATATACCACTCCACCATTGTTCTGGCCGGATTTGGCATCAGCCCACTACGCTTAATTCACTCTTAGATGGTTTGAGGATAACGATGTAGATTTCGTTGAGAAAGATATTAACCCACCAAACTGCCGTCAGCTTCGCCCCATAGAACGATATTGGGCTAACGTCAAGAGAGTTTTCAAGAAAGATGGTAAGGCCAACAGGACCATGGTGGTTTTCAAGAAAAATTGGAATGCTGCGGCCAAGAAGTGTGATCAATCAGCTGTACAAAACCTAATGAAACGCGTCAAGTCGAAAGTCCGATAATATTATGGGAGAGTGGGGAATCATGGGTCACTTTTTTTCGTTGTTCCATAACTTCTTTATTATAAAAGATAAAATGAAAATAAAAAATGGTATGGTTTTCTACATTTTCAAGGTATCATAAGGTATTTTTTTGAAAATTTTAATAAGCTATTTTCCCTAAAATCTGACTGTTTAAAAAAAGCAATAATTTTTGGATATTGAAAAATGGTGGGGAATCGTGGGCCACTTAATCCAAATTGACCAAATAACATGCAAAGTTTATGAGTTGATCCAAAACTGTGATTTCCTAATTCATTTCGTTATTTTAAAGCAATTTCAGATGATGAAATAAAAAAGAGAGCTGTGTATGATCGAATAGATTCCAAAATCTGGCCCGCGAACGTTTTGGCAAAATTTCTTATAAAGGATAGACAAAATATTTTTCATAACTCTTCATTTGGCATAAGAAAACTTTACAGATAGAAAAAACGTATTTTAAGTTCTGAATGTGTATAAAAACATAAAAATATAGGTGATTCAAGATGTGTGGCCCACGGTTCCCCACAAGCTATGATTTGCAAATTGGTTGCGTTTGTGTGACTTATTGATGTTTCATCAAAAATTCCTTTTCCACGTGAAAGATCATGACAAAACTAAGATCATAAGCGTATGAGCATATTTTTGTTATGCACTTTAGGTTCCCCATCGATGAAATTAGCGGGTGTTTTTTTAATTATGCAAGTAAATTTTTTCTTCTCGTTTTTTGGATTGATTTTTTTCGGTGATTCAATGAAATAACTGCCGTGTAGTTTACGTTTCGGTTTACTTATTTTATTTCAACCATCTTCAGAACTAATTTTATAAAAAATAAACGGAAAAAAAAATGTTTTAATTAATTAATATAAACTTTCTCATCTTTCCTATCTACTATCTTTCGTTTACACTAATAGCTTTTTTACACCCGCTGGGGCGGTCACATTGATTTTTTCTAGTCACTGTTGATGCTGCTGCTGCTGCGGCTCGCTGTCGACTGAATGTGTTCCGTTTTGCGATGTAGTTCCATTTCCTCTTTTTCCCGCAGCTTTTTCCACAGTCCGTTGTACACGCTCGAGATGCCTTTTGTGTCCTGTTGGATGTTAACTGCACGATTCTCTCGCATCTTTATGTGCAGTTTTTCAGCTATCCGACGGTGTGTTGTATTTGGGATTCGTTCGAGAATTCTCGTTTTCGGGAAATCAAACACATGACCGGGGCCGTTTTCCAACGCATGCTGAGCTAGGCCTGTAGCTTTCTGTTTTAGACGTACGGTGGTTTCGTGTTGTTTGATGCGTTTGGCAAGAGTTTGCGACGTTTGTCCGATGTACTCATTTCCGCAAGCGCATGTGATGGCATAAACGACATTTGTTTGTTGCATGATCGGAATTGGGTCTTTAAGTTTCGTAAAGATGTTGGACTTGATTTTGTCGCACGGCTTAGGAGCTGCAATCAAATTATGTTTGCGCAAGATTTTCGCAACTTTCTCGGTCAGACATGGTATGTACGGCAACGACATGAAACGGCTACCGTCGGGTATGTGTTGCTTGTTTTCGAGGGTGTTATACAAATTGTGCACTCTTCTTTGTACAACGCTGTCTATCATGTTTTGCGGGTAGTTGTTTTTTCTAAGTATCGACTTGACTGTGGTGATGCTGGTTTTCCTTTTTTCGGCATCCGACAGTTTCAAAGCACGATCGATCAGCGCGTAAGCGGTGTTGATTTTGTGTGTGTATGGGCTTTCCGAGAAGTAATCTAGGTAGCGCCCATCTGGTTGTTTGGGGTACCAAGTCTTCTCAATTTTTCCATCTTTCCTTAGCAACGTCATATCTAGGAAACGGATTGTTTGCTCATTTTCTCTCTCGATGGTAAATTTGAGACTCGTGTGTGCGGAGTTGAATTCGGCAAAAATTAACTCCACATCCTCTTCGCGAGCGACGATGAAACAATCATCCACATATCGTTTGTAGACAGAGAGGTGTATGTTTTTTTCCCTCAATCTGTCGATGCATTGTTTTTCCAGCTGTTCCATCGCGATGTTTGCTGCAATACAACTAATTGGTGAGCCCATAGGGACTCCGTGGACTTGCTCGTAGAATTTTTTGTTGTATTGGAAAAAAGACGCTCCCAGTACAACTCTCAATGCTTTTCCGAATGACGCGAGCGGGATGGTCGTGTATTTCCTAAGTATATGCCATTTGTCTTCGATGTATTCGTATGCGCTTGCCGTCGGTACATTCGTGAAAAGAGAGATGACGTCTAAAGATAACATCACGCACCCTTCTGGAACTTGCAGTTTCGAAATTTCGTCCGCAAATTCGAAACTGTTCTTCACGTGGTATTCTGTTTTTCCAACAATATTCCCGAGAATTGATGCCAGATATTGTGCCATGCGATATGTTGCGGATCCAATCGTAGAGACCACGGGTCGAAGTGGTCTGTTCTCTTTGTGTATTTTTGGTAGACCATACATCCTTGGAGGGTAGCAGTGGAAAATTTGTAGTTTATCTTTTGTAGCTGTGTTAATGTGATCATCTTTCCACCATTCCTCTACAATCGTATTAAGTTGTTTAAGTATTTTGTTGGTTGGGTCCGATTCTATTTCTTTGTATGTGGTAGCGTCGCATACAAGTGATGACATTTTTTGACGATATTCATCAGCTGTTATGATTACCGTCTTGTTACCCTTGTCGGCTTTTGTTATGTAGATGTCTGGGTGATTTTTCAGGAAAATACGGCTGTGTAGAATATCTTTCCTGATCCATTCGTTCTCGTTCGTGATGGGTTGATGTTGGTAGTTGAGATAGTTTGTAACAGCTGTTGCAACCTCAGCCCGAATATCATCTGCTTCATTTTTCTTTTGGATAGCGCACTCGACATCTGCAACAAATTTTACATATGGAATGCTGTGCTTGTTTTGAACATTAAAATTTGGACCCAAAAGAAGAACCCGTTCAAGATGATCTGGGATTTCCAATTCCGTAGTATTTTCAATCCAGCTGGGTTGTTGAGTTATGGTTTTCACTTTTTTCTTTTTTAAACTGGCGATTTTTTTCATTTCTACATTTTTAGTCTTGGTGAACACATGACAAGACTTTCGTTCCGTGATTTTTCGTATTTCTCCGTATTCCGCTGTGTCAAGCGATATACTTAGTCTTCGTAAGACAAACTTTTTGTTCTTCTTTAGCTTTTCCAAAGTTCTTTTTGTATCACTTATAATCACACTTAGCATGCGGATTTTCTGCCGGTGCACTAGTTTCGCTAACTCCTTTGCCGATGCTACATTTTCAACTTGTATTGTAACCCGGTAGTCCAGACATTTTGGTACAAGTTTGTATCGTCTGCAATTTAGCAAAAACTTGAGCCGGTTTTTCATGCGTGCCATTTTGATCGATGTTTTTAGAAGAGATTTCACTGTTGATCCCATTTCGTATCCATGTTTTTCCGTTATTTTTCTCACGAAATACATCGTGAAATATGTTTTCTTTATCAAACTTTTGTATCTTTAAATGTTTAAGTCACCGTTGTTGTTATCTTCTCGTTTTTTGGATTGATTTTTTTCGGTGATTCAATGAAATAACTGCCGTGTAGTTTACGTTTCGGTTTACTTATTTTATTTCAACCATCTTCAGAACTAATTTTATAAAAAATAAACGGAAAAAAAAAATGTTTTAATTAATTAATATAAACTTTCTCATCTTTCCTATCTACTATCTTTCGCTTACACTAATAGCTTTTTTACACCCGCTGGGGCGGTCACATTGATTTTTTCTAGTCACTGTTGATGCTGCTGCTGCTGCGGCTCGCTGTCGACTGAATGTGTTCCGTTTTGCGATGTAGTTGAAAATGTAGCATCGGCAAAGGAGTTAGCGAAACTAGTGCACCGGCAGAAAATCCGCATGCTAAGTGTGATTATAAGTGATACAAAAAGAACTTTGGAAAAGCTAAAGAAGAACAAAAAGTTTGTCTTACGAAGACTAAGTATATCGCTTGACACAGCGGAATACGGAGAAATACGAAAAATCACGGAACGAAAGTCTTGTCATGTGTTCACCAAGACTAAAAATGTAGAAATGAAAAAAATCGCCAGTTTAAAAAAGAAAAAAGTGAAAACCATAACTCAACAACCCAGCTGGATTGAAAATACTACGGAATTGGAAATCCCAGATCATCTTGAACGGGTTCTTCTTTTGGGTCCAAATTTTAATGTTCAAAACAAGCACAGCATTCCATATGTAAAATTTGTTGCAGATGTCGAGTGCGCTATCCAAAAGAAAAATGAAGCAGATGATATTCGGGCTGAGGTTGCAACAGCTGTTACAAACTATCTCAACTACCAACATCAACCCATCACGAACGAGAACGAATGGATCAGGAAAGATATTCTACACAGCCGTATTTTCCTGAAAAATCACCCAGACATCTACATAACAAAAGCCGACAAGGGTAACAAGACGGTAATCATAACAGCTGATGAATATCGTCAAAAAATGTCATCACTTGTATGCGACGCTACCACATACAAAGAAATAGAATCGGACCCAACCAACAAAATACTTAAACAACTTAATACGATTGTAGAGGAATGGTGGAAAGATGATCACATTAACACAGCTACAAAAGATAAACTACAAATTTTCCACTGCTACCCTCCAAGGATGTATGGTCTACCAAAAATACACAAAGAGAACAGACCACTTCGACCCGTGGTCTCTACGATTGGATCCGCAACATATCGCATGGCACAATATCTGGCATCAATTCTCGGGAATATTGTTGGAAAAACAGAATACCACGTGAAGAACAGTTTCGAATTTGCGGACGAAATTTCGAAACTGCAAGTTCCAGAAGGGTGCGTGATGTTATCTTTAGACGTCATCTCTCTTTTCACGAATGTACCGACGGCAAGCGCATACGAATACATCGAAGACAAATGGCATATACTTAGGAAATACACGACCATCCCGCTCGCGTCATTCGGAAAAGCATTGAGAGTTGTACTGGGAGCGTCTTTTTTCCAATACAACAAAAAATTCTACGAGCAAGTCCACGGAGTCCCTATGGGCTCACCAATTAGTTGTATTGCAGCAAACATCGCGATGGAACAGCTGGAAAAACAATGCATCGACAGATTGAGGGAAAAAAACATACACCTCTCTGTCTACAAACGATATGTGGATGATTGTTTCATCGTCGCTCGCGAAGAGGATGTGGAGTTAATTTTTGCCGAATTCAACTCCGCACACACGAGTCTCAAATTTACCATCGAGAGAGAAAATGAGCAAACAATCCGTTTCCTAGATATGACGTTGCTAAGGAAAGATGGAAAAATTGAGAAGACTTGGTACCCCAAACAACCAGATGGGCGCTACCTAGATTACTTCTCGGAAAGCCCATACACACACAAAATCAACACCGCTTACGCGCTGATCGATCGTGCTTTGAAACTGTCGGATGCCGAAAAAAGGAAAACCAGCATCACCACAGTCAAGTCGATACTTAGAAAAAACAACTACCCGCAAAACATGATAGACAGCGTTGTACAAAGAAGAGTGCACAATTTGTATAACACCCTCGAAAACAAGCAACACATACCCGACGGTAGCCGTTTCATGTCGTTGCCGTACATACCATGTCTGACCGAGAAAGTTGCGAAAATCTTGCGCAAACATAATTTGATTGCAGCTCCTAAGCCGTGCGACAAAATCAAGTCCAACATCTTTACGAAACTTAAAGACCCAATTCCGATCATGCAACAAACAAATGTCGTTTATGCCATCACATGCGCTTGCGGAAATGAGTACATCGGACAAACGTCGCAAACTCTTGCCAAACGCATCAAACAACACGAAACCACCGTACGTCTAAAACAGAAAGCTACAGGCCTAGCTCAGCATGCGTTGGAAAACGGCCCCGGTCATGTGTTTGATTTCCCGAAAACGAGAATTCTCGAACGAATCCCAAATACAACACACCGTCGGATAGCTGAAAAACTGCACATAAAGATGCGAGAGAATCGTGCAGTTAACATCCAACAGGACACAAAAGGCATCTCGAGCGTGTACAACGGACTGTGGAAAAAGCTGCGGGAAAAAGAGGAAATGGAACTACATCGCAAAACGGAACACATTCAGTCGACAGCGAGCCGCAGCAGCAGCAGCATCAACAGTGACTAGAAAAAATCAATGTGACCGCCCCAGCGGGTGTAAAAAAGCTATTAGTGTAAGCGAAAGATAGTAGATAGGAAAGATGAGAAAGTTTATATTAATTAATTAAAACATTTTTTTTTTCCGTTTATTTTTTATAAAATTAGTTCTGAAGATGGTTGAAATAAAATAAGTAAACCGAAACGTAAACTACACGGCAGTTATTTCATTGAATCACCGAAAAAAATCAATCCAAAAAACGAGAAGATAACAACAACGGTGACTTAAACATTTAAAGATACACAAGTAAATTTTTGTAACTTTTTTTAGCTTGATAAATAAAAGAAGCATATGATGCGTATTTCAGACAACAACATATAGGAATATATGCTCACGCACAGCGACGACGATGACAGTTGGTTTGAGATTTTTATCTCAACACACATCTGAGATATCAAAAGTGGCCCACGTTTCCCCATGGCCCACGATACCCCACTCTCCCCTACCAATAATTTCTTTTTTACTTTTATTTCATTATAAACTGTGAGAAAAAGCTTTTTAAAACACTTTCGAACTGTTTCTTTGTTTGAATCATCAATAAGATCAATACAAAGAAAAAAAAATGTGCTTATAACTTATTTTCGATACACTCCTTAAATAATATCTAGATCATGGGTGGCCAACATTTTCAGCAGGCGGGCCAAATTTCTAAAATGAGATTTGCTGCCGGGCCAAAAAAAATCAAATTGTTCTGGAGTGTTAAAAAAACAGATTTTTGAAAACGCTTTAAATTCATTTGCCTAAGTCACATTTAGTAAAGAATAAGCTTGCCAGATTGCCCGGTTTTATATGGAACTAGCTGACCCGGTGTGCTTTGCTACACCTTTCAAAATCGAATGATATTTTCAGAAATTATTCAAATTTTTATTGTTTTATTGGCATTATTTTAAATCAAATTATAACATTATTTATAAGCAACCGCTATAAAATGAGAGCTAAATCTGGAGTTTCGAATTGCAACACAAAGATAACTTAAACAAATATTCTAAATCTTGCTCTATAAATTTGTCTTAAAGATCTGATAGTTTGAATCTGTCTGGAGGGTCTCAAATTAATCGTACGCAAACAATCTAACTTATAAAATATGGTTGTTTTTTCTTGATATGTTCTGGATTAATGCTGAAAATTTGATAAGAAGGCCCCTCCCCTGTCCTTACCTTCACCCCCTGCTGAATGGAGGTCGTTATTTTTAATAATCATAACTAATTTTTTCGTTCCCAAAAATCCTCTTTTATCAAACATAGTTCCATTGGTTGGTAAGTTTATAACAGCTTTACAACAAAATTTATATGGAGCCTCCTCCTTTCTTCCTCTCTCTACACTGTAAAGCGTAAGGGTCTATAACAATCGTAGAAACATATCTCGTAACCAAGTACCTTTCCATGCCATATTTGTTTCCATTTGTTGGCTTCGTTAGCATAAATTGAGAACTTATGCTAACAAAATTGTATTGGGCTCTCCTCCCTCCTCCTAAGTATGTACCTACTCACTGAAAGGAGGATGGTGTGTCAGATAATCATAGAATCATAGAATGATTTTCCATGTTAAGTTTTGTCCATTTCTCGGATTTTGTAGAAAAAAAAAGTTAAATGTTCGTACTCAAATACTTTTTGATGCCAAATTTGGTTTCATTTGCTCGATAAATTCTCGAGTTATGCAAAAAAATCATATGGAAGCTCCCCATTCCCTCTTTATATCTTTTCACTGAAAAAAGGTGGGGCTTCAATTTATGATAGAAACATTTCTCGTATCTAAATACCCTCATATGCCAAATATGGCTCAATTTGCTCGATCAACTCTCCAGTTATACTGAAAATTGTAAGGGAGACCTTTCCTCTCCCTTTTTATCCACCTCTTTGAAGGAGTGAGGGATACCAAATATTCATAGAAGCATTTCTCGTACCCAAATATCGTTCCATGGCAAATTTGGCTCCGTTTGCTGTTGTAGTTTTTGAGTTATGCTGTTAAAATTGTATGAAACTCCCCTCCCTCTTTCCTTTCTCCCCGCTGGAAGAAGGAAGGGGTCTCAAACAATCATTAGAACATGCCACGTTCCCAAATACCCGCCCATGCCAAATTTGGTTCCATTTGCTTAATAAGTTTTTGAGTTGTGTAAAAAATTATAAAAAAGGCCCCTCCCCCCTTTATTTCTCCTTACTGGAAAGAAGGATGGGTCTCAAATAATCATAGAAATATTTTTCGTATCCAAATACCCTCCCATGCCAAATTTGGTTCCATTTGCTTTATTAGTTTTTGAGTTATGTAAAAAAAATTAAAGAAGCCCCCTCCCCCTTTCTACTGGAAAGAGGGAAGGGTCTCAAATAATCATTGAATTATTTTTCGTATCCAAATACCTTCCCGTGCCAAATTTGGTTCCAATATCTTGATTGTTTTTCGAGTTATATGAAAAATTGTAAGGTAGCCCCCCTCCCCCCTTCCTATCACCCCACTGAGAGGAGGGAGGGGCACCTTATATTCATAGAAATATTCCTCATACCCAAATACCACCCCATGCCAATTTTGATACCATTTGCGTGATGGTTGCTCGAGTTATGCAAAAAATTGACTTTTGTTTGAGAGGCCCCTCCCTCCCTTATTGAGAGAGGGAGGGGTCTCAAACCATAATAGGAACCTTCCCCTGCCTCCAATGCCCCCACCTGCCAAGTTTCACGCAAATCGGTTCAGTAGTTTCCGAGTCTATAGGGAACAGACAGACAGACAGACAGACAGACAGACAGACAGACAGACAGACAGACAGAAATTCATTTTTATATATATAGATAGATTGTACGGATATTTAACACAAAATTTGGGAAAAGTCCGTTCCGGCTTGGTTTCCCGGATTTCACTGAAAAATGCTCGAATTTATTCATTTTTTCTTCAAATCGAACAAAACAAAAATAGTTTAAAAGGATTGTAAAATTTTGATGTTTATTCATCGAAAAGGAGAATTTTTGAGGAAGTTTTATAAAAATAATCATGTGAAAGCCTGAAATACGATTTTAAATTAAAAAAATCAATTTTTTGTTATTGATTTGCTATTGATATTGCTTGAAGTTTTTGTCGACAATTTTGAAATCAAATGCCCGGATTTTTCCAGGTTTTTAGATGAAAATAGTCCGGATTTTTCCGGCCCGGATATGTACTGAAAAAAATTCAGGCAACCTCAGCATAGATTCATCTTAATAAGTTTTTGTTACTTGCATATTTAAAAAAAATTGGCTCCATTTGAAATTATTATAAATATAACCTATATAATACGAAATGAATCATCCCTCCCATTTTATGTATGTAAATTTTTTCAAGGCATTTAAAATCTCAACGGTTTATTCATCCCAGAAATGTCAAATGACGTGACAACAATGGACTTAAAGTCATTTTTATGGTCTCCAAACATGAAAAGTGAAAGCCCATTTCCCAAAGTTTTGGAGTTCAACGTTTATCTTAGAAACATTTGATAGACAAATTTAAAAAACGCAAAATGGTATAGTTGAAAAAAGTGGCGTTCACAAGTTTTTGACGTTTAAATGATTTTTTTTTCAACGAACCCTAGTAATATAATAAATAATATTGATTTTTGAAAGTTCGGACCTCAACCTCAGCTCAACCCAACTTTTTCTGAAATTTCCAATATCTCGATTTGACAATTGAATTTGGAAACAGGATGATAACGAATTTGAGTTTTTTAATCATTGTACCAAATCAAGTCAAATTTTACTAAGTTAGTAAAATACCGGTTCTAGTTGAATTTTATTATTGATGTTGATAAATACAGAACAAGATGCCAATTAAAATATATTTGGATTTTGATTAATTTTCATAAATATACCATTTTCTGTTTAAACTAAGCAAGCAAGCAATTGTAAAAAACACGGCAAACTTTCGATATTTTGCATAATTTGCAAAACTTATCAAATTTGGGTGGATGAACGACATTGATGAAATAGAATTCATATTACAAATGGTTGAAGTTGTTGTAAATGTATTATATGATGATGTAAATATGCATCGGTGATTTTTTTACGATTTTTAAACGATTTTGATACGATCATACTATTTTCCAGAGGCTATCCAAACTGCTCAATATCAAAACTAGAGTCCGCTTGAATGCTCTTTATTTCAATGATATGTAGTCACCAATACCCAATCAGGTAACATTGAAAAATGTGTAATAGAATTTACAGGTCATGTATACGTACTATTTTGATAATTCAAAACTTATAATTGTATTTTTTTATACAGTGACGGTAACGTTTTTTGAAAAATTATATAAGGCCCGCAGAGTCAAAGGGGCATAAGTGCAAACATGATCGATTTTAATGAAATAATGTCGAACGATTCTCCATGTTGAATTTTTTAGATTTTCAAAATTATATTCGCATACTTTTACGTTCGAAAGAAAATTGCAAATGGTCGAGAAGTGTATGGAAAATGGCCACACACAACAATTTCGATATTAGTTTTAATATACTTTTAACCCTTTGGCTTATATTGCTTCAAAGATATTTTCAGATCTTTGTTTGGAATTTAGTTAGAGTAGATTTGGATATATTTTTACAGATGATAAACGCAGACCAAGAAAACCGATCAATTCTTAGAGAAAATTGCTTTTTCCAAAATGAGCTTCGCGGGCCACAAAAAGCTGGACCATGGTTTGGCCACCCATGATCTAGATCAATGTAAAAAATGTCATGTATTCTTAAAGTCTGCTTCATTTAATATTGGAACACAAAAAATTGCGTGTAGTTCAGTCATTTATTAACGAATTCATAATTTGTTTTTCATACAAATGTAGCATTTTCTTTACTCTTTCATAAAAAAAAATTAAAAAAATTATTCATTGCTGTTTCGAAGAAATTCTCGTACTTTTCCCGTAATACGGCACATTAGGCGGCGCACACCCTTTTCGTCCACCGTTTTGGCGATTTGATTCCACCAGTTCTTCATTTGAGTCTTGTTCCTAACAAGTTTTCCCTTTGCCTTAAGCCTCCGCTTCGTGATTGCCCAGTATTTCTCTATCGGCCGGAACTGGGGGCAGTTTGGGGGGTTGAGGTCCTTCGGTATTACGCTGACCCCGTTCGTTGCGTACCATTCCATAACCGTTTTGCTGTAATGGCAGCTTGCGAGGTCCGGCCAAAACATTACTGGACGGTCGTGGGCACGAATAAACGGCAGAATCCGTTTCTGTAGGCACTCTTTTTTGTAGACTTCTGATGTCATTGTCTTGTCAGTGAGAAAGACTTTGGTTTTCTGTCCACAACTGCATATCCCCTGCCAAATCATGTACTTGCGGGCGAATTTATCCGCAAACACGAACTTCAATTTTGCAGGTACATCCCCCCGAGCCGTCGCCAAATAAAATTTTTGACCTGGGATTTGCCCAAAGTCCGCCTTCACGTAGGTCTCATCGTTCATCAGAATACATCCGTCGAACTTGGTCAGCACTTGGTCGTACAGCTTTCGAGCACGGATTCTGGCCACATTGTTCTGCTTCAGCGTCCGATTTGGCTGTTTGCTGGCTCGGAATGACCTTATTCCTTCCCGGAGACGAATTCGTCGCACCGTACTGTGAGCGGCCTGGAACTTATTGGCCAAGACGCTGTCAAATCGTCATACCATCGGTCAATCACTGTTCGTGGCAAAGATTCTTCGCAATGAAATCGACTGTTCCTGGATATTATCTCGTTGCAATATATATGCACCAGAAAGAGCTCTCCGACATCGTGACTGGCTTTCACTGGAAACAAGAAGTACGCGCTATGGCAACAACGACCCCTTAAGTTCCGCAAAAATAAGCTTCTTGCGCTACTACGCTCTGTTTGATTCTAATGTCTCAACTGCAACCTTTAAACGCCTGATTGAATGTAACCTTCGTGATCAAATGAGAAACAATCAATACCGTCAACTGGGGCAACATGCAACAATTTTCAACTTCAATGGCTTCTTAAAAACTTATGTTCACAATTAATCCTACCCCTTATGCATCAAAAGTTTTAAGGATGCTGGGGTATCAAATAGGCGTAGTTAGAAAAATTATAGGTTTCTTCAATTTTTTTTAATTTTCTAAAAACATGTGATTTTCACCCTCCTTAGAAAATGGGGTAACTTGCAACAAACTTTGTTTTTAATGAAAAATCTTATGAACACGTACGAAAATTTATAGTTTTTAATAAATTAGCGATGCCTAAAAGATCATTACGCATGAAAACACCAATTGCAGTAGTTTTTGGGTCTGTAATAACTAATTTTCACATTTTTTCGGGAAATGATGATGCTGCATACATTTAGGGTTTTAATAATACTACGAAAAATTCTAAAAGCTGAAATCATTAAAATAAATGTTTGGATGAATGAA
Source organism: Uranotaenia lowii (assembly GCF_029784155.1). Lineage (NCBI taxonomy): Eukaryota > Metazoa > Arthropoda > Insecta > Diptera > Culicidae > Uranotaenia > Uranotaenia lowii. The sequence continues at coordinate 168,584,160 of NC_073692.1, read as the reverse complement.
ATTCCAATGTTTACAAACGCGTGATGCAAAACATTCATATTCCAACACATGGAAAAGAGATTTACAAGGTATTTCTTTGATTTGCATTTTGTTGCATTTAACCCCAGACACCTAACGGAATTTTAAAAATATTTATTTAAAAAAATTGGGTGATTGTTCGAAAAATATTTTTACACCAACAATGTTGGTATAACATGAGGAAACCAGTGAAAAGTTTGTAGGTAATATTATCAAGCCGATCCGTCATACTGGGTTAAGTTTTTTTCGGCTTAAAAAAATGTTAAAATTCGTACATTTATTGCTCGATTTTTCAAATTTCACATGAAAATAAAAAACATAAGAAAACTAGCTTAAGATGTGAGAAATTATGTCATCATCATTTTGTGATCATTAAAAGATAACTTTATTACAATACATTAAATAAAAAATTGATTTAATGTAGTGTTATATAAATGTTGCATTGAACCCCGCTGTTGCATGATGCCCCATTTGACGGTAGTGACTAAATGTACGATTTCTGTAAACTGAGTATTAAGATAATCATTAAGACAACTATGACAGATGATTTAATTTTTAATCAACAATAAACAAAGAGAAAGTAATAGATATCAATAAAATTCAGAGTTATAAGTTGAAGGCTGAGATTTCAACGCTTTGGTAATTGTCGGAGAAATTAACTGGAGATTAGACAATTGAACGTGCATTATCTGAAACCAAATCCAAAGCATGAAACTTTTTAGTTATAACATCAGAGATTTTTAGTTTTGTACAATTCAATTTCATTGGTCAATTTATAACTTTTGAGTTATTGTTGGTCATCAATGTGTTCAATTCGCCAGCAGATCGTGGCCTAGAGGATAGCATCCTTGTCTTCTAAGCCAACGTTCATGAGATCGAATTCCGGTCGTGACATAACCTGTCACACATAGTATGATGAAGGTTGGTGGTTTTAGCATGAGTGAAATGCTAGCCGGATATATCTTGGAATTGTACGCTTCAATAATGCAGCACATGCATCTGGATGGAGCTTTTCAAGGGAACTTAGATTGCACTTGGAGATCCTACATAGTTAATGTGTGTGCTCGTAGTGCTACCGGTAAACAACTGCTACTTCAACCAATAGATTATGTGTTTCGATAACTTCAAAAAACTATTAGTGAAACATTCAACATTTAAGAAAAACTAATCATAAATCAGTGTGAAATTGAACAGCAAAAAAAAGCATACATTTGATTGAGAACGTGCAAAGTAAGTCTTCAACAAAGATCAACGAGGTTAGGAAGTCTTTTTAAAAATTTCTAAGAAAATAAAACTTGTAGGGGAAAGTGTTCCTAAATGCGCAGATTGGGTAAAATGCGCATACAGCCGATTGACGAAATGGCTGATAGATCATCTAAGTGGCATCAATAAATTTTATTGTTATACTAGCTGACCCGGTGTGCTTTGCTACACCTTTCAAAATCGAATGATATTTTCAGAAATTATTCAAATTTTTATTGTTTTATTGGCATTATTTTAAATCAAATTATAACATTATTTATAAGCAACCGCTATAAAATGAGAGCTAAATCTGGAGTTTCGAATTGCAACACAAAGATAACTTAAACAAATATTCTAAATCTTGCTCTATAAATTTGTCTTAAAGATCTGATAGTTTGAATCTGTCTGGAGGGTCTCAAATTAATCGTACGCAAACAATCTAACTTATAAAATATGGTTGTTTTTTCTTGATATGTTCTGGATTAATGCTGAAAATTTGATAAGAAGGCCCCTCCCCTGTCCTTACCTTCACCCCCTGCTGAATGGAGGTCGTTATTTTTAATAATCATAACTAATTTTTTCGTTCCCAAAAATCCTCTTTTATCAAACATAGTTCCATTGGTTGGTAAGTTTATAACAGCTTTACAACAAAATTTATATGGAGCCTCCTCCTTTCTTCCTCTCTCTACACTGTAAAGCGTAAGGGTCTATAACAATCGTAGAAACATATCTCGTAACCAAGTACCTTTCCATGCCATATTTGTTTCCATTTGTTGGCTTCGTTAGCATAAATTGAGAACTTATGCTAACAAAATTGTATTGGGCTCTCCTCCCTCCTCCTAAGTATGTACCTACTCACTGAAAGGAGGATGGTGTGTCAGATAATCATAGAATCATAGAATGATTTTCCATGTTAAGTTTTGTCCATTTCTCGGATTTTGTAGAAAAAAAAAGTTAAATGTTCGTACTCAAATACTTTTTGATGCCAAATTTGGTTTCATTTGCTCGATAAATTCTCGAGTTATGCAAAAAAATCATATGGAAGCTCCCCATTCCCTCTTTATATCTTTTCACTGAAAAAAGGTGGGGCTTCAATTTATGATAGAAACATTTCTCGTATCTAAATACCCTCATATGCCAAATATGGCTCAATTTGCTCGATCAACTCTCCAGTTATACTGAAAATTGTAAGGGAGACCTTTCCTCTCCCTTTTTATCCACCTCTTTGAAGGAGTGAGGGATACCAAATATTCATAGAAGCATTTCTCGTACCCAAATATCGTTCCATGGCAAATTTGGCTCCGTTTGCTGTTGTAGTTTTTGAGTTATGCTGTTAAAATTGTATGAAACTCCCCTCCCTCTTTCCTTTCTCCCCGCTGGAAGAAGGAAGGGGTCTCAAACAATCATTAGAACATGCCACGTTCCCAAATACCCGCCCATGCCAAATTTGGTTCCATTTGCTTAATAAGTTTTTGAGTTGTGTAAAAAATTATAAAAAAGGCCCCTCCCCCCTTTATTTCTCCTTACTGGAAAGAAGGATGGGTCTCAAATAATCATAGAAATATTTTTCGTATCCAAATACCCTCCCATGCCAAATTTGGTTCCATTTGCTTTATTAGTTTTTGAGTTATGTAAAAAAAATTAAAGAAGCCCCCTCCCCCTTTCTACTGGAAAGAGGGAAGGGTCTCAAATAATCATTGAATTATTTTTCGTATCCAAATACCTTCCCGTGCCAAATTTGGTTCCAATATCTTGATTGTTTTTCGAGTTATATGAAAAATTGTAAGGTAGCCCCCCTCCCCCCTTCCTATCACCCCACTGAGAGGAGGGAGGGGCACCTTATATTCATAGAAATATTCCTCATACCCAAATACCACCCCATGCCAATTTTGATACCATTTGCGTGATGGTTGCTCGAGTTATGCAAAAAATTGACTTTTGTTTGAGAGGCCCCTCCCTCCCTTATTGAGAGAGGGAGGGGTCTCAAACCATAATAGGAACCTTCCCCTGCCTCCAATGCCCCCACCTGCCAAGTTTCACGCAAATCGGTTCAGTAGTTTCCGAGTCTATAGGGAACAGACAGACAGACAGACAGACAGACAGACAGACAGACAGACAGACAGACAGAAATTCATTTTTATATATATAGATAAAGTCAAAAAAAAAACAGGAAAATTGCTTCAACGAATATAAAACAGATGTTCACTTATGTGCATAAAGATTTCAACCTCCTATCTATTGGAATATGGGAGAAAATTATTATTCTGCTTAGTATGCGCATTTAGCCCGCCTCTCCCCTCAATACTATTGTACGGGGAGATCATCCATCTTGATTCCCAAAAGAGGTTTTCATAAGATAGGGGATGGGAAAATTAAAAAAAAAACACAGTGATATCAATTAAAGGTAAAAAATATGAGGCAAAATTTATCAAGCATCATTTTACAGATTTACAAAACTTACCGTAGTTTCATTAAAAAAAAATTGATACAGTTAAAATTTTCCACAAAATCTGGAAGTTGTTTCACATTGTTCCTATTACCCAACCTCATCTAACCCTAAAGGTTTAATTCTCGTTTTAAAGGGCTTTTAAACCATGTTGATAAACACCTTGGCTAGTTGACATGAGACTCAGGGAGTTGACAGAATTTTCATAATTCCTCTCAAGAGGAGTGGAGTGTTATGATGTATGTCTATATATATAAAAATGAATTTCTGTCTGTCTGTCTGTCTGTCTGTCTGTCTGTCTGTCTGTCTGTCTGTCTGTTCCCTATAGACTCGGAAACTACTGAACCGATTTGCGTGAAACTTGGCAGGTGGGGGTATTGGAGGCCGGGGAAGGTTCCTATTATGGTTTGAGACCCCTCCCTCTCTCATGAAGGGGGGGAGGGGCCTCCCAAACAAAAGACAATTTTTTGCATAACTCGAGAACCAATCAAGTAAATGGCTACAAATTTGGCATGGGTGGGTACTGGGGTACGAGGAATGTTTCTAAGAATATTTGGTACCCCTCCCTCCTTCCAGTTGGAAGATAGAAAGGGGGGAGGGGGCCTACCTTACAATTTTTTACATAACTGGAGTGCTAATCAAGCTAATGGAACAAAATTTGGCATGGGAGGGTAGTGGAATACGAAAAATGGGTCTATAATTATTTCAAACCCCTCCCTTCTTCCATTGGAGATACAGGAAGAAGGGGGGGGGGGGGCTTTAACCAATATTTTATTGCATAGCTTGAAAACTATTCGAGCAAATGAAACCTAATTTGGCTAGGAAGGGTATATGGGTACGATAAATAGTTGTATGAATATTTGGTACCCCTCCCTCCTTCCAGTGAGAATATAGAAAGTGGGGAGGGAGCTTCTTTACAACTTTCAGCATAACTGGATAAATAATCAAGCAAATGGCACCCAATTTGGCGTGGGAAGGTATTTGATTACGATAAATGTTTCTATGATATTTTGAGAACCCTTCGTCCTTCAAGTCTGAAAGTCTTAAGGAGGGAGGGTCCTCCCATATAATTTGTACATCCTTCGGGAACTTACTAAGCATATGGAACGAAATTTGGCTTGAGAGGGTATTTGAGCACAGGGAAGGTTTCTGTGAATATTTGGTACTACTGCCTCCTGGCATGGGAAAGCATTTGGATGCGTAAAATGGTTATTAGCTTATTTGAGACTTCTTTCTCCTTCAATTGAGAATGCAGTTAGTGAAGACGGAAGCTCATATATGTATGTTTGTTTTGCATAAACCGAAAACTTATCTAACAAATGGAACCAAGTATGACGTGGGAACAATCATTCAATTTAGCAACTGGGGAAGAATTGGGCATAAGAGTGTATTTGAATACACGGAATGTTCAATCTTGATCCCCTTCTTCCAGGTAGGGGATAGTTAGGAAGAGCGGCTCCGATACTAATTTTATAGCATAACTCGACAACTAATAAATCAAACGAATCCAAATTTGGCATGAGAGGGTATTCGAGCACAAGATATGTTTTTTTTCGGTAGTTTAGCATCACTACCACAAATCAGTGGAACGATTTAGAGGGAAAAGAGGGCATTGATACAATTTGTTTAATATTTCGATAACTTATCGAGAATATAGAACTAAATTATCATGGAAGCAAATTGGAGTACGAGCAATGTTTCTTCGATGGTTTGAGAACCCCTTCTCTTGCCAGAGGGAAGATATACAGTGGAGAGAGGGTCACCCATTTTTTGAATAACTCGAGAACTTATCGAGAATGGAGTCATATATGACGTGGGATTGTATTTGTATACAAGAAGTCTTTTTCTGATGTTATGATACCCACCTTCCTTCAACTAGGGATATAGGAATGGGGGTAATTTGTATGATAATTCGAGAACGAATAGGTAAAATAAATGTCCCATGATGTTATTTTGTTACTAAAAATGTTTATATGATAGTTCGAGATAGTTTCATATTTATATAAAAAAATATTTTGGCATAAGGTATAAACTTATGAAGCAAAGAAATCTACAGTCATAAAAAGGAATAAAACACTGATTTAAAAAAAATAATCAAGATTTCAAAATAAATAAAATTGCAAATTCATTTTGAAAAAACATTTAAATGATTTTGAAATTGAACTTAAAATTTTGTGCAAATAAATAACAAGTTAAATAACTAGGTACCACAAGTTTCAAAAAATTTTGGAAGGTGTAGCAAAGCACACCGGGTCAGCTAGTCTATATATATAAAAATGAATTTCTGTCTGTCTGTCTGTCTGTCTGTCTGTCTGTCTGTCTGTCTGTCTGTCTGTTCCCTATAGACTCGGAAACTACTGAACCGATTTGCGTGAAACTTGGCAGGTGGGGGCATTGGAGGCAGGGGAAGGTTCCTATTATGGTTTGAGACCCCTCCCTCTCTCAATAAGGGAGGGAGGGGCCTCTCAAACAAAAGTCAATTTTTTGCATAACTCGAGCAACCATCACGCAAATGGTATCAAAATTGGCATGGGGTGGTATTTGGGTATGAGGAATATTTCTATGAATATAAGGTGCCCCTCCCTCCTCTCAGTGGGGTGATAGGAAGGGGGGAGGGGGGCTACCTTACAATTTTTCATATAACTCGAAAAACAATCAAGATATTGGAACCAAATTTGGCACGGGAAGGTATTTGGATACGAAAAATAATTCAATGATTATTTGAGACCCTTCCCTCTTTCCAGTAGAAAGGGGGAGGGGGCTTCTTTAATTTTTTTTACATAACTCAAAAACTAATAAAGCAAATGGAACCAAATTTGGCATGGGAGGGTATTTGGATACGAAAAATATTTCTATGATTATTTGAGACCCATCCTTCTTTCCAGTAAGGAGAAATAAAGGGGGGAGGGGCCTTTTTTATAATTTTTTACACAACTCAAAAACTTATTAAGCAAATGGAACCAAATTTGGCATGGGCGGGTATTTGGGAACGTGGCATGTTCTAATGATTGTTTGAGACCCCTTCCTTCTTCCAGCGGGGAGAAAGGAAAGAGGGAGGGGAGTTTCATACAATTTTAACAGCATAACTCAAAAACTACAACAGCAAACGGAGCCAAATTTGCCATGGAACGATATTTGGGTACGAGAAATGCTTCTATGAATATTTGGTATCCCTCACTCCTTCAAAGAGGTGGATAAAAAGGGAGAGGAAAGGTCTCCCTTACAATTTTCAGTATAACTGGAGAGTTGATCGAGCAAATTGAGCCATATTTGGCATATGAGGGTATTTAGATACGAGAAATGTTTCTATCATAAATTGAAGCCCCACCTTTTTTCAGTGAAAAGATATAAAGAGGGAATGGGGAGCTTCCATATGATTTTTTTGCATAACTCGAGAATTTATCGAGCAAATGAAACCAAATTTGGCATCAAAAAGTATTTGAGTACGAACATTTAACTTTTTTTTTCTACAAAATCCGAGAAATGGACAAAACTTAACATGGAAAATCATTCTATGATTCTATGATTATCTGACACACCATCCTCCTTTCAGTGAGTAGGTACATACTTAGGAGGAGGGAGGAGAGCCCAATACAATTTTGTTAGCATAAGTTCTCAATTTATGCTAACGAAGCCAACAAATGGAAACAAATATGGCATGGAAAGGTACTTGGTTACGAGATATGTTTCTACGATTGTTATAGACCCTTACGCTTTACAGTGTAGAGAGAGGAAGAAAGGAGGAGGCTCCATATAAATTTTGTTGTAAAGCTGTTATAAACTTACCAACCAATGGAACTATGTTTGATAAAAGAGGATTTTTGGGAACGAAAAAATTAGTTATGATTATTAAAAATAACGACCTCCATTCAGCAGGGGGTGAAGGTAAGGACAGGGGAGGGGCCTTCTTATCAAATTTTCAGCATTAATCCAGAACATATCAAGAAAAAACAACCATATTTTATAAGTTAGATTGTTTGCGTACGATTAATTTGAGACCCTCCAGACAGATTCAAACTATCAGATCTTTAAGACAAATTTATAGAGCAAGATTTAGAATATTTGTTTAAGTTATCTTTGTGTTGCAATTCGAAACTCCAGATTTAGCTCTCATTTTATAGCGGTTGCTTATAAATAATGTTATAATTTGATTTAAAATAATGCCAATAAAACAATAAAAATTTGAATAATTTCTGAAAATATCATTCGATTTTGAAAGGTGTAGCAAAGCACACCGGGTCAGCTAGTATATATATAAAAATGAATTTCTGTCTGTCTATCTGTCTGTCTGTCTATCTGTCTGTCTGTCTGTCTGTCTGTCTGTCTGTCTGTTCCCTATAGACTCGAAAACTACTGAACCGATTTGCGTGAAACTTGGCAGATGGGGGTATTGGAGTCAGGGGAAGGTTCCTATTGTGGTTTGAGACCCCTCCCTCTTTCATGAAGGGGGGGAGGGGCCTCCTAAACAAAAGACAATTTTTTGCATAACTCGAGAACCAATCAAGCAAATGGTATCACATTTGGCATGGGGTGGTATTTGAGAACGAGGAATATTTCTATGAATATTAGGTACCCCTCCCTCCTTTCAGTGGCGTGATAGGAAAGGGGGAGGGGGGCTACCTTTAAATTTTTCATATAACTCGAGAACTAATCAAGATATTGGATCCAAATTTGGCATGGGAAGATATTTGGATACGAAAAACATTTCAATGATTATTTGAGATCCCTTTCTCTTTCCAGAAGAAAGGGGGAGGGGCCTCTCTCATATTTTTTTACATAGTTCAAAAACTGATAAAGCAAATGGAACCAAATTTGGCATGGGAGGGTATTTGGATACGAAAAATATTTCTATGATTATTTGAAACCCCTCCCTCTTTCCAGTAGGGAGATATAAAGAGGCGAGGGGGCCTCTTTTATAGTTTTTAACATAACTAAAAAGTAATTAAGCAAATGGAACTAAACTTGGCATGGGCGGGTATTTGGGAACGTGACATGTTCTAATGATTGTTTGAGACCCCATCCTTCTTCCAGCGGGGAGAAAGGAAAGAAGGAGGGGAGTTTCATACAATTTTTACTGCATAACTCAAGAACTACAACAGCAAATGGAACCAAATTTGGCACGGAACGATATTTGGGTACGAGAAATGCTTCTATGATTTTTTGGTATCCCTCACTCTTTCAAAGAGGTGGATGAAAAGGGGGAGGAGAGGTCTTCCTTACAATTTTCAGTATAACTGGAGAGCTGATCAAACAAATTGAATCGTATTTGACATGTGAGTGTATTTGGATACGAAAAATGTTTCTATTATAAATTGAAGACGCACCTTTTTAGTGGAAAGATAAAAAAGGAGAAAGGGGGGTTTCCATTTTTTTTTGCATAACTCTAGAAATAATCGAGCAAATGAAACCAAATTTGGCATCAAAAAGTATTTGAGTACGAAAAATACTTTTATGAATATGAAGTTATCACCCCTATATTGAAAGGAGTGAATGGAAGGGGGGATGGTACTCCCTTTCAAGTTTATGCATATCTCAAGAATTTACTACGTAAATAAAACCAAATTAGGCATGGTATGGTATTTCAATACGAGAAATTTTTCTATGTAAAACAATTTTTTTCTTGCAGTAGGATAGCAGAATTGGGAATATAGGAAGGAAAGAGGGAAGCTTACATTTAACTTTTATTTTACAAAATCCGAGAAATGGACAAAACTTAACATGGAAAATCATTTTGGTATGACTCTATGATTATTTGAAACATCATCCTCCTTTCAGTGAGAAGGTACATGGGAGGAGGGAGGTGAGCCCAATACAATTTTGTTAGCATATGTTCTCAATTTGTGCGTACGAAGCCAAAAAATGGAAACAAATATGGCATGGAAAGGTACTTGGTTACGAAATTTGTTTCTACGATTGTTATATACCCTTACGCTTTACAGTGTAGAGAGGAGAAGAAAGGAAGGGGCTCCATATAAATTTTGTTGTAAAGCTTAAATACTTATCAACCAATGGAACTATATTTTATATAAGAGGATTTTTGGGAACGAAAAAAAATGGGTATGATTATTAAAGAACACGATCTCCATTCAGTAGGGGGTTAAGGGAAAGACAGGGAGGGGCTTTCTAATCAGTTGTTAAGCATAAATCCAGAACACATCAAGCAAAAACAACCATATTTTATAAGTTAGATTGTTTGCGAACGATTAATTTGGGACCCTTCTTTTTCAGGGCGAAATTTAAGGAAACAGATGAAAACTATCAGATCTTTAAAACAAATTTATAGATCAAGATTCAGAATATATGTTATGGTTATCTTTGTGTTGCAATTTGAAATCCAGCTGCATTTCTCATTTTTTAGTGGTTGCTTATCAATTACGTCATAATTTGATTTTAAATAATCCAAAAAAAAAAAATATTTGAATAATTTTTGAAAATATCATTTGATTTTGAAAGGTGTTGCAAAGCACACCGGGTCAGCTAGTATTAAATAAATCTATACCGTAAATCGGGGTAGCATTGATCACCGGAGTAGCTTTGAGCAACGTGAAATTTGGCACATAATCATCAATTAATGGGTCTAAATATCTTAAAACTTTTTTCTACGTTTGAAAACCTACATGTTGAGTCTCAAATTGGGTAAAACTTGGTTTGTTTTGGAAAATTTCAAATGCAATTCAAAATGTTACTTCAAAATCTTGAAATATCTATATTTTCAAAGGCTTGCAAACAAACGCCTTTCCTGATGAAATCAAAGTGTTTAGAAACAGCAGGTTGATTTATATGACAGTTATACTTTTTCCTTAGTAATTGTATAGTTTTGGTGTAGTTTTTGTTGCTTTTTGAGGCAAATTTTTCATATTTAAAAAATAGGGACGTTTTCCAAGAGTAAGCCAGTCAAGGACAAAAGGCTTGAAACCCTATCAAATGGTAAAGTTTGAAGGAATAAAAAAAAAATAGTACGAGAGCCTAGAGAATTGAATGTAGGCAAAATTTTCATTTTTATGTAGTGGAAATTTAATAAATAATGTTAATAAATTCACCCCCTTAATTTATGCAGCATCATGTTCCATCTTTTGATTTCAATTGTTGCGCGTCCTAAGCACACGAACTGCCTTAGTTCATCAATTACTAGCATTAATAAATATTATGAAGGTGTTTTGTATCCTTTATGATCAAGAAAACTCATTAAAACCGTCAAAATAGAGACTGATCAATGTTACACCAAAGCATCAAATTGTAAACGAAGACAAAATAGATTTTTGAATCAAATTTAAAGAAGTCTAATAAATTTCTGCAACCATTTTTTACGTTCATAGGAATCCAGTACTGGCTTTAAAAATATAAAACATGCCACATTCCCCTTAAAAGAAAAAATATTCGAGAAATATTGAAAAAAAAGTGATCAATTTTACCCCGTTTTACGGTATCTATTTATGACTTCTTTGTTTAAGAGGATAATTTTTACTATTTTTAAATTATTCACAGTTTACATAATGGATAGTTTGCAACGAAGCTATCAATAACAGTAACACAATACTTCACCAGTGAAAAAACACATGAATTACTGACCTATTCCAACAAATGCTATACAAATATCATGATACTACGATTCAATGTCTGCAAGCTTCAGGAACAACGTATATTTAACAAAAAATTCCAAGAAAGGCAAAAGAAAGCAAAACATTGATCATACAAGGGAATAGCGTGTAGGAATAATCCAGTTCCAAGAATTTTAACAAAATAGATCCCGTGTAAAAAAAACTGAACACATTTCTCATCTGCCCCCGCACGCACTGATAAGTAGACCATTGAATCAAATTCATCGCTGTGTTAACAAAGTCATCAACGATTCTCTCACAGACAGGATAGCGCGCTGCAAGGTGTAACAAAGTAAAAACGCAACCCCAACGCTGACTGCGCGCTTGTTTGATGGCACGTGGATAAAGACGATTTTCCGCCCCCATAAACAGACACAGGTCTTAATCGCCTGAGAGAGTTTTGCTGCTGTTATTTGTTGACGAGGCTCATTCATTGAGCTCCATTGTGGTGGTCGTCAACAATAGCAATATAATAAAAAAGAGCACGCATTTTCCCACGCCACTTCAGGTGGGCAAATAAACCTCAATTGCGTACAAATTGCGACCAATTTGTTCGCAGTTTAGATGACGATGGAAAAGCATTCGCTGACGGCACTTTGTCTGGGGTGAAAATATTTTATTCAGTGTCAATTTAAACTATGGCTACATTTGGCAAAATTTTCCGAACCATTTCCTTTACGCGCTCACAGTCAAGGCAGGTGGGTGAATTGAGTGGGAAGCAAAAACTAAATAAAAGGTTGGGCAATTATCTCATTTTGAAAATTAGCGCGGCGGCGCTACGGGATGGCCAACAACGTTTCCGATCTCGGACTTTGGAGAAGCAGTTGTTTTTTATTCTGAAGTTTTCTCGGAAAAAACCGCACAATGATGATAAATGGCCACGTAATGCTTTGACGAAGTTTGTCTGACGATCTAGCCCCCAGGAGTTGGCAGGATATTCAGAACCACAGTGGTATCACCAGGGTTTATGATCCATAAAAAATTTAAAAAAAAACATCATTATTTTTCTGTTTAAATTGGTTAACATTTGTAATTTTATATATAGAAATTTGTGATTCATCAAGAGAAATTCCGAGATATTGGGAAGGCCCGCAGGATTTTTGATGGAATCTACAGTGATAACGGACCAAATGAAATTCATTGATTTATTGCCATTAAGCAGTACCACGAAAAACTTCAACATACTAAAGATGTGATAAAGTTTTGCAAAACAATGCAAAGGTCTTATCTTTGAAAATGTGTGAATAAGAACAGAACAGGACTTGGCGTAAATCATACTGGGCTAGTGCGCACCATGGGTGCAATTTCACTAACGAGAATCATCGACTGCTTGGTTTTGGATTCTTGGTATAGATTCTCTGAAATTCACCGCGGAGATTTTTAGCTGCACCTCCGTAGAGAATCTTTAAATCAACACCACAGAGCGAAAATAGGGGAGAAGCGGGCTATATGCGCCAATTAAACAGAATACTGATTTAACCAAATATAACATCGAATACGTGTACAAAAACTATATACACATGAGCAGACATCTGTTTTCTATACATTGGAGTTATTTTTATGTTGAAATTTGTAACAATCCCTTGTGTTACGCCCGCTCAGTCACAAGGACTCCTTTAAGATCACTCAGGGTCGGCTTGCAAGAACAATACGAGAACTGTAATGTTTTTGGCCAAATGCAAATCATGTTATTTAAATGTCGAAACTGTTAATTTGGCACTTTCCCTAGTTCCCTAACTGTCCTTAGTTCCCTACTCTCAAATTTATACAGAGGTAGGGCTAGGTGGGGTAATTATGAACAAAATTTCTTCATTTCGCACACTTACAGCCACCATATATTTATTTCTTAACATAAATTCTGAAAAGCTGCCAACAATGAAAGTTTCCGTGCTCTTCATCATTCTGTAGAGCAACTTTTTTTTGTTGGTCACAACCCACGTCCTTGAGACGGCTGTTCATAATTACCCCGTCTGTTCATATTTACCCCCCTGTCTAGGGGGTGATTATGAACACGGATTACGGACTTGGTATAAAATTTTTGAAAAGTAATAGTATTTATACGTTACATTTACCCATAGTAAGCAGTGTTTGGTGATTTTTACTTAAAAATTATGTTCATATTTACCCCAAAACCTGTTCATAATTACCCCGAACGCTGTTCATATTTACCCCAAGACTTGTCCAATATGATTTATATGGAGTCAGAAAATCTCAATTCAACACCAAATTATGAAAATAATTAGCAGTAATAAGAAAATGGGTTATTTTATAAAAAATTAATTCTATTCATGTATAAAACATATAGAATAAATAAATGGAATCAAAATATAGATGTAGAGGAACACAAAAAATAGCTATTTAGTGTTCTTTTTTATTGATTTTTTCTATCTTTTGTTTCGGTAGTTCAATTTTTTATTGTATCTTTTATGTTTTGGTTGGTTTATTTTTCTTTATGTCGTAGCAGATAATTTTGATTTGATAGGACCTCTCCATACGTGTAAAATTTTATGCGAGTTAGGCTACTCGAAAGTTTTTACATCCGTTTTAAATGTCCTGCGCAGCAAACATCAAGTTTTCACCTAAATGTCGTGGGTTAGGCTTTTCACGTACGTGCGAGCTAAAGCTATACATATACAGATAAATCATTTTTTTAAGATGGTTGTTTCACAAAAACACCCATTAAAATCTTTTTGGATCAGTGAACAGTCATTTTTTGCAAGGCTGGTCAGTTCTATATGATCGACTGTTTTGAAAAATAAAAACACTAATTAATTTTTTTTATCACCTGTACGTAATTTCACATTAGTAACTCTATTTTCTCAAAAACAATTATTACTGCAGAAGTTTTCCTCACCAAACTGAAAGAGAAAATCTTCAACCAAAATATTTTCATTTTGAAATAAATTTTAAAAAAATGTATTCGAACAAATAAAGATTGAATAAAGTAACTAAGTAAAAAAATAAGACTGCAAGAAAATAGATTTTGGATCTTTGTTATCCAAATGTAACTAATAAACAATTATTCTTTGCTGTAATTCTAATGATCTGAATAGCAGCACGTAGTCCAAACACACAGGAAAATTAATCTTTTTGATCTTTGTTTTGTGGACTTATTCACCCATTAAATTTATCATGGTTTTTCATATATTTTACTGTTGACCACAGAGATTTTAAGTTCATAATAATTTTAAAATTCACGCGGTTATGCATAAAAGCTTGGTCAGCAAAACTTTTGTAAACAAATGGTGAATTTGATTTTAAGTAAAATTAAACATTTCTTGAAGTTTAGTTTATAACCTTGTTATTTATCAATACAAAAAAAACTGGTTTTAAAAGGACGTAAAACTGTATTCGGTTTAAGTAAACTATTCTTGGGATACAGGTTTTCGGTTTCGGTATTACCGGTAAAACTCTCCAGTGATTTGACTGCCTTTTTTTATCAACAAAAATCAAGTTCTTATCACTAGTTTTTTTTAACAAAATAAGACTTGTTTAAATGTGACTACGGATTGAGCCTTTTTTTTTAAATTTCTGTTTTATTCGGTTTTTTCACATTTGAAATTTTATTTTCAGTTTTTGATAGAATTGCGTTCAACAGTTTTTTTCAAAGACTGATAAGAACTGCCATAGCTTTTTTTTAACCCGAATATCATTTTTAGAAAAAAAAAACAAATTCTCAAAAATTCAAAACCTAACACTTAACACATTGGGGACCTAATTTTAATATGAAATTTATTGAACTTGGTCCAGTGGATTCTGTGATATGGAATGCTGAGTGTTGATGTTTCGCGGCAAAGATTTCTTCACGGTCCTTAATGTGTTAAGATCATACAGAAGGGGGGGGGGGGGGTTAGTTTTGTGAGGGGAGGATGGGGAAAGGGGTCTGGAAATACTTGGGTAATTAGTGAATGGCCCCCTAAGTTGATGAATAAAACATTTGACCATCAAAAAGCCAAAGAAATGTCAGGAAATGAATAAGAATACGTGTTCATAATTACCCCATAGGACGAAAACTATGGGGTAAATATGAACACTCATCTGTAAATCAGAGGCATTAAAATTTTTCAAAATTTCTTCGAAATCCAGACAAAGCATCAAAAACTCGATGTAAAACAGGTGACAACAACATCCCAGATGGATTTCCTATGATCAGATATTCAAAACAATGAACATTGTCGAAAACGATTTCCGTTTCTCGGGGTAATGGTTTTTCAAAACATCTGAAATGATATCATTAGGTTTTAAAAGCAGATTGAAAACAGCTTATAGCAATCAAGTGGATGTTTAACTAACACTTTTGGAACTTTTTGTGTTCATTCATCCCCCATAGCAGCGCGTATGGCACTTGTTCGGAATTACCCCACTTGACCCTACTTACGAAACCTACGGTGTGTGGTGTAACGTGTATGGGCCCAACGATGTTCGCTCCGCTTCTAGGATCCGTCTTCTAGCCAAGCCACAGCGCTCGTGGCCACCCGGGGAATCATGCTTTGGATCGTCTTCCGTACCAGTCCTGGAAACCGCTCTACCGTATTTGGGCCGTGGGAGCAGTTCCCGCCCGTAAAAAACGTTCTAGTTGGCCAAGGGATATTGGGGAAAACCCTTCCGCTCATTAAATTGCCTTCCTCCTTAACCAGAAACCACGACCATGTGGTCTTGCCAGAGACTGTGCCCGATATATGTTGGCGATATCGCGGCTTCAGCCCCGATCTTGGATTCCTTTAGGCAGTGCACGACAGGAATGGCTTTTCGTGGCCTCCGCCTGAATCCGTTCGACACTTGAACCACTTTTAGAACCACTTGCGAACTCTTTTAAATGCTTCCGAGACGCGTGGTTTTGGGAGATGATAAAAACTTTGTAGGTGTTCCTCCTTCCAGGGTTCAGATCCAAGTGGAAGAGGAAATGTCCCTTGTTTTTCCTCTTGGGCATGGTTTTTCCAGAACTCGTCTAAATTGTGTATTAGACGTGTTCAGGCGCCTTCAGGGGTGTGTTGTAAGTGTAGTGTTGTTAAACGGCTGATTACAATTCCTTGAGTGTTGTGTTTTTTGCCATTTCTCCTCATATTCGTACTAGCTTTTTCTAAGAATTTCACTTAATTATTTCAATTTTTAAAGCTTACAATAATTTTTTGTGAAATTTTATTTATACTACCCTATTCTGCTTATTATTTAATTAAAATGATTTGCTTAGCTTCCCCCGAGGTGACTTTACATTTGTGGCCGTACCAAAGTGAACGGTCACAAATTTCCTTCAGTTTTTGAGAAATCGATTTTATTAAAACTGTTGTCAAAATTGTTTGAGGCAAAAATTCTGGTTTTTTGGCAAAATTTCCGTAAAATTTCGTTGGAAATGCTAGAAACTGATAAGTTTCATACGACAAAGCTGAAGGTTTCTAGAAATCTATTTCTTTTATTATTTTATAGAATTAAACAAAAGTTAGGGTTGCCATATTGTGGAGGCAATTCATTCATAAGAAAAAAAATTATCAAATCTGTTTTGAGATCTTCAATTCTCTCTAAAGGTGTTAATTAGAGCTTAAATTCGGAATTTTTTATGATGAAAACCATATATTTATTCTATTTAATCTGTTATTTTAGGATAGCAGCATTTTACTAACATGATGGGGGCCTACAAAAACACTCTCTTATTCCACTTTCCGATCATTATGAAACCATCATAAAAGCCTAAATTTGTTTTACTTCTAAGGCTCATTTGAATAAGAATCAGAAACCACCCAACTTTTTGTTTTGAGCTTCTCTACGTATAATTTTTAAAAGTCAAAATATTACATCAAAAAGTATTAAAACCTTGTATGAATTTTTAAATTTTTTTTTTTTTGAGTTGGTTTATTCATAAAATTCTTTCTTGCCTTATGTTCAAAGCGTATCACCTTCAAAATGCATTGATTAGATATGTTGTCTTGTTAGCCATTTCGTCAAACGGCCGTAGGCGCATTTAACCCGATAGGCCCATTTTGGAAACCTTTCCCCTACACTACGTTGAAATAATATCGTCCCCATGGAGAAAGATTGAGTTGCCAGATGACTCGACTGACTGCCAAGGTTGTCAAAATCACAGAAAAATCTATGATATCACATAATTTTGGGGAAATTTTCATCACAGAATCTGTGTCACAGAACAAAGAATTTTGAGATATCCACAGATTTCACAGATTTTTTAAATTTTGTTCGTGTTTTCAAAATTTTAATGTTTGATGTCAATATAAATTTCGGATTTCTTAGTTATGATTGGCAAAATATTATACGAAAAGTAATGTTAATTAATTTTTGCTCAAATAAAATGTAAAAAAACCCACTTTTTCTTGAATTTTCAACGAAACATAAGGAAATAGCGTCACAGAAAACCATCACATAATTTTTGGGTAGAGCTCAGTTGGCAAGTCTGTTGTCTCCTGAGCCGAGGTCCGCGAAACACAGTGGTACCGGATAAGTTTTTCACTAACGATCCGCCAACTGTAACGTTGATAAAGTCGCGAATGCCATAAACATGGTAAAACGACTTTAATCGAAACAAAAAAAATCAAATTTGAAAGTTTTTGACGACTTGAAACGAACCTGGGGTTATCATGTTCTGTTGATTCCTCCGTACCTACGCATTCCGGGAAATAAAGTAAGCTGAAGTTGGCATCTCCATACTTCCGGTTTACCCAGTCTGAAAGTCGCGAAATCAGCCTGTGCGTCCATCTTGTGTTGTTCAGTGCGTCCTATTGCTCCTGTCACTGCATTGAAGCCGCTCGTTGAGCCTTACACACTCCTCCAACAGCTCTTGTCTGGAAACACTCCTCATCCTCCGCCAGAGTTTTTTCTATGAGAATCATGTCCGCGATGACAAAAGCTGCAACTGCTGATATGGTCTTGTATGCTCAGGAAACTCGCATGGCTATCAGCCGATGTGTGTCCCGTAATTTGGATCTGTTGCGCTTTACTTCTATGACGGAGCCGCTCCTCCGTATCGTTGTATCGACAGTGCAACGCTCGCAAGGAGACGTCTCTTGCTACTCTTTGGACCATGGCAGTTCGGCATAATCCAGACCAAGGAATCGATGACTTTCGATGCACTTTCACAACAGTATTTGCCATGCGCTCCAAAACTTAAGCGATTGTCGACCATTACTCCGTGGTATTTCAGCTGCTGTTTCGAAGATGTCGTGTGCCCTCCAACAGTAATCTCCAAGTGCGGCACAACTCGTTTGTTGGTCACGAGCAGAGCTTTGGTTTAATGGTGAGCTATCTGAAGCTCAACTCCCGCCATCCAGATATCAACCCTTTCTACGGACACCGTTGCAAAGTTTTCTACCTCCTCGATTGTTTCGCCGGTGATCATGAGCACGATATCGTCAGCAAATCCGACTTTCTGCGCGAATGCTGGTAGTTTCAGCGGTAACACCTCATTATATATGGCATTCCAAAGCACAGGTCCGAGTACGGAACCCTATGGAACATCCACTGTTTGAGCAGTAGATCGTAACCCAGCACGTCAGGACTCAATTTTCGAAGAAGCTTCTTATTATGCTGCAGAGGGTATTGGAAACACGCATCCTGTGAAGTGCTTTTACATTAGCTTCCCAGCCGGCCTGGCATTGTTGAAGGCATTCTTAACGTCGATCGTCGCAAAGGCACAGTGACGAACTTCGCATACTTTGTCACCATTCGGAAAGCGTCCACCGTAGATCCCGGCTTCTTCGAATCTCTTGATTTTGGCTCTGTTTTTATCATCTCCTTGTTAAACGCCTGGGAGAAATATGCTTTGTCACACTTAAAACGATCAAGCAGCCGATATTTTTTGGAGAGCATTTCAATCACGCAGTCACCCGAGCTCATTCTCGCTAGGAGAAATTTCCATTACCTTCTCAGTAACTGGCTGAGAAATCAACGATTTCAATTCATTTCACTGATCACACGTAGCACAGATTAAGTGTTTTCAAAGTCACACACCAACAGTGCTCTGTCAGTAGAAGAGTGATCATTCGTTAGAGAAAAAATTTCTCCCTGCTCTCTCAGCAGAAGAGAATAAATTGCTCATTAAAAATTAACTCACAAATTATTCCGAACGAAAAAGTTCACTGTCTCCTTCTGATCAAGATGAGCAAAATGAAGCCTGCGTAGATCTCCCTTTTCGAGAACCGAAATGTCTGTTTGACAGTCCACTTTCGCCTTCTGTGTAGTTATTAAGTCTGTTGAACACCAATTTCGCCAATAGAGAGAAGATTCCTCGTCGAGACACTTTCGTAGCACCACTCTGAAAGTATCCGAAATACAAAAACTCCTCTAACGACTCGAGGTTTGCCACCTTGCCCGTCATGTGCCAGATCGAGAGCAGCTTATCCTAGACTCGCGCCTGTCACGGAAAACGCGCAGGACTTTACGCAACGACTGGGATGATTCCCGACGCAGACGTCATCCAACTCCGACTCGATCGGCTCACCCGGCGTCCAGATCCACTCTTCCCGTGGGTATTCCCCGATCGTGGAATATCCCTTTCCCAACGATTTCCACTGCGAAGAAGGTAGTATAGTCTTATCCCCGCATCTTCGGTCGTTGAGAACCGTCCTACTCGGATACTCCCCGAAGGTGGAGCATCCTACGCATGAACACTGCGCACCAACGGCATTCGCTACGCAAAAGGTGTTGCCTTATCTTTGTAGCTTCAAACCGGTCAATCTACTCCGACCGTTGTCTTGGCTGGCAACCCACGGATTTTCGGCCTGCGGTTTTTTCTGCCTGTTGTGTGCCAGATCGAGAGCAGCTCGCTAAGCTTAGATAAGCTAATTAGGAAAAGAAGTATACCACTTTCGACACAATTATGATCATCTGAATCAGTGAAGGATGAATTCTTCGTCGGCAATCATCTGAATAGTTGTATCGGGCGGTAAACATTTTGATGCGTGTAATCAACCTTGAACCGTTAAAAGGTGAGATCCTTTGGAGTTCTTGAGAAGCAGTCACATGACAACTAGCGCTCATTTATATTCTTCTAAAAAGTATAACTTATAACAAGACTAAGGAACGAACTTGTTAATGATTTCTACTGTACAGTTAATTCAATATGATCGACTCATTTGATTATTTTCATATGGATCCATCCATTATTATTGGGACATTACGCCTCTGCTTTTTGAATTCTACTCTAAATGTGAATTCATATAACAGTTCTGCATAAGTCCCCCAGCATTTAAAATGTTCTCTCTGAAAGCGAAAAGATCTCTACAATCTGCACCCACCTCGCCACCCAATCAGCAAACCTTCTCATAGGTACTTCAGCTGAAAATCGTCTGGAGCCCAATTTTTCAGATAATTTCCTATCATTTCACCACAGTCGGTCTATCTCTCTCGCCTTGATTCACGCGCCCTTCTGAGATATCATTTTCATTTGGGAATCGCGCAAAGCGCTACGCTTAGCCCTGATCGCCTCAAATCGCTCTTTACATTTTATCCAAAAAATCGGCGTTACGCTTTTATTCACTTCTC
Source organism: Uranotaenia lowii (assembly GCF_029784155.1). Taxonomy (NCBI): domain Eukaryota; kingdom Metazoa; phylum Arthropoda; class Insecta; order Diptera; family Culicidae; genus Uranotaenia; species Uranotaenia lowii. Next base: position 168,563,367 of record NC_073692.1, on the reverse strand, counting down.
CCGCCGACACCTTCCTCGCCATTTCGGGATGGAAATATACGTGGCAAAGAGGCGCAAGGAAACACCGGAATCGTTTGTTACTTCTTTGGCACTCATAGAGGGATGCCTGTTGCCCGCCCCGGAACCTATCATTAACATAAACGATTTCAATCCGAGAAATAAACTTAATTGCAGCTCCGAAAATCGCCCGAAATCAAAAGTGATTTTTTTTGCTCTTGTTTTGCCTCTTCTTGTGCTCGCTGAGCCAAAACGAAGAAACGCCAGAGCCATACCTAAATGTGTGGGATGAAGTGATTTCGGCGTTTCAGTTTCGGTACCCTTTTGGGACCATGCCATGGATCTGTGCCAAAATCTACCTGTGCACGCGGTTTTTTTTCTCTGTTGGATCTCCCTCGCAAAAACTTGGAATCGCACTCCGGCGAATTTGTATGCAGCCCATCATCCGTCGCATTTGAACGAGCCTGTTTAAATATACATAATTCTGAAATGATATCAAATTACACAAATTTGCCGGATGGGAAATGTAACTGAGCCGTTTATCGCCGAAACTTTCGGGAGGATCGTTTTGTCTGAAGTGCTATGCTGAGCGGAAAAATGTCTTTGGGCGAATTCCTTCAAAGGTTTTTTTGTAATGAATTATAAGGATAAACAACAGTTTTTTACTCGGTAGTATATCATTGCAGATTTGAATTTGGGGGAGAATTGCTTATTTGATTATAATAGCTGATGCGCCAGACACACGCGATCTGTTTCATTTCTTGATAACTGATATGTTTCGACGAACTATCGAATTGATAATTACATAGGTGGTTTAAGCTGTATTAAACCAGTATACAGGCTATGAAAATTTGATATAGTATTATTTTTAAGTTTTATATTAAATTTTTTTCCTGTTGGGGAGAGATTCCACTGCGACCATTAAGTTGATCTATTGTGGTTTACCCAACGTTATCATTTTTACTTTGCTATGCTGCTTGACACCCCTGCACTATTGGTTGAAGTTGCAGTTGTTTACCGGTAGCACTACGAGCACACACATAACCAGTTAGGATCTCCAAGGCCCATCTAAGTTTCCTTAAAAAGATCCATCCACACGCATGTGCTGCATCATTGAAGCGTACAATACTCGTCTAGCATTTCACTAATGCCAAAACCGCCAATCTTCATCATACTATGTGTGTTTTTTCATTTTTTATTTTATTTTCCTTTTCTTTTGTTCATATTTTTCTCTTTGCTTTCCACCATGGGGAAGTCATCGGCCGACTCAAAAGCCGGAAGAAATTCAGGTCCATCGCCCAAAAAAGTTGAAAACTCCAATTCATTCGATGTCCTTCATAACATCGGTGATGACGCTGGGCTTATTCTGCGACGCGAGTGACGTGACTCACGAAATTTCTTATCGTTTTGCTGGCTTAAATAGCCTCTCTAGTCTCGAAATTTTCGTTCGTATGAGCTGCTATTGGTCTTCAGAACTCATCGATACACAAATTTCTTTGCTAAAGCATTTTCTGGAGTCAGGACGAAGAAGTGAAATTTCGTGAGTCATGTCACTCGCGTCGCAGAATAAGCCCCATATTCATACTTAATTCTGATAAGAGTTATAAGAAACCTTCTTCTTCTTATACTCTTAAAAATGAAAAGGTTCCACCAATTACGGTCACGATTCTTGACTTCAATGCCTTTCGGAAAGAAATCGTCACTTCCGTCAAGGATGTGAAGATTTCTTTTCAGATCGGTCGAAGGGGAACTGCTCGTATATTGGCGGAATCTTTTAATGATTTTCAAAAAATTTTAAATTATTTGAATAATAAAAACACCAATTTTTTACGTACGACACTAGAGGTGATCGTCCTTTTAAAGTTGTACTTCGTGGTCTCACCGGCGATCAGACACCGGATGAGATCACAAATGAATTAAATTCTTTGTTAGGTTTTTCTCCGATTCAAGTAATTCAAATGAAGAAAAGAACCAACACGAATAATATCAGTAGTGTTGGTTTTGCTCCTGAGCTTTATTTGATCCATTTTAAAAAGGGTCAGGTGAATAATTTGCAAATTCTTGAAAAGGCTCGTCTTATGTTTCATTGTCGAGTCAAATTCGAACCTGTTCGAAAATCTTCAACCAATTTTCTCCAAAATATTACGCAATGTCGTCGTTGTCAAGCTTTTTGTCATGGCACTAAAAATTGTAGAATGAATGCCAGATGCATGTTTTGTGGCTCATTCGATCATGAAAAATCTAAATGCCATTTTTGTGGTGATAAACCACAAACAGAATTTTTCAAGTGTGCGAATTGCGCAGGTAATCATTCCTCGAATTCCATAAACTGTCCCGTTAGGGCAAAAATTATTGCTTCTAGGAAAAATCCCAAAAATGCCAGAAAAGTTTCTTCTCCTCCTTCCACTTTTTTGGGCCGGCAAACAACCTGCCGTTGGGCCGGCAAACAACCTGCCTGTTCGCGGTCAGCTTCGTCCTGCATTGGAATCACGAATAATACTCGAAGTGAATTTAATGTTACCTGTGCTGATTCTGCGCCACAGGCTCGTTGTTTATCGTTCTCAGAGGTGGTTGAAAATGGGTTGCCCTCTTCAGGTTAACTAATAAAAATGGGAAAAAACCAAGTCTCAACGTTCATGCGAAGGCTTGGGAAAATCCCCGAAATTCAAATACAATTTTGTTGATTTGGGTGAGATTACTGAGGAAAAATTAAAGTTTTTGCATCAAAATTCAATGGAAATGATGCAACTTATGTTGAAAGCAAATTCGATGTTTGAAGCTATTCAAACTCCCTTTAATTATGCTAACAAAAGTATTATGACTTTACGATTCCCTCATGGATCCAAATAGATGTTTAAATATTATGAATTGGAACGCTAGATCTTTGCTGGCTAACCAAGAGGAGTTCTTTTTATTTTTGAAAACCCAAAACATACATATTGCTGCCATCACTGAAACTTTTTTTAAAGCCGGACAATAACTTGAAACGCAATGCTTTCTTCAAAATTTTGCGAAATGATCGACTTGATCGACAAGGTGGGGGTGTAACAATTGTCATCAATAGTCGTCTCAAATTTAGACTTCTTCCTTCTTTCAATACAAAAGTCTTAGAAACAATTGGAATTGAATTACAAACTTCTATGGGGAAAATTATAATTATTGCCGCATATTTGCCTTTTCAATGTAGCGGTGAACAGAAAATTTTTTTGAAGGGAGATTTACAAAAACTCACCAGAAACAAATCTAAATTTTTTATTATTGGTGACTTTAATGCAAAACACTGATCTTGGAATAATATTTTATCAAATTCAAATGGGAATGTTTTATTTAATGACTGCTCTGCTGGATATTATACCAGAGTTGCAAGATTTCAGATAATCATTTGAAATTGATACTCACCGTGATGAGTATCACAATGAATTTCGTTGTGATGCTCAAAGCTTCCGATGTCAAACGAAATTCACTGAGCATCACATCTAGAAAAAAATCAGAAATCCAGAATCCCATTAGAAAAATCTTCAGCTATATTCCCCACTTTTTCCCCTACTATTTTTTGACGACAGTTAAATTTGTAACGAATCTATGGAATATTTGAATGTATCATATAATGTGATAAGCTTTTCACACTAGCGACACGCCAAGTTGAACGACTCCAAACGCTTTGATATAAAAAAAAAATAAGAGCGCTTTAATGATTGGAGGTTATTGAAACTTTTTAATAACGAAAGTGTTAAAGCTCGTGGTACCTATGTTTTAAAAAGTGTCTATGTACACAACACCTCATAAATGTTGAGAACAACACTTTAATTTTATAATATTATTTGCAAATACGGCGCTTTGGTGCTAAACAATTTAGAACATAATTTCATAAACAAGACGACTTAAATAAAAAATAAATAAAATTCAGTCGTTGACGTTTGTTGGTTTTCAAAATTAAAAGCAACAACATAATATGGGATTAAAAGCAACATTTCTAATCGATTTTCTGGCTATTTTAAATCAGTAAAATTAACATTAATAGAAAAATCGATATTTGTTTTAACTCTGAACTTTACTAACTTTACAAATAAAAAGGTCAAATATCAGATTTTTTTTAGGTTTTTTTTTGTATTTTCTCGGCTGTTGACATACAAAAAAAAAAACATATGTTGAACTGTAATATGATCACAGTCATCAAATTTCATGCGGTCCCTTCTTCAGAGCATGTTGTGTACGAGTGAAGGATATCTTAATTTGGAAATATTAAAAAAGATCATGTATTCTAACAAATATGCATCTATACATTCAGAATTAAAACCTACTTTTTTATATCAACTAAATGAAAAAATAGAAGCCGTGATGTCAGTGATAAGCTGTCCTTTGTTTCAACTTTTATTTAAATCTCTTTTCAAACGATATTTTTTTAAACGTCCTTGGTCCTTGACAACCCTTCTCTGTTCCAAACTACTCATTGGTAGTGCAATTTTCTGCCGAATTTTTGACAGTAATAGTCACTTAGAGAATGTAAAAGATCCGGAACAACCGTAGAGAAAACCAATCTTCGAAACCAATCTTAACATTCCTGATTTCACAAAAACCACTTCAAAATGATGTACTAGGCTGTGAATGATCAATTAACAGTCTAAACTAGCCATTTTAATAAAATTGAACAGTGTTTTTTCCAAGGGTTTCAAGAATTTCTTTCAAAGGGCATTTTTAAACGTACTCAAAAATCGTTAAAAAAATCCACCTATGATTATTAAAGAACAATTCATTTCTGATGCATGTGTCTAAAAGCTCATAAGATAATAATCAAAAAATTAGAAGTAAGGCCGCTGAACAAAAGAAGCGATTTTACAATTACTCCAAATGGTAGTACAATAATATTTGATCAATCTTAATATTCAATGGCACATTATTATTTCTGTCATATTCCTTTTTCTATTTAGAATTCTATAAATCTTCTGGAAACGCTCTTAATAGAATAAGTGAATTTATCGGACATTAGATAGGCTGGTATGAATCATATCCTACTTTTTGGTGCAATGATCATGTTTTCTACTTCAGAAATTTCCCACAGGGAATTTCAAACATCACACGAGTCGAGATAATATTTTAAAAAGATCTGTGAGCCGGTGCAAATAAAACCGGCCCTCCTTCTCTTGAAAAAGAAAATCGTTAAAATGCATAAAAAATCATTAAAATGTCTTTTTTAAATTGAAATAAAAAAGATTAACCGTTAGTATAGAAGCTACAAACCACCGCTTTCATTTGAAAGGGAAAATTTAGATATTTCTTTATTACTTTTTATTTGGTTCATAAATGCTTTTCATATGTGGTCGATTCCAGCCGGTTGCATAAGCAGGGATGCCATGCGTTTTAATTGGAATGGTTTTTCGTTGGTAACAATCATTTTTTAATTTTTATATTTTAAAATTTAATTTGTTTGGAAGATTAAGAAACTATTTTCTTTATTTATATTAATACTCTACATAGCTACCTATAAATTTCAACTTCGTTTTTAAGGTTGCCGCTACAAGTAAAAGCAAAGCATAGCTCGAATGCTATAAATAAAATCATAAAACTTTTTTTCTGCAAAATTGACAAAAAAAAAACTTTCGGTAATTCATAGAAACTAAATTTGTAAAATTAGGCCCGGTGGATCCTTATAATTTTAATTCTGAATTTCAGTGTTTCCCAGCTTAGTTGTCTTTGCGGTACTTTTTGTGTTTATATTCATAATAATCAAATATTTAGCTATTCAGATTTTGCTATATTTTTTTATTGTTTTTTGTAATGTCCAGAAGAAAGGAGATGTTTTTTCTAGCAAGCACATTAAGCCATTGGAGGTTTTTTGAAGAATTTTGAGCTTGGGCATTTCAATGTTTGCGGTTCTTTTCCATGATTGCAAAACTTAGCATCAACGTTTTTAAGAGATTTTAAAAGTACATGAGTGTAGGAAATACAATTTCATAACTTGCATGTCTTAAATCCTCTGAATACGAGCGAGACTCATCAACATATTTGGTCATAAAAACTTTTTGCTCATTCTGTAAAACTTTCATTAAGCTAAGACATAAATATTATAATCAGATCCTTACAAGTCAGTTTTTTTTTAATTATTTCTATTTCTTACAAGTCATGATAATACATTCTTCAGAAAGATGTTTCAAAATCAAAACTTTCATTCACAATCAACGTTAACGTTTCACACTGAGATTCAAAAAAGAAGAACCTCACTCGATAAAATATTAACTGAACGAGATTTCGCAACTTTGCTTTAGACATAAATAAAAAAAACAAATTCTTATCATCAACCTGATTGTACTGAGCTTTTAATAGTATGTTCTCTATAAAAATGTTTTGAAAAAGTATAACTGGCCTTTAACATTCATCAAGTATAACTGACAGTTTTTAAAAAGTCGTGGTATGTTCAGCTTTTCTGAACTATAAAACTTGTTTCATTGTTCAAGAGCTTGCATAAATATTATTCCATGGCATCTCTGCCTTCCAAAAAGACATTCAAGACAAGAACCGTTTGTGATACTCACGATGAGATTACCTAGCATCACACTGATATTCAAATAGGGAAAATCTCACTCAAAAAAATCTCAATCTCATGAGATTTCGCAACCTTGTATTATACTGTTGAATATCCTAATGGGCATACTTGTTTCTCTTCGATTAGAAATCTTTCCACAATTGATTTGGTCCTAACGGATTTAGGCGAGCATTGTAGTCAATTAGTTACTCATGCGGACCTCGATTCAGACCACCTTCCAGTAACTTTTTCTTTATCCCAAAGTCCCATTGAAAACCCTTTAAAATCAACTTTTAACTTTCAAAAGCTGACTGGGAGCGATATAGGAATTTTATTGAACACAAAAATTTAATCAACCTTTGATCGATGATGATCTTCAGTTTTTGATACGACTGAAAAACATTCGTCGACGCCAATATCAACGAACTAGGGATACTTATTTGAAATTTATTTATTGCGACCATCAAAAAGAGATCAAACGTCGTTTAAATTTCATCCAAAATGAAGATTGCTAAAGCAGTATAGGACATAAAACCCTACTCAAAACCGTTTTGGAAATTAAATAAAATTCTGAAAAATCCCTCTTTGAAAGATGGAGATAAACTTCTTTTAACTAACGCAGAAAAAGCTCAAAAATTAGCCCAACAGTTTGAGTCTGCTCATGATTTTAATTTAAACGTTGTGAGTCCAATTGATGCTAGAATTTCCCTAGAATTTGATGATATTCTTTCTAAACAAAATGTATTTGAAAGTTCTTGTTAGACAAATATTGATGAACTAAAGTTGATTTAAAAAAAAATTAAAAATATGAAACCTCCGGGGGAAGATGGGATTTTCTATGTTCTTATTAAATAGTTGCCTGAAAGCACTTTAAATTTTTTAGTTGAAATCTTCAACAAATGTTTTCACTTGGCTTATTTTCCCAATAAATGGAATAATGCCAAAGTAACTCCAATTTTGAAACCTGGAAAAAGTGCTTCAGAGCCTTCAAGTTATCGACCAATTAGTTTGCTTCCTTCTTTAAGTGAACTATTTGAGAGAGTTATTTTGAATAGAATGATGATCCACATTTATCAGAATTCTATTTTCCCTTATTCCCCTATTTGGTTTTCGTCATGGACATTCTACTACACTACAACTTTTGAATGTAACTAATATGATTAACGCTAACAAATCTGAAGGTTGTTCAACTGGTGTTGCTCTTCTTGATATTGAAAAAGCTTTTGACAGTGTTTGGCACAAAGGTTTAGTAGCTAAATTAGCTCGGTTTGGTTTTCCCGTATATCTCACCAAAATTATACAAAATTATTTGACTAGCCGAACCTTACAAGTAAGCTATCAAAATTCATGCTCTGAAACAATGTTAGGAAAATCACTCAAGAAAAGCAGTCAGGATTCGTTTCAAGCTAGAATACTTATACCTCCGAGTACATACGCACGTGGTAAAAGCATCCGTTGAATATTTGTCGAGCATCAACACTAACTAGATACATAAAAATATACCATGCCCCATCGGGGCTGCGTTGCTGTTCGTCACGTGGCAAGTCAACGGTGATCGACATACTTGATGATGCATTTTGAACGTCGCTTCCACAATCATTCACTAACGCCTATCCTCGCATCATTGTTTATAATGTTCGGTATTGATAGACGATCATGAATGTTTTAGAAGGAAAAATCTGAAGAAATAATAGGACCACATGTTTCAAAAAGCCGTAGCAAATGCTGGACAGTTTATTGCGGTTACCGAGTAATGATTTTGTCCTTCTACGCAAAGCGAAAAATTAAAAATCATATTGTAACCTTTACACATCTCTCAGAACTGATACATATCAGTTGTGATCCTAGAAGGTTGAAAACCATCAAGGAAGGCAATCATCGTCGAGACGTTCGTTGCTGATAGTCTGCGTCCTTCTTTACCACATCATGTTTTGCGGGAATGTGTCAAATACAACAGCGTCGTTGTCATGCATGATTGTTTGAATGATTGGTTTGGAGAGGAAAAATTGACTGCTTCGATTTTTTGGCTCTGAATGCAGTGAAGCATGGCTGATCGAAAATGATTAATTTTCGGAACATTGCTCTGAAAGGACACCCATTAGAGCTGGTGTCCCTCAGGGTAGTATACTTGAACCAATTTTATACAATATTTTTACTTCTGATCTTCCTGATGCCAGAAAAGGGTAGAAGATTGTTTGCTGATGATACTTTGCTTTCAGCCAAAGGTCGGAATTTACGGGTGGTACGCAGTAGATTGCAACAAAATTTAAATTCCTTTTTGAATTACTTGAAAATGTGGAAAATTTCTCCTAACGCTTCCAAAACTCAACTTATTTTATTTCCCCATAAGCCAAGAGCTCAATTTTTAAAACCTAATGAAAATCATTCACTAACTTTTAATGGGGTTTCATTAGAATGGTGTCTGATCACGTGAAGTACTTGGGACCCACACTTGATCGGAATCTTATTTTTAAAAATCACATTGAAGATATTCAATCTAAATGTAACATATATACTAAATTTCACTCTTTATTCTCTCATCAACAGGAAATCCAAACTGTGCCTGAGGAATAAGATGCTCATCTACTAACAGGTGTACGACCAGCGATAATGTATGCAGTTCCAATTTGGTCTAGCTGCTGTGCGACGAGGTAGAAAGCCATCCAGAGGGTTCAGAACAAGGTTCTGAAAATGATTTGGCGGCTTCCACCTTGGCACAGCACCGAAGATCTTCATCGTATTGCGGACACCTCTTACTTCAGAGGAAAGCAGATGCAGACTTCCATCGCAGAGATTCGTTCTCTTTACAATTAAGTTAACATAGAATTTACTAAATCAAAGATTTGAACTGATCATAATTGATCTGAACACTTAATTTACTTTAAATAATATAATTTAAATGTATCTAATGATTAAAAGACTAAAAAAGACATATTAAAATAAAACCTGTCATAATAAAAAAAATCTTTAAAAATATCATGCAAAATATATCATCCATGAAAACACCACTCACTTTCACGACATGATCTTCATAAGGGCATCTTTTCCACGCAAACATGACTTTTTTCCTGTCTCGTTCCTTCAATGGCGGCCGCTCAAACACCGTATCCGCGCCATGATTTATGAGCTGATACGCGCTAAGTACAATTCCTAAACGTGTGAGCGCGCCGCGCGGTGAGCAAAACTGTCCGATTAAATTGTGATTCCGCCCGCACTGCCACAACTCTGGTGTTTTATATGTAAGGTTCGAGCACAAGTCCAACACCTTCCATATCCAGCGGCCGTAATGGCAATATAATAATCGTATCGCTGCACCTCAACTCAACTTCTGCTTGAGCCCAAACTCGACGAGTGACGACGACCAAGTGGCTTGGTGTATAGATTATGAACCTGTAATATCTTGGTGTAATTTTATGAGTGTACTAACAACATTCAATTACGATTCGCGACGGGCCGTAAAGATTATGATAATGATGTTAAAAAAGTTAGCTACTAGAGTTTAGATCGCCGCTAGTCAGTCGTCGTTTTCTAAGGGAAGAGTATGAGGGACATGTGCGGAAAAAGAATAGATACCTACCTTCTATTTTGCTTCAACCATACTTTACCCTCCGGTCAACCATATCGGTGTTGCGATACACGCCATTATGGAAGTCAACGTGCGATTCTATCAGTTTTGGCCAATATTGACCAACTATAAATCGATTGGGAACGGTAGAAAAGGTGTAGCAATGGCCGTACCTTGATAATTACGGTTTCCCTTTACTTGAGTGGATACCTTCTTCAGACAAGCGTGAAGGGGATGAAACGGCTTCTTCTTTTCGCAAAATTAATAATGCACATGCTTTTTGATCATCGCGTGGCTGATTGACTGGACATACCTCATGCCAGTTGAAATATTATCAAGTTTTGGTCACCGGGGTCACGAGAGCTTCGGGCTTTGGAACAATTTTCTTTGCTTTTTTTTTAAATCACTTTTTTCGCTTTTTTTCTCACAGAACAGCGATTTCAAACCTCACAGCTTTCTGAAGTGGAAGCTCGAAGTCTTCACTTAAAATTATTATTCGTTTGATTTTTGATCGTTCAATTGATACACATTCAAACAATATTATTTGCATCTGACGCCAGGTAATCATATCTTGTGCGGAGCTCATACCCACATGGATAATCACATGTCTCAGCAAGAAATCTACGATCGCTGCCGTTGATCGAAATCTTTTCGCCATAAAACTGCAGGAAATCCAATCAAACCCAAGCGAACCGGGAGCGGGAAGATCCAGCTGGAAAACACGCCCTTCTCGTCCCATAACAGGGTGGTGTGTGGATTGTCGACAATCGAGTGGTGTAAAAATGTTGAAAGAGAAATATTTCTCTGGTCCAGCCACATCAACCCAGAAGATCCAGGTCCAGCGATAAGACAACACCAATTAAAGGTTGCAGTTGGGTACGAAACAAATTATTTCGAATGTGCTCACTCGGACCAATCGATTTGAAACCACCTCCAAAAAGGTACATTCGAAGTAACAGAGGGTTCAAATCGAATGGCAAGAAAATTGTGTGTACTCTTCGAATCTGCCAATTTCCTGGTAGCTTTTGTGGGTTCAATTCGTTTAAAGTCATTGCTCATAAATACAGAGTTTATGCTCTTATTTTGAACTTACTTTCTATTGGGTACATGCAACGACTTTATAAATATTCTTACTTTATCTCATTTGTGAAAAAGTATCAATAACAAATGTGAAAAAAGTATACCCACAATTTTAAATTTTTATAATCTTTCCCGGCCGCACAAGTGAGGTTTTTGGAGAAAAATTGCACTATGAAGTCGTTGGGAAATTTTCCATTTTGCACCTTCTTATCGAATATTTAAAACTCAAATTTTGAAATTTCAAAACGCAATTTTCGAAAGAGGATATCCACAGATATACCACAGATAATTGCGAGTACGTACTTCGTAGGGTTGAGGAGTCCGCAGCGCACGGTGGTCACATTTGAATTCTAGACAGTAGTGAGATAAATTTTCAAAATTGTTTGAGAAATATTTTGGATTAATATGAACAGAACTTTAAAATTTCGTCGCTGATACACTTTAAGATCAAATGTGGCCCACTGTGCCATAGTTTAGAGTCTATTCTGGTCTTTAAGCTAACCTATAGGGTGTACAATTATGCCTAAGCACGATTTATAATTAACGATATTAACACAATTAAGGAGCAAACCAATTTTTTAATTTGAATGTTCCTTGTAGCCTGTTTTCACAGTGAATCATTAAAAAATTAGTTTCTAGTCTATTGAAGGCCATATATCGAATTTTTGATCGAAGACTGCTCATTAGCTTCAGGACAGACTGATTTGCGATGATTTTGGCCACTTTTTTTCAGTCTTTTGCAAAGTTTTAAAAAGACATACACCGTCTTAGCCGATTTAGGCTTTACAGACTGAATAAATGACGTGGACAACTTAAGATTAACAGATTAACACCCAGTACTGAGATGGGAATAGAACCCATGCCATCAGTGGACCAGCGATTACCGTCTTACCACGCTAACCACTCGACCACCGAGACGTTTTCGACAGAATCTGCAGGTTTTACGCGTTTTCTCAAATAGAATTTGGTATGGGCCCAAAAAATTTCAATCGGTTTTGCCTTACAACAATTTGCCAGCTTCATCACATACGGAGATCTGAACTTTGATGGACTTTGTCTTTTGAGTAATAATCTGATGGATCGGGCCAATACAGTAAACAGTATAACGCACTCCGATTTTCCACACAACAGATGATCAGAAGCAGCTTGTTTCAAATTTAATTTATTTACTGGTCTTCGAATTATACATATTCGCACAGACTTTTCCTTGTTACCTACTTATTCTAATTCTGAATGTATCTTTAGTGATTTTTCGGTGGTGATGGAAAGTATTAGAGAAACATGATGTATCAAAGAAAGAAAGAACATTAGCCGTAAATATCACGAATTTTTCGAAAAAGATACAACGGCTCACCGGCAGGACTTGAACCCGCAACCTCCACTTCAGTACAACGGCGCGTTAGCCAATTTCACCACGGTGAACTTGATGAAATCGACCAACACGAGCGTACACGTCTAGCTTAAAGTTCATTATATTTACGGCTTATGTTCTTTCTTTCTTTGATACTTCATGTTTCTCTAACAATTTCCATTACCTTCGAAAATTTGATTATTTTCAGGTACAAAGATGTACCAAGCGATTTCATAACATTAGTAATGATTTCTTTAGTGATGTTAAAATCAAAGTGATCACTGATTTCGTTAAAACGTCTACAACAAGTAACGAAAGAACTATTGAGAGAATAGACGGTACGGGTTAGTGGTAACCGGATCATCGGTAGATGGCGCAAAGTCCGCGTAGGAGCGTTGAATGGTAGACGATTCAGCAGTTCATAGCAATCAATGTTGTTTGCTAGCAGATCAAATACGAACAGACGTTGCAGAAGAGTTCATCGTTGCTCTAAATAGAGTTGGTAGATCAATCATTTCACAACGATGTTCGTATCGAGAAAGCAAAACAGGATCGTTCCACGGTAGTCGTCGGAGGCCATATCTGAGAAATTGCTTTTGGACTTTTTCGATGCGGTTGATGTGAACTGCGTAGAACGGTGCCCACACTTAGATTTTGAACTCCAGTGTGCCAAAGTTTTCAAGCAATAGATGTCTTTAAAGTTCTGCGTATTCCGTCGTATAAAACCGAGAGTCACGTAGGCGTTACTTATTGAGGTAGAGATGTGTTCGTCGAATGTCAATCTGGTGTCTAAGGTGATTTCCAAGTCCTTCACAGTAAAAATTCTTGTAATTGCCTCCTCGCCAAATGTGTATTCGAAGTATACCGGTGATTTTTTGCACGTAAAGGAAATTGAATAACTTTTTTCGTGTTTACATCCGATCCGTTTTATCGACACCATGATGAAACCGCATCAATATCGTTGGATTGGGTGATTGAAATAACAGTGTCAAGGTCGTTCACAAACAGTATAATCAGCATTGGTCCAATAATTCTACCTTGGGGAATACCTGAAGTAATCTAAAATCTGTTCGATTATGTAGTTCCAATTTTCACGAAGGCGATGCGGTCTGTTAGGTATGGGAGAAATAATTGAAACAGCTATTTGACCGAAAATCGCGCCACCTTAAGAATGTGAGTCAGATAAAATCGATTTTAAAGAGTATAAAAATCAGCGTGTCAAAAAACGTAATTTTGTTTTGTTTGCTGTCAATATCACTGGCATGGATGCCAGATGATTTGGTAAAAAAATATATAAATGAGTAATTTACGTTTCGGTATGTTTGCTCCTGGCGTAAAATAAGTTCAATAATTTCTTAGAGAAAAAAAAGAATTTCTTCAAATCAGTGATATGAAAATGTTGAACAAAATTTTGAACGATTATGATTTATCCCTCGCTAAATCGGGAAACCAAGAAGGTGGGCCCGTAACTTTTGTTTTGGAAATTCAATAAATAATAAAACCAATACGGAAATAAAATACAAGCTTTAAAAGAATTTTCCGGCACCATAATCAATAAATGCAAATTATTCTATTTATTTTAAGTAAACAACCAGGCTTTCCAAGGATGCCAGAATTAGAATGATTTAATCTGTTTATTTAGCTATACTCATTTTTGTTTTATCATTGATGACGTAGATTAATTTGAATAATTGAAACAGTATTGGAACGAACAGAAAAGTAGCTAGATCCAAACACTTTTTCTTAAATTTTACTGTTCACAATTAGAGCAATGGGTGCAAAACAGCAATAGAAAGATTGCTTTAAATTCAACAAGGGTTGCATTTATACAGTTTTATTGAATTAAGTATGCCCAAAACACCTTTTGGAGTTGGGAACTAAAATTGTATGTTTTTTTACAGAAATTTCATTAAAGTGTTTTCGTTCAACTTGCTGTGCTGAAAGTTTAAGAACAGTAAGCCAAGATTAAGATGCATAAACTTTATAAGGCAACTGTTTTTATTATCTCAATATCAAAATTCAATTTATCTTAATCAATTAACTAAGTAATTTTAGCTAAAACTAGATCATTGAAATAATTGATGTAGTGATAAATTACTGGCTCATGTATTGCTAACAACAAAGGTTGAGGTAAAAGTTTATAAAAAAAAATATGTTTTTCCGAAAATTAAAAAAAATCAATGACTGAATGAGTTTTTATCCATCAATTGGATTAACTAAAATTTTATCAATATGTTTACAATTAAAAAGGTGATATTTATGTTTGCGTTTTCTGTTCTGAGAAACTGTTCACTGATAGTTAAATTCCAGCACAAAAATCGGCTTAACCTACTTCTACGGTTGATTGCGCCTGCAAAAATCGAAATTAAACACTTTTTGGGCCCCAAACAAACCTGACATTTAAATGTCAAGGTTCCGAACTAACCCGAAATGTCAAATGCTAGACAAGTACGGTTGATAGCACACTAATACAACAATCATTCTGGTCCCTCATTGGTTGAAATTTTTACTTTTTCAAATCTCAACTGCTTTGAAACGAAAACTCCATAAACGTCTCTTCCGATGGATAGAAAAGAAGAAAAAGATTCCTGCACGCAAGAACAGCCAGGCTTTCATCTCCCTGAGCATAAGTATTATGTCGTTTTCGTTTTTCTCCACTGGCGCGGGGCAAAACTTTCTCTGAATAAACAAACAGAATCGTCACCCGGGACGATGTAAATATATGGTTGCTATAGCCACCCTTATGCTTTCTCCAACACTGACAACTTCTACGGGTTGCAACCGCCTGCTTGAGGTTCAAACCTCGAGCAAAACTAGTGGACTTCTGAATTAATAAACGAACACAATATCAGCTGTTCGAGCAAAACTCGTGGATAACTAGGTTACCACTACTAATAAATGATAACACTATTAATTTCGGAGATTGTCTAAAAAATGAAAAAAAAAAAATTTAGGTACTGGTAGCGACTTCTAATGGATGTATAGCCACCTACGATTTTTATTTGACACTGCAGTTGGTATTTTAAGTTTTACACATGGTTTGAGCTCCAGCCCGATCTCTGTTCTTTGTGATGAAACGAAGTTAAAAAAATTCAAAACTTTGATGAAGTAAGTTACTAATTACGAATGTCGGTCAACTAAACATTCACAGTCAAAATGGCATATTTTTGTCACCAGATACATTTTGTGGTATTGATTTTTTCCCATTATCGCTTAAAGACTCACATCAGCAACCAGTAGCAGAGTGAATTACCAGCAACTGCAGCAACAGCACCGAACCTATCAATCAAACTCGATTATTATGAATGGGTGTAACCCTTAATGTCGGCGTCTAACCAGATTGGCGTTCGTTGAATGACGACGATCAGGCGAGCGATAATCCGTGCTGGCTCAATCAATGGCCAATCAAATGCAATCTCAATACGTTTGATAAACAGGGGCTACCGATCAATCGATGTATGGGGGTGATCTATCCAGTAATTGTCGTTTGGTAGATTTGACATCTTTTTTTCAATTAATTATTCTTGATTGCGGCTACTGATGGTAGAATGTTATGGTGATAGAACGAGAATGCCACCTCCTGTCAATTTAACCCGTATCTCCCCTATAGGGAGCGTTTCAGGCACACCAGCAAGTTCGATCAGGAAAAAGAAAACACCCCCACATCAGTTGCTGATTACGGTCGCCTTACTCGGTCATTAAGACGATGCACCCGGCCAGTGCATCTGCTGTTAACTAAGCTAATGCAAGCTCGTTTTTTCCTTAGTATGAAGGGATAGTTTACCAGATTCAGCACTTAGTTAAAAGGCTTAGCGGTACAACCTAGCAGATCAGTATCCCCTTGGGTCAGCACTTTTCCCACCAAACGTCTCCTCCTCCTCCTCCTCAGGAAAGGTTACCCTGATCTGAATGAAGCTTTGAGTACAAATCAGCGGTGGAGGTGTTTGGAGCTGGTTAAGTTAATAATAACATCACAATCGCGCCACCACTAAATAGCTACGGCTTGCGCGCTAGGAAGCGCTAGTGATAACAGTTGGGGACTACAGTCATTGACGTCATTTCGTTGACCCCTGGAAGACCTTTTTCCCGGGCGGGCGGTGGCGATCGGCAGAACTCGGCTCGTAATCAACACAACTCTGCGGCCTTTCGTTTCCTCGCGTTAGTAGGAGCTGTAGTAAATACGCTAAGTCAACCAACAAGGCCTAGCAAAGACGCAAGACGCAAGACGCGCACACGATGTGAAGAAGCGCACATACAAACGGAACGCCCCTCCTGGTGGGTTTGGACTTGTTTGTTTCGAAACTGACAACAACGACGGTGGGGCGAGAATATTATTCACTATCCGCCTCCAATATGTGCAATTAATCAAAAACATCAACAAACGATTGCGCATCCTGCAAACAAAGTCGCTCGCTCAACATACATATTTAGCTGGGTACTGGCTTATACTGGAACGGATGATGGGCGGGCGGCAGCAAAAGCAACAGAAATATGATGGCGCATCATCAGAGGCCAACAAAACAAAGATGCACTTGCGCAAGACGAATGTACTCAATTTGTGAATTTATTTGGTCAGGGTTATAATCAGCATGGTGTTTTGATTATGATGTACAAATAGTTTTCAGCACCTGTACCGAGCTTAAAACAGTTAAGGTGTAGAAGCTACGCGAAAGTTTATTTTTCATGCTTAGGGAAAGCCTGGGTGTTACCCTTGGAAAGTTGAGTATTTCCGTAAAAGGAAGTGTTCCTAAATGAGTATATAGGGTAATATGCGCAAACAGCCGGTTGACGAAATGACTGATAGATCAACATATCTAATCAGTGCAGTTTAAAGGTAAATCGCTATTGACACATGGCATGAATTGTTTTTTTTTTAAATTAAATAAAAAGTATATCAAACAACTTTGTTTTGAAATACCCGACGTTTCGGCCAGTTTCGGTGTTTTTTTCCAAGGAAACTAGAATTTTATCATTGTATTACAAATTTTTGTTACCGAGCGTTGTTAATCAATAAATTATGTAGTCTGTAACTCAGTTATCAGTCTGTTTTCTTGTCAGTGTCGTTTTTATCCAACGGTTAGGAGTGCAAAATTCGCTGATCGTCTGTGGTAGACAATATGTTATTTTTGTATCAGGCATTCTTACATTTTTGCTCGGATAAAATGGAATAATTATCATCCCATTTTCTACGGTTTTTCTACACTCAGCCGAAAAGGGAACGTTAAATTCACCTGGATTTTCACGTAGCCACTCATTACGTGAAATTTTGCTTGATTTACGTGAAGCACGTAGGAGCTAATAATAAATCACTTGATTCTTACGTGAAATTCGCATAGTTGAATGCTGTCAAAACAAAGACACATTCGATTTACGTGAAAATCAAGTGGTCCGCCAAGTATAGACGAATCTGGTGTGTTCCATGTGATGTTCACATAACTCTGAATGGCTCATTCACGTAAAATCTATGTGAAGGAGCACAGTTCTCAATATGGCGTGGATCGAAGTATGTAGCTGACAAATAGAAGGTTTTTTGGTGTCCTTGCAACTGTTTTTTCGTAAGTAGTAAATATGTTGTGGTATCATTGTTATTTCAATCTTTTTCCATTTCAACAGATTGAGGAATTTGAGCTGCTGGCCGATCAAACAACTGCAACGGAGGCTCACCGAATACAATTTTCTTGACGGCGTCATAAGTCGTAAGTTGAAGTGAAGTGATTTTTATTTTTGCAAATAGTGAAGTGTAAATGAAAATGTTTTTTTAAAATTTATATCGCTAAATAAAATTTCTATAAAAATAAAATTCTTTATTTTTTAATGTATGCGAAAGAAAACAAAATACGTTAATATTTTATTGAGATCTACGTGAATCGTATGTAGCAAAGCAAATCCCCCCTCGTATGCTTAAGGAGAATTTACTTGCAACTCATATGAAAATTACGTGAATTCTATTTGCTGTGCGAGCTTTGTTTGCTGCCTGAAATTCACGTAGATTTCAAGTGATTTTCATGGTGGCAAAAATCTATGTACATTTTCACGTAGCGTTCATGTGAAAAGTTTTTTCGGTGTACGGTAGTGCTAAACATGCAGGAATTCTACACTCAGCTAAAACACACACCAAAACAAAAAAAGAAACAGCAATAGAAATAGTACAAATTGCTCTAACGTATACAAATTAGAAGTCTTCAGACTCCAATCTAAAGGAATATGGGAGGAAATTAGTATTCTCCTTAGTATGCGCATTTAGTCCGCTTCTCCTCTATATTGATATAATATTTTACCACAGCGTTGAATTATTCATACCAATATTTATGTATGAAAATAGTGCTTTTCCGATTTTGGTAATCACCAATGAATTTGTTAATAAAATAAACTTCGGCAGTTGACCGGAAAATTCAAAATAGCTTTTTTAAACGGGTAGAAAAATACGAAGTGCCCTACCAGTAGTTGCTATCCTAAGTGGGATAATGTATCGCCCATTCCCACCGCCCGTGTTGAAATTTCTGATTGTTTCTCGACCAACTGTAAATATTAAATTTTCAGACCTGATTGTGTATTCAAAGTACACAATCCAACTGGCCTGCTGTGTTTAGGAATGTGTTGACCAAAAGTCGATCACGCTTCCTATTCTGTTATACGGCAAAGACGTACCACCACACTTTCATGCTTTCCAATAAAAAAAATGCCCTAGACTTACAGTTTCAACACCTATCCAAACTTTATCCTACGAAGCTCATCTGATGCTTGCCTATCCGCCTATTCTTCATGCCTTTACAAATTCTTCTACCTAGCATTTCATCTCGCCGCACGTGTCAACGAACATACTTAAATTAACAATAGGTATTGGTATTGGGTAAAAGGACTAAACAAGAAGAACCAGACCCTGTTTGTTTTTGGCAACACGCACGAATACTAAGTGCTGCCAAAATCGAATGTTGTCAAAATCGAACGATTTTTTTCTTAACTTTGTTTTCACTTAGTACTACATTTTGACTACTATATTTGATTTAAGACAACTTCCGATCATTTTCAGTTATTTTTTATTATTTTTATCGTGCTTCTGGTGCATTTAGCACTTTTTTTGTTTTATTATATTGTTTTTTTTTTGCCATATTTGCTATTAATGTCATTCTGTTATGTCTATCATGCTATTATGTCGAAGTTGTGTTGGTCCTATTTAAGCGAAAACTATGAGGTTATGATGTTTCTGTAAACCGTTCGATTAAGGCACATGTGCCAAAATTGGATGTTGCCAAAATCGAATGTTGCCCAAAACAAACGGGGTCTGTATTGTGGTTTTTTAATGCGATTTTCATTCACTTACAGCATTTCAGAGTAGAGCGAAAAGAGAAATTCGACTTCTACTCATTTAGCCCTTTCACCCAATACCCATATTTGGGGATTGATTGATAAGAAATTGATTGATTGTTTGATTAGAGAGACTTTCCATACTTACATACTTTCATGCGATTTTCAAATATTAACAGCACTTTTAAGTTCAGTTAAAGCTGCCATCATGGATTTCAAGATAGCATCAAGATGGCGTCAGCTAGTTTAACTATCTCTCTCAATACTAATATTGAGGGAGTTTCATTTGATTTCCCGTGATTAACAGCATTTCAAAATTCAGCGGAAGCCGCCATCTGGGATTTTAAGTTGGCGTCGGAAATGAATAATTCGACTTCTTCTTGCTTATCCCTTTCACCCAGTACCCATATAGTGGCATTTTAATGCGATTTTTTTTATTTACAGCATTTAAAGTTCTGCGAAAACCGCCATCTTTGGTTTCAAGATGGCGTAAGATAGTGAAAGTCAACATCTACTGGTTTAACCCTTTCACCTTACACCTCGTATTGTGGATGTTTCATAAGATTTTCAGAAATTTATAGCTTCGAAAAGAAAAGCTAAACCCGCCATCTTGGATAATTGATGGCTTTAGAATGCGAAATTCTACTACTAGGGGAAAGGTTTCCTAAATGGGCCTATCGGGTTAAATGACCCTACGGCTGTTTGATGAAATGGCTGACTAGACAGCTTATCTGACCAATGCATTTTGAGGGTGATTTGCTCAGAACATAAGGCGAGAAAGAATTTTATGAATTTACAAACTCAAAAAATTTTAAAAAATCATACAAGGTTTTGATACATTTTGATGTAATATTTCGGCTTTTTAAAATTATACGTAAAGAAGCTTAAAACAAAAACTAGGATGGTTTTTGTTTCTTACTCAAATGAACTTAAGAAATTAAACATATTTCAGCTTTTGTGGAGGTTTAATAATGATTATTTAGTGGAATAATAGAGTGTTTTTGTATGCCCCCGTCATGTTTGTAAAATGCCTCCATCCTAAAATAACAGGTTAAATAGAATAAATATATGATTTTTATCATTGAACCTTCAAATGTAAGCTCTGAATAACATCTTAAAAGAGAATTGAAGATCTAAAAACAGATTTGATGAAGTTTTTCTCATGGATGAACTGCCTCCATAGTATGGGAACCCTAACTTTTGTTTTATTCCATAAAATTATAATATACATAGTTTTTTATAAAACTTCAGCATTGTCGTACGAAAATTATTGCTTTCTAGCAGTTTCAATGAAATTATACGGAGATATTGCTCAAAAAACAGAAATTTTGCTCAAAACATTATTAGGCGCATTTAGTCCGCACGGTTTGAGGTTCGGCATTTTAGACAACACTTATAATAAAATCGTTTTCTTAGAAACAGAAGCAAATTTTAACATAAAAATTAATAAATAGATGCCTGCACACGTGTATATAGTTTTTGTACACATATTCGATCTGATATTTGATAAATTCAGTGTTCTGTTTAATAGGCGCATACAGCCCGCTCCTCCCCTACTAGTTACTAGATGTTCAGCAGAAACCGCCATCTTGGATTTCAAGATGGCGTCCGATGAACAAACACGCACACTATTACAGAACTCGTTATTCAAAAAGTTAAAAGGTAAACAAACGCTACGTCACTTGCCAGGATGTTTATCTATCCCAGGCGAATCGTAAACAGCAGTTGGCAATGTTTTTTTTTTTCTCTAGCTTTTGCTGGTACAGCGATGATGGTTGTTTGTTTGAAAATGCAACTGACATCACGAATTGGCATGGTTACAATGTTTACAAAAAAAAAAATTTACTAACACTTAGCACGAGATTCGCCACCTGAGATATGTATACAGGTTGTATTCATACCACTTCCGGGGATTTTAAGTTTTCAAAGATTTCTATATATTTTTTAATTATATCTCGAAACCAACACACATAACATATCAAAAATGTGTAAAAATGGGAATTCCAATTAAAATATGTGCTATCTAGCCTGGTGTGTCCTGTTTTGACATCTTGATCGAAAACTGTCACTAAGTTTTATAGCGGTTTAATAATCAAGCACTGAGTGCTATTATAGAATATGCAATAGAAAGCTTGAAGCAATTTTCTAAGTTTGTGTTTTGTTATAGTTTAAACAGAGCATTCATAACTCTTTCAAAATAACTTATACAGTATGTTTAATAAATGCTATATTCCATCAAAACTATCTGAAAACATATGGTCGAAAAAAGAATATAAGCATTTCCAGGACCATAATTAAACCGTCATAAAACGAGCTGCACGAAAAAATGCACAAATCAGCTTAAAATGTATATCTGTTGGAAGCATGCTTGAAAATTTTCATTCATTCGTATGGACGGCGAAATTTATTTTGGATCATTATACCTATGAAAAAAAGATCAGTCATGGATCATGTCATGACAGAAATATCCCAATAATGTGAATGCGAATAACATTCATATTCAAGTGATGTAAATACTTGTCACGTATGAGAAGAGTGGGCAATGAATGCAATTTGGAAACCAAAGGAAATCTTTAAAAAAGGCGTCAAGAAACTCTTATCTATATCTTTATTTTTAAATATTATTGTTAGTTATCGTTTGTCATGATAAAGAATTTTGAAAATTAGCTTTGTAAACAAAGTTGCCAAAAATTGCATTGGCGATCTTTCTCATGACGTATTTTAACCATCATGTCATGACCGAAATCTTGGAGATCTCAATGATCAATGACATACCTAATGGAAAAATCTTTCTTTACCAGAACAATCATTCATAGCATGCTTTCATTTCGAAAAAATCTTAAACTAACGACATGTGAGGAAAAGGATGGGTCACTAGTCGCAATTTTTGGCTCATGACTATGATAAAATATCATCCCTGGTTGGAAGTAAATACTGCATCTACAATATTTTGAATGGTGAAAATATATTTTGAATGATCTTTTGAACGGATTGGTAATCTCGTATTGACATCCGGAAAAAACTTGATTGGAATTTGAATCAAACCGAAACTCAGCTTTTCTCATTTTACTAAATTCGAGAAGAAGATCATATATTGAATGCTCAATTGGGAATCTATTCGCTCAGAGCAAATTCACTGGTGTTGGGAAAAAAGTGGTAGAAATTTTGACACTTACGGCACATTTTGAAAATTTTGCCATGCAAAAACATTTTCAAGATCTGTGGCCTTCTTGTTTTTTTACAACACGTGTTGTATTTTCGCATGCTGTGATGCAAAAATAGCAATATTTCTATCACATACGGCTGAAATAGAAACAGTGTTGTAAAAAATACAACGCCGCAAGATCTTGAACACATTTTTGCATGATAAAATTTTCAAAGTGTCAAAATTTCTACCACTTTTTCTCAACACCAGTGAACTTGCTTTCATAAAAACAAAAATAATTGATTGATACCAACAGTGCGAATACAAACAACGGTTGCTTTGTTAGTTTTGTATGTTATTTGACGTTAACGTTATTGAATACTCAAACCATTGACCCCCATGGAGGGTGTACAAGCTATTTTAATCGCCTTTTATGATACTTATTCTCAGAAGGGAGCAGCACTAAGCGTATAGAAAGAATTTTCGATAAGTTACATAGGTATGCGGAAGGTCACTCGGAGATCATCATTCAATTTTTATTCAAATAAGTTTATATTATAACCTTCCATTTACATAACTTATTTATTTGTCACATTTTTTTTTATTTCGCAATTCAAAAATGCATGTTTTTTAAGGCACACATACATAGGCCCTGTGAACTAAATAATGGTATTTGGAAACTTAATATAAGAGTGATTTTGATTAATCACCATTTATAGTAGCTGATTTTGTAAATCAACCTGATAAATTTTTTTGTTGACAAGCTTCCCCATTAATACTTGAAAGAAACATTTGAATTATCCTACGACATGTTTTCAACTTGCTTATTGTATTTAGTTTTACTGAGATAATTCAGCTATTTCTCTGGGAGTTCAAATGGTAGCGCGTGAGTTAAAGCAAATCTCAGATAACTACCGCCATTAGCGGGTGCAGTGAATATGTTCTTACTTCCTAAATTTTTACCTCCTGAACGGGATAATGGTAAATTCACCGTCGGGTTTCCATGCTCCAAGAACGCTCATCACTGACTGCCAAAGATGATTGTTTACGAATTTTGACGAACGCGTAGGCATTAAGATAATTTCTATCGCACTTCAGTTACATTCCGACAGTTTCGTGTTTGTACCCACAGAAACCTGTGAACAAATACGAGAAAACTGTAACAGAAAAAAAAATAAACTGTGTATTCAGTTTGTTCAACGACCCATGAAATGTGGCTTCAATGTTACAACCTGCTTTACTGGTTGTGGGTGAAATGTTTAACTACCTCGTAATGACACCACCCAAGCCGGTGGGGGAGATTCCAATCTCGAATAATTATAGATGATCAGCTTGGAAATAGTGGAATATTTTCTTAGCCATGTGTCAATTACAACAGTATCTTTTGTGATGTGGGTACTTTCCTTAAGGCACAAATAAGCAGTGATTTTTTTAAATAACTAGTTTGGATCAGCATACTTGCTTAAAATAGCAAGTGGATTTTTTTGGAAAATGTTGATTTTTAATCAAAATTCGAAAGTTCTTCAGCTTTTTTTTTTTAAACAACTAAAAGTTATTTAAATTATTCCGTTACAGGGTTTGACTAACCTTCTTCAGTGACAAGACAGATAATATCTCTTCAACCAGACAGCACCAGTGATAACGATAATACTTCTGGATTAAATACTTCTGCAATAGACACAGCTGGTGAATCAGGACACGTTTTATTTTTTTTTACACAAATCGCTTGTTGTAACTCTCTCTCAGACATATTTGAAGATAGACGGCTTTTTAGTCAAACAACGCTAATACTCTCCTACACCGCCCTCGATTAGAAATTGGAAACGTCAGTTCTTAGATAAAATCCCCGATTTATCTTCTGGACGATGTCCAGATTATACAGCATGGATTTCAAACAGATAAGGAAGCGCCAACCATAAATTTACGGTATCTGAAAAATGACCGGTAAAAAGCGTTGTTTTTGTTCCGATTGTTATAGCCGCCAAATTAAGTCACCTATGGCTTGGCGCTTGGCCATCTGCATGAAGATAAGCAACGTCAAATCCATAAGTATGCAGTATTTTTATGTTCCAAGATAATCATATCTTTGTACTGTCAACTTTAAAACAACCTAAAACAAATCTCACACCAGTATATTGACCGTTTATCTTCTTATTTTGGTTCTGCTCAGACCTCACATTTCCACCTGAACACTCATTGGCTTAATTGCAGCGATAAATTCATACGGAAATTCCAATCTCGTGATCGAGTCACAGCATGCAAACAAAGAAGAGAAATATTTCATCATCATCCCCGTGTGCCTCGACGAATGTCTTCAACCTGGTTTGCGTCTTTTGTTTGCGTGGGGTTTCTGACTGGCTGGAGGATCTGCACCGGTCGAATGTAAACATTTACATCTTGTTCTCTCTCCCGATTTGGTTCCACTTGGGAGGCAGCAATATTTTTTTTCGGATTCTCTTCGACCAGACCCCAAAAAGAAAGCAAACGATGTCGAACTTACCACTGACTGACTGCTGGACAGACAGAAATCGATCCGGCCAAACATTCAGAGCGCTTGATTGCCATTTCCCACCCACGACCTGCGATTTTACACCTGATCGAGAGCAGCGATTGCTCGCTCATTCGCGATGAACTGGCAACAAGGTGTGGGTGGGAATCATCATCGGGGGATTTTTTTTTCTTTTAAGGTGGAACAACTCCGATGACATCGAAGCGCATGAGTATACAACTTGAGAACATATGTCAAAGTATGACTATTACCGAAGCTTGGTGGACAGACCGAGTGTCGCGACAAGAGCGTAAAAAACGACTGAAGGAAGAAAATATTTAAAAATAATCAGCCACATATATTCGAATCGTGCTGCTTAAAATTTGGGATATTATTTTTATAAAGAGATCATCATCAACTGATAGAGTATTTCATTGCAACCTAATTAATTTTATATTTAATAGAAACATGAAGGCAAAATTATGTGTTGAGGAGCTGGATACAAAATTCGCAGAGCAGAAAAGATGCGCCACCATCAGCATTTCACTTAAATAAAAACATTTTACAACATTTCTGAAAATGCCAGTTTTTTTCTTTTTACACTGTATGAGTTCATAAACATTTGTGGATTTTCATAAATGGATTTTCTAAATTAACACAGGCACTGACACACAAATGTACACGCAAAACAAAATAAACTGAGCCAGAACAAATAAGTATTGTAATAAGTATTTGTAAGTTTAAAAAAAAAATGTAATCGTAGTATTTATTTGTAATTTAAAATATACATTAGTGTCCACTGAAAAGGAGCAAATGCCGGAGTAGCTCGAAACGTCTGGACAACTGGTAAAAAAAAGATTTTTTTAATATGTAAAACTTGCCGAAAAACGTCGATAAAATTCAACATCATACGATGTGAATTTGACGAAAAAAGAAAACAAAAATTTTTAAGAGTTTACAATTTTTCAACTATTTTTGAAAGGAATTACCGTATCCAAATGCATAAAAACACTTGTCATCTGTTCTAATGATGAACGTTTGTCTTTACATTCATCACAAAACGAAAAAAAATCCAAATTCAATTATTATTTCGATTTTGAATAAAAATGTCGAAGCAGGGCGAAGCGCGGCATTTCCTTTTATCTATACGCATGTTTTAAATTTATTCAATTTTAAGTGCGGTTTATATCAGAACACATTTAAAAAAATATGTTGAATTGGAAATCATTTCTTGGATATAAAAGGAAATATTTGAAATTCAAAAACCCGTTGACTAAATCGAACGATGTTTTACTATTATTTACGTGATAAATATTTGGTGAAAATCTGTCAAGTGTTTTTGAGATAGCATCTTATACAGGAACTCACAGTAAACATTTCTTAAGCAAGATCGATAAAAATCCAGGAAAGTCCCAGTAGAAATCTCAAAAATAGCTGGAAATCAACTATTCAACCAAAATTCATATGGTAAATGGTTCAAGAAGTGAGCTAAAATTTGAATAAAAGTGAAGAAGATTGATTTCATGCAGTGACATTTTTTTTTATCACGTGAACGCGCACAGTTGAAATGAACCATAGCGAAAGTGATCTAATGCTGGTTTGTTTACGTTTTTGCATATGTTGTTTGCACAGCATAGGACAGCAGAGAGAATAAAAGTTACCGCCGCGAAATTACGGTTCGTCTTTGCTACCGAAATAAAATTGTGTTTGGTTCCGTAGTGAAGTTTTTTATTAATCCGCGAGTTTTTATTCGGGTCCGAAAAGTTCTTCCGGGAGTGCAAAAACATTTTGGTCCTTCGTAACCGGATACCTCATCCCGTTTTCCCGGAGAATTTCGGTGGATTAGTTTCGCGGTGTTGTGCAAATTGTGCTGCTGATTGGCGACGCGAAAATCGCCATCGCTAATAACTTTTCGCGGACAATAAAAAGTGGCCCCTTTTGTGCTGCTGGCTTGGGACGCCAAAAATTCGCCATCGCAAATTGATTGCGCTGCTCATCAAACAATTCGGCGAGTGTGATAAGTGCCTGAAAGTGTGCAGAAAAAAGTGCATCGAGCCAGCTTGAAGTGAACCACGACACCTAGGAAGGACATCACAGGGTTTGAAGGCAACCTCTAGGACATCGGACATCGTAGCTCATCGCATAATTTGGGAAGTACTATTGTGTTGTTGAGAAATAAAGATTGAGATTCATGTGAGGTGTTTTTCTTGGTTGCATGAGGTGTGCCCTATTAAATATAAGTTGGTCTTGGTTTGCTCTGGTTTTTTTCCACCGTTGTTGTTTCGCTGGTTGTGCCCCCCTGTTGCAGTCAACAAGTTCGAGGGTTTCGTCAATCGGGTTTCGCGGTTGTGTGGAACGTCGAATAGATCGGGTACAACTGTTAGTGCTACAGTGCAGTTTGGTGATAGTGTTTTAATTTTGCATTGGACGAGTTTGGCCGAAAGGACGTCAGTTTGCTTTCAAATTAAAACTTAGTGGAAAAAAGTGAAAGTGAAAAAGTGTAACATGGCTAGAAACTTACAATCGCAGCTAGTGTGATCGGTTTTTGCTACACTCGGTTTTTGCAACACTATAATTCGGAACATGATGAGTGTCAATTAACATCAAGGATTCAAGCTTTGGATCCAGTGTATAGTGAGTTTTATGAAGTGCGTGGAAAAATAGAGATTGCTTTGGAAGAGGCCGATGAAAAGCTGGACAAGGATTGGGAAGAGGACACTAAAAAGGAAGCAGAAAAGCAACGACAGGATGAGAACGAGAGGATTTTGCTGGAGTTTGAGGATCGATTTTTCGAGCTGAAAGGAATGCTCATGAAACTTCAATCATCGAAAGCATCTCAGCCAAACGACGAGTCGAGATTTAGCCAAGATCGTTCCCCCCCATGTTCTTGTGTCAAGCTTCCAGAGATTCGACTTCCAACCTTCAATGGAAAGATCAAGGAATGGGTGACGTTCAGAGATAGCTTTCGGAGTCTCATTCACTGCAATCCTCAGCTAGGATCTAAGGAGAAGTTCACGTATCTCAGGTCTGCCGTCACAGGTGATGCGTTGAAGGATATCGCATCCATTGAACTTACCGATGCCAATTATGATGTCGCTTGGGATATTTTGGAGGAGCGTTACGAGAATCGTAAGCTCATTGAGAAGGCTTATCTGGACGCTTTATTCGCATAAGAACCTCTGAAGAAAGAAGGCTACGACGGGCTGCATTATCTGATTACCGAGTTCGAGAAGAATCTTCAGATGCTGCAGAAGGTAGATGAAGAAACCGAAGGCCGGAGTACAATCCTGGGTTACACGCTGAGCTCCCGTCTTGATCCTGTTACTCTTCGAAATTGGGAAACACACCATAACAGCAAGGAAGTTCCCAGGTACGAAGACCTGAAGAAGTTTTTACGCAACTATTGCAGTGTTCTCCAATCTGTAGCGCCATCGAAAGGGTCAAATTCAACAGACAACAAGCAATCCAGGAGTTCAGTATGTAATACCGCATACAAGTCGTCGAATTGGTGTCCGTTCTGCAACGAGCCGTAGCATTCACCCTTCCACTGCCAGAAGTTCATGTGTCTAAAATTGTCTGAGCGTTTGAACGCGGTTAATCGAGCCAGAGTCTGCCGTAACTGTTTCCAGAGTGGTCAGCGAATTGCAGCCGAAGTACCTGTCGTCATTGTCACCAGAAGCATCATTCGTTAATCCACGCGTCGCGATCCTCCGTTCCACACCCGTTGAATCCGAAGCCGTATCAACAGTCAACGTCACAACCTATCGTTCAACAAGCATCGTTCCAACAGCCAAATCCACAACTCCAACCAACAAACACCGAGAACTTGCACACCTCAACACAAAATGCACCAACAACCTCACAACACACAACAAACCTCAATACATAGTAACACCAGTCAAAATTATGTCGCACTTCCTGCTTCTCCTTCGAATAACATTATTCTGTCAACGGCTCTAATAAGAGTGAAAGATCTTCATGGCAACACGCTGATTGCTCAAGCTCTTCTTGATTCTTGTTCGCAACATTGCCTCATGACACGTGACTTCTCTAGCAAGCTGCGCTTCGTTGAATCGCCCACGTTCCTGTCGGTCCAAGGTATTGGATCATCGTAAAGCGTTTCAACAAAGGCTGTAAGCGCTGAAATAACTCCCCGTTCGCCGAAGATGTCCCGTTTCCAGGAAACTGTGCAGTTTTTCGTATCACCAAAACTCACTCTTCATTTGTCAACTACTTCGTTTGATCCATCCATTTTGTCGCTTCCTGATGCGTCACTTCTGGGAGATCCGTACTTCCATGAGTCAAGGCGCATAGACGTTATAATTGGAGCTGAATATAACATGGACTTGCTCACAAACGACAGACGGAAGATAACTGCAAACGGACCAACTCTACAAAAGACCGTATTCGGATGGATTGTCTCGGGTCGAGTATCAAGCGCAACACCATCCATTTTTCAGACTTTTACTTAGTCAGAAACTGCGGTGAATTCGTGCACCCATGGTGGAGAACCAACAAACATACAAACATAAAAAAATGTTCTTTAAGTCATATTTTGTTAGATTTTTCAAACAAATTGCAAAAACTTTTCAAACAAAGTTTCCCAAATTAATTATATATTTTTTGCGGACAATTTTACAATTTTTCATAATTTTTTCGACTTAAAGGGTGTTGAGATTTGAAGCAACTTAATTTTGCACTTTCGGATCGAACTGAGAAGCACGGATTGACCCTTGAATAACACTTTAATTATGTCTTCAATAATATAATTGGTCATTTTATTGCTAAACTTAAAAAACGGAACTAAAACGTTTTGACTTAAACTTTATTTGCTGGAGGAAGCTATGTCCGATTGCATCCATGGTTGAATTTAATTGATAAAAAGTTCGAAAAACAGCTACCTATGAAAAGTCGTCATAAATTATGTATTCCGTATTTCACAAAATCTAAAGATGCCAAAATATGACAAATTACGTCCCCTTTCCAATTCACTTTTTAAATTTTCTCTACTGTAACAGGAACAGCTTTGGCGGTTGATTGAATGAAAAGCACGGGTTTTACACAACTTTTTTACATTTTTTGTGGGCATGATCTTGAAAAAAAATTTGATAAAAATTTCCGTATGTGCAGCATTTAGCTTCTAACTTCAGCTTTCTCAGGCACTAAGTGAAATTTTTTTCGAGCACTAAATAACTGATTTTTAGCAATTTTCCTGAAGCATGTTTTTTCATAAAAAATTTGTTGGACTTAAAATAACTTTGAAATTATTGATTGTAGCTGAAAACTGTCTGAGAAACATATTTGAGTCACGTTATAGGCTTTTCAAAACTATAAATTTTAAAGAAATCGGTTGAGAAACAAGAAAGTTTTAGCGAAAACAGTGTAAACCGTCATTTGACCGCTCGCGGTATGAATAGATATACCACATGCGTTATTTGAAAACCACAACATTTAGAAAAAATTTAAAAACGCAAAAATTCTTGCATTTTGAAAATAAAAATAGTCCTGTCGCTAAATTGGCGAAAAAAAAATTATATAGGGTGATTTGCCAATCGTTGTCCCCTAACCCATTGTTGCACAGTATGACTTTAATTGTCAATATTTCAGCTGTTTTTTAACTTTTCCTCAAAAATAATACCGAATCGTGTAATTCTGAATGTTTTCTGATGAAATGAGGCTTTTGTGATATTTTCTGCTGGTAAGTGTGTATCTTACGACAGTTATAATTTTTCTTGTTTTTTTCGCGTGTTTTTTGTGCTAATTGTTAACAAAAACATTAACATTCCTTCTACGGCAAATAAGGTTTTACGTCAGAACAAAACATTTTTCGTATCAGTTTTCTATACGAAACGTTTGTTGGACAATTTTAACACCATGATTTTGAAAAAAAATTATGATTCATACTTAACCAGAAAATATGTTGGATCGTGCAACAATTGGTCCGCTCAATATCCTCCTGCCCCATTGTTGTACATAATTCCGCTGTAAAATTTGTTTGGAAATTTCAAATTTATTAATTCGTAAACCTCCAATAACTTTGTTTGGTTGTTTTTACAGCTTAAAATAACAATAAAAATTTTGGAAGCGATTGATTAAGTCCTGAATTATAACAACGTGTTTTGAACTAGTCAGGAGGCTTGTACGGAAACATCCAAATTTTCATTCAAAAACCACCAGAGATGTACTGAAAGTTCAAAAAACATATATGTGTATATTTAAAATATTTCTTGGTTCTTGCAATACATTGCATGTGAACAAAAACTAAACCTATCTTGTACCCCAGAAATGATATTCGTTGTAATACAAAAAAATCAAAATAGGTGAATATTTTTTAATTTTAGTGTTTTGACAACTAATTTTAAAACTGGTTGACCGGATGAAAATAAGAATCGCATTATACTGCTTCGCATAGCTAATAAGTTTGATGATTTAAAACTTTCGCAAAAACATGTCATGAAATTATTGAAAACTTCAGAAAGCAAATCCTGCAATTTTACAATACTTTTCAATGGATCACGATTTTTTATTTAGAAATGCTTATTACTTTTTTCATGAAATACTTTGCTTCTTCTCATGCTGGCAAACAATTAATCTTAAGAATGGGAAAAATCAATAATTTAAAACAAAATTCATTTCGAACTTATTTGAATTTCTTGTATATGCAAAAAGTTCTTCTTGCATACAAATTGTCATACAAAATTGAACACGTTCATTGACTACATGCAACTAAAACAACTCGAATTGTCTATTGATATGACATGTTTTTTTTCTGAATAAGTGGATATTTACGTCCACTTAGAATTTTCACATTTTTTGCGCTCAATTTTGATTTTTTATAATTAATTCTATAATTCAAAGACACTTTATATATCCATAAGTATATTTTTTCTACCGTCAAATCTTAAAATAGAGGTTTTGAAATTATTAAACTCGTTGAAAAAATTTATGCATGTATGAAAGTCGGGCAATATGCATTGTCTGAAAAGTGTCAGGTCAACTTACTGCATTGGCTTTGAGAGACTACTTTTTTATCAGATTTATTTTGAAATCCTTTATCCCGACCATTTACTCAACATTTTATGTAAAGAATCTAAAAGCTGTTCTGAAAAAAAAAATTGTTTCTCTAATTTCGTGACGACAAATTTAGAAGAATTTTATTCCATGTCAACAGCGATCCTCTTGATATTGTTATTAATATTGTCAGAATATTGTACATGAGGAAAACTACGACCCTTAATCCCAAAAACTAGAACACGAAGGTTGGAAGACCCGAAATATTACTTATCTGACGTGCAATTTTCTCAGGAATTCGAATCTGCTGTCGAGTTGCTGTCACTGGAGACATCTATGTGAAGCTTTATTTGGCTCTTATCATCCAGAAAAAATAAACAGTCATAGCTTTGTGAAACTTATTTTAATCCAAAACAGTTTTTCAGCCGGAAAACTCTTGGCATTTCTATGTGATGTGATTGTTTTCTGAAGATTGATGAAATGCTACAGAGGTTACATTAATTACAAATAAACCCACTTATATTAATAAGATATTTAAATCAATTAACTTTTTGAAAACAAAATTCTTATACAAAATTGTATATCATGAGCATAAATCAGTCAAACGATCTGAAACTTTGGGCGTGGTTGTGTCCATTTTCAAGTTTTAAATCGAGATTCATTATGTAAAAATCGATCGACTTCCAAGTGAGTCCTTAAACATTTGTTTTATAAAATCGCATCTTCTTCATAAGGGTAAAAGGGGAAACAGAACAGATCACGTTCTCTAATCTTTCCACCTGTTAATAGCCACTTAAAAATTAAGCATTAAATACCTTTCAGTTCGTTCTATGGGATTTTAAAGACATAAAATTTTATGTTGGTAGGACATATAAAGAAAAAGGCTCAACACTGGGCAAATTATGTTATTTAACCTCCACTCAAATGGCTTTGGGTAAATAAAGAGGTGGGTTTGAGTTTCTGAGAAAACTTCACGTGTGCACCCAAAATTCAGCCTCTGTGCCAATGGCGTGTAGTCAATTACATAGCATCATTGGTACAAGAAGATAACGCGATCGGTGCTGATTCGATTTGCTCCCACCGGCATTAATCTCCCAAGTTAACCGAATTGCGTATGTCTGAAAGAAACAAAATAAAAATGCTTTCACGTCCCTCCCTATCGCATCACAAGACGAAGAAGGATGGAAATAAATACCGGCCAACACCAGGCAGCCAGCGAACCAGTGCGTGTGAATGTAGCAAAAGCAACAATAAAAACATCCTTCTAATTCAATCCCTTCAATCCACCGGCAAACAACCACGGCCGAGCTGTGCGTGTGTATGCAGTAAAGCAACAACCAAAAAAACATTCCTTCAATTCAATTCGCCGGCAAACAACCACGGCTAAGCTGTGCGTGTGTATGTAGCAAAAGCATCCTTCAATTCACCGGCAAACAAGCACCGGCCAAGCTGCCCGGCTTTAGCAGCTGTGTATATGTAGCGTGTGTATGTAATAGCAGGCAGTAAGCAAAGCACAGTTCTCATTCAATGGGTTTCCCGTTCCTCCACTCCCGTTCCCTTTCCCGTTTCCAACGCAAGACAAATGAATACCTTGAAAGGAGGCCAAACGCCGGGAAGCCACTGTCGTGCGTTTCTTTTGTGATTGATCGGTGGCAGAATGCCTATGACAAATATCCCTCTTCCTGCATGAAGCTCAAATAGTACACTGGTTAAGATGTCGGTCTGGCAAGACCATATGGTTAGTGATTTGAGTTCGATTCTCCCTACGGGCGCTGTGGTTTATATTTTTATTTTCTTGTTTCTGGGATGAATTATCCAATAGGAACGAAATCCCATAAAATGTTTTTCTTGTTTTGCTTGAATGTAGTGGTCATGCATCATTTTAGTTGGGAGCCGAGTCCTTATGCCAGTTACGGTTTTTCAAACATATCATCTTCGGCACAGTGCACATTTCAGCGCATTATCGGCACAGAGATGTGCTAAATAGGCATTGGATTTTTGCAACCTCTTCTATGGGTGTGATAGATGCTATTCCAGACACTCAAACCGGCGGCTTTGTATTTTTTTTTGGGCCCGAATTGGAATTGGAAAGTGCATTGGACGGTTTATATGGAAGACCCCCCCCCCCCCCTCATAAGGGGCCGTCTAAAAATTAGATTGCATTTGAACTAGAAGTTCTCATAATAAGCTTCTCTAACAAATATCAGCCTATTCGACCTCATGGTAACTGATTTTCAAAATGTGCAACCATTGGAAAAAATCGGACAACATTATGCACGACGCAAAATTTACCTGTGCAACTATAGGGCAAATACAAGCTGTTTTAAATGATTTTTTTTAATTTTTATGTCACTTTTTTCAAACACTTGAACCTTTGGATCTTGTTGACCAATCCTGTATGAGTGCATCGACAAAAAAATTTAGTGAATTTGGTTGAAATGACTGAAATACAGCATAAACACCAAAATCATGTGCTTAGCTGTGCAATAGATTGGCCCATAACAAAAAAAAACTTTATATTCCACGCGGCACCCCCTAGGTTGGTGTATATAGGTGAAAAAATGACTTTCTAAAAGTTTCAGGTCATTTGGAAGAAGCACGAGCTGGCGCAAAGGAATTAAAATTTGAATGGAGATTTTCGGCAAAATGTATGAAAAATCCACATACTTTCACTTTTTGTATTCTAAAATATGTTTCCAGTATGCTAGAAAGCTCAGAATTTCAGGAATTGTAGTTCAAACAATGACAAACAAGTTTGTAGAAGATTGTGACGCGATACGAGTTTACTGTGATGAGTTATCTGCAATTGAATGTGTGATTTTTTCGCATTTCATCGATATATCGTGAACGGTGCGTAGGTGGATTATTAATAATACTAACTTGATCGCATTGAGAATTACAGATAGAAAATTTGTGTCTTCGGCAAAGTTGTAGCTTATTTTATAACAAATATCTTTGCAAAAAGTTGAAAGAAAGGTTTGAAAAACTATAAACTGCTGCATTGTGCGACGACGCGATAAAGTTAGTGCGATTATTAGCCCATACACCGTTTACGATATATCAATGAAATGCGAAAAAAAATCACACATTCAATTGCGAATAAATAACTCATCACAGTCAACTCGTATCGCGTCACAATCTTCTACAAATTTGTTTGTCATTGTTTGAACTACAATTTCTGAAATTCTGAGCTTTCTAGCATAGTGGAAACATATTTTAGAACGCCAAGAGTGAAAGTGTGTCGATTTGTCATACATTTTTCCGGAAATCTCCATACAAATTTCAAGTCTTTTGCGCCAGCTCGTGCTTCTTCCAAATGACCTGAAACTTTCAGAAAGTCATTTTTTCACCTAAATGCACCAATCTAGGGGGTGCCGCGTTGAAAAAAATGTTGTAAAAATCATCCCATACAAAGTTGGGCCAGTCTACTGTGCAACGATTGGCAAATCACCCTAAGGCGAAATCATCCTTCAAAGTTTAAAAACCGTCATTTGACTGCCTCCGGTACGTTTAGTGTTAAGACTAATTGGTCGTCAGCTGATCGGGTTTTTATCAGCTGTGTGTAAAACGGAGAGCACACATCAGTTGGTGCTAAAGATACTCTTCAAAGTGGCACACGCCTTAGCATGGCTTGAATTTACGCGTTAACAAAGGGTTTTTTGATGGTTGCCTTAGAGTTATCCAATTACACCCATAGAAGAGGTTGCAAAAATCCAATGCCTATTTAGCAAATCTCTGTGCCGATAATGCGCTGAAATGTGCACTGTGCCGAAGACGGTATGTTTGAAAAACCGTAACTGGCATAAGGACTCGGCTCCCAACCAAAATGATGACCACTACATTCAAGCGAAACAAGAAAAACATTTTATGGGATTTCCTTCCTATTGGATAATTCATCCCAGAAACAAGAAAATAAAAATTAAAACCACAGCGCTGTAGTGAGAATCGAACTCACATCACCAATTGTATCGTCTTGCCAGTCCGGCATTCTAACCAGTGTACTATTCGAGCTTCATGCAGGACGAGGTATATTTGTCATACGGTTTCTGCCACCGATCAATCACAAAAAACGTACAACGGCGGCTTCCCGGCGTTTGGCCTCCTTTCAATGCATTCCTTTGTCTTAAGATGGAAACGGGAAAGGGAACGGGAGTGAAGGAACGGGAAACCCATTGAATGAGAACTGTGCTTTGCTTACTGCCTGCTATTACATACACACGCTACATATACACAGCTGCTAAAGCCGGGCAGCTTGGCCGATGATTGTTTGCCGGTAAATTGAAGGAATGTTTTTGTTGTTGCTTTAGCTACATACACACGCACAGCTTAGCCGTGTTTGCCGGTTGATTGAATTAGAAGGATGTTTTTGTTGTTGCTGCTTTTGCTACATTCACACGCGCAGTGCTCGGTTCGCTGGCTGCCTGGTGTTGGCCGGTATTTATTTCCATCCTTCTTCGGCTTGTGATGCGATGGGGAGGGACGCGAAAACGTTTTTATTTTGTTTCATTCAGACATACGCAATTCGGTTGCGCTGGGAGTTTAATGCCGGTGGGCGCAAATCGAATCAGTGCCGGTCGCGTTATCTTCTTGTACCAATGATGCTATGAAATTGACTACACGCCATTGGCACAGAGGCTGAATTTTGGGTGTATATCCAATCCAATTTAATAGGCAAATTTTAGGTAAAGGCCACCAAAATGTGCTTTGAAAATCTCCAAACACACTGAATTAACACTTTTTTAAACAACTTGTAAATATTTATCCCTATTCAATAGGTTTGTAAACAAACAAAGTTTTATAAATAACTTTCTTTTTTGAAAAAAAAACTACAATGTGATAAAATAAACACAATAAACAATCTCTAAACCCTTCCACTTCTGGCTAGCTACCAATTCGACTTGATGATGCACGGCGTCATTATCTTCCCTGGACCCGAAACGTTGGCTCATCTGCTGAACATATGGCGGTTGGCACTGGGGAAAATAACTGTTTATATCATCACAATTAATTTATAAATTGGCAATCTGAATTTTCCAGCCAACTTTTGAATATCAAGGTTAATTTTACAGCCTTTTGCCATGCGGGAACTCCCATCGCCCTAGCACGCAACCCCGGGAACGAAACCGTCAGGTGGGGACTAATTTAGCTAAGCGTTATCTACGCCTCACAGAACAGCAGCCCCACCATACGAACAGTTATTCAAAATGATACGTCTTACGGATGCACAAATCAACTCACGCAAACGAATCACGGAACGGATGAAGAGGAAGGTTTTGCGTACCGTGCGCTCAAACCGTGCTGGGCCACTGTTTTCATCAATTGGATCATTCAAAGTTAGAGGTTAGAGAAAAAAAACGTAATTTGAATTGGACGACCCCATTCCTTGTCGAAGATCATTTGGCTCTGGTTCAGCCGGAGCAGATTGGCAATCCGATGGGAGTTGAGGGGTGGATTCGTAGAATTTCATCCGAAACTGTTCAAAGGAAAGTTTGGGATAGGGGGTTGACCATAGGGATTCAGCAGTGAAAGAGTGAAAAAACGGCACCAACAACACACGCTGATATTTTATTCATGAATCAAAACAGTTATAATAATTTGGCGCTTGAGCACCAGATAATTGGTCAGCTTTCTTTACAGGCGGCTTACCATTTTGGGGATTCATTTATCAAGTAGGAATAAAGCTAAACCACAACAATACGATCACAAGTTATGCTTCGAATGGGAGGTGGGTTTACTCCTTCCCTGGCTTCATTGAGTAGCAACGTAGAAAATGTTTTTTTTTTTTTGAGGGTCCATATCTGCAGCATCAGCTTTGCTCATTCATAATTACTATCGCCCTCTAAATAGCACCCAGCAAGCACTCATTCATATAACATACACCAGCTTTCCTTCTAAAACCTTCTGCGTACATTTTTGTATCGAAAGCTGGACAGTCCAATCCACATTTAAAATCGTCTACGCTAGACATTACTTAGAAATTCTGGAAATTCGCAAAATTTAATTGTAATCCGCGTTGAGGATGAATAAAGGTAACAGTCTTTGGCATTACTAAAGCTAACTTGATTAAATTTTGCGGTCGCAAATCGAAATCACTACATTTTGAGTAAAAGTAAGCGGTCTCGTATTGAAAAAATCTAAATATATTATCAGAACATAAATTTTGAATACAAATTTAAACATTATATTGATAAGCTCATGGTGCATACATTCAGGAGTAAAACAATTTAAAAAATAATACACAATTTGTTATGTGATTACAATCAAAATTGATTGAAATGCTTTTGCAAAAAGTTCAAACGCTAAGCAAAGCAATTTTTTTAGGATTTTTCATTCTCATTCCATGGTTTCACAACTTTCAAATGAGCAGTCAAAAACGCTAAAATTTAAAAAAAAATTTTTGAAAACAAAAATTTTATATAACATTGAATATTTTTACTGGGGTACAAGTTAGGATTGTGCTTTGTTCACGTGAAATGTATTTCAAGAATCAAGAAATATTTTTTATACAGTTATATTCTTTGGAACTTCCAAAACATCTCTGGCGATTTTTGAATGAAATAATTTTGAGTCTGATCCATTTTAGCTCCTGAGGTCGTTAATTATTTATTGGGTTTGGGAATTAGTGGGTCGTTTTCCGGGATTCGGGAGTTGTTTTTTTCTATTGAGATGGACACTTGACACCCTTATCATAAAACGATGGTAATGCCAGTCTATTTCAGGAATTTCCGGTTACTTACATGTAATAAACCTTCTTAAAGCATGAATTCCCTTGAGACATATTAAACTACCAAACTTTCCACTGGCTTTATCTCGCCACGAGCTTAAATTATAATCCAATTGAAGGAAGGTTCAACCAAATGCGATATTCTTAGAAATATATTGCAACCGTGCGGCTGTTTATTTACCATCGCAATTTTTCCACACCCATAATATGATGCAACCAGTACGCTATCATTCGATTTGCAGTTTTTTTTTCTAATCATTTCTTTACACCCAGCCCTTCAAATCGCCGTCATATGGGTAAACAAATATTCAGAAATTCTCCCACCAGCAGCAGAAACCAAACAACATCGTCAGTACCGGGCCAGAACAAATAATCTCTGCCGCCAAGTATTAGTGGGTAACTTCTTATCAGGGCAAAAGCGACGCTACCCTTTGGCAAAATTTGACCCCCACAAGTTGATGTCGTCGTCGTCTTATCATCCTCCATTGAGACGAAAACATTCTCGAGGGGAAGCTCACGACTTACGGTTCTTCGATTCAATGCGGGAATTGCTTATCATTTACATGTCTTTGATTTTTTTTTGTTTTTGAAAATGTGTATAAGAAATGCGTCGTAGATTTATTATTACTCACGATGTGATTTCTATTCTGAAGATCATCTCGAAATGGCGAGGTTACTGGTTCTCAATTTAATAGGAAGCTGTTCTAAGTAACCGAAAATTTCTGAAGTTCCTTTCCTACCGCCCACGCATTGAAGTCTTTTATCTTTGCCGCAAGATCTAAACGTGGGTGTGGGCTGGCGCTAGCTTTTCAGCTACAAGGCTCATCTGTTATCAATTGGTAATACCCATCTGCACTCAGTTTTTTCATCGTCTAACCATTAGCAAACAACTCTTCATTTATCATGGCCGCTGCATTGGATTATACCCAGAAAGCTTTTAAAACAACACTAAGACCTCTAATCCGACCCGGCGGCTGTCTCGGCGGATATTTTACGCGATGTTTTTTTTTCCTTTCGATGGAGGTGGCGTTGGAGGAGGATTTTCGTTTTTCGTTCATCTTTTTTTTTTGTTCACTTTTCCATGAGACTAAAGTAAACTTTGGATTTGAGGCTTTGCGCTTCCCGACGAAATCCGGTGAGGCAAACGACATTTTATTTAATTGTTTGCAACGAAAGGAAGATAACTGACGCTTGCAGCAGTGCTAAGCATTTATCCCTGCACAAACATTCGACAGATAATGTAGGAAGCGCCGAAAAGAGCTGCCGAAATGTATGTGGAGGTTGCAGGTCACACTAGAATTGTATTGGAACAGTTTTCATTTGAAGAAATCATAGTTGATTGTTTATAATTTTTTAACTTATTTATTTGGAAGAAAGTTATTTTCACCAACATCAATACGCAATACTTTGTAAATAATTTAACGGCCTTGTAAGTGAAAGATTTTCCTCAAGAAGTTAATAGATGATGAACAAAACTTTGTCATGTGGAAAAAAGTTTCTAAATTTAAATTTCGCACCGCTCATTTAAAACACTGCCTTTTTCATCAAACGTTCTGTTTGTTCATAGATGCCATTACAAATAAATGGTGATTCATAATAGTATTTTGATTGACTTGAATGATGCCTGGATATTTGGTCGAGTGCCATCAGGCCGAAATATGAAAGTTCGACGATCGCAAGACCGAATGGGCTACTTCCGAAGCATGTTTTCTAACTGGATTCTAAAATCCATTCCCTATTGCG
The DNA here is from genome assembly GCF_029784155.1 of Uranotaenia lowii. Taxonomy (NCBI): domain Eukaryota; kingdom Metazoa; phylum Arthropoda; class Insecta; order Diptera; family Culicidae; genus Uranotaenia; species Uranotaenia lowii. Next base: position 168,522,438 of record NC_073692.1, on the reverse strand, counting down.
TTGTTGCTCCATTTCATCTAAACTTCATTCGAGCTAACTCGGTATAGCGTCCCTATGACTTGTATCTATTCGAATTACTAAAAAAAATGATCGTAACTACTGTACGGTTCTTAATTGTATTGAAATGAAAGGCACACGCACTGTCACTTCGACTTCGAATTTCCAAAACAATATACTTTGATAATATTTTTCGTTCAAATTATTTGCGTAGTATAATTCAGCTATCAAACCTTTAATTAACAAAATTTCAGCTTTTTTAAGTTTAAACGGCATGAAATATAGTTATTCTATGAATATTTGACTTTTTGGACTTTTGCCATTCAAATTGCAATATTAAACTTGATATCCTAAACAGAAAATTTGATCAAAATCTTTATCAGAAGAAAACAGTTATGGAAGATCACAGTCGATGTGGCAGTGCACGTTGAAGCACGTGCTCTATACAACTATAAACGGTACTGTGCGTTGATATCAAAGTGTAATACAGTGAGCGAAATAAGAATAGCACCACTATGTGTTTCGCTTGTTAAAATATGAATGATTTAAAATTACGAAAATTTTCTTCAACAGTTTGTTCTGAATTGCTTAAGGGGGGGTTAGGGTCTAACACTTTAAAAAAATCGATTTTTTTATTTTTTTATTTTCTTATTGCAAAACATTTCAAGAATGTTGTGTCAAATTTTCAAGTCAATTGAAGCAAAACTGTAGAAGTTATAGGCCTTTATCCCCTCCTATCTAATACTGCAAGAATGCAAGAGCAGAAACTTCAAACGCGTTTTTCTCGAAAGCACATTTTTAAAGTCCGTGGACATCGTCATTTGAAAACTACTTATCCGATTCTTTTCAAATTTGGAAAATATATTCTACATATCAAATACCAGACCCCAACGTTTTTATTTTTTGATTTTTTTTACTTTGGGGAGATTTTAGAGGTGAAAAATGGCGGATTTTTAAGTGAAAAATCGTAGTTTTTACTTCAAACAGCCACAAAAATTTCATAAAAATATTTTTAAGTTAAACAAAAACGTTGGGGTCCAGAAAAACATCTATTAAAAATATTTTGCTCCGATTTTTTGACTTCAGATGATTCTGTGCTGAGATACAGTGTCCACCGCAAATCCTGTTTTCTAAAAGGCATCCTCGAAAATGCTCCGTCACCGGCTCATTTTTCAATATTTTTCTACGAAAAAATTACCAAATGTTCTTTTAACAATGCTTTGTATAATGCAAAAAATTTGAATACATTTGTTTGAACGATAGCTCTAGAAAAAAATCGTGAAAATGGTGTTTTTTTATACCCGTTAGACCCTACCCCCCCCCCTTAACGGATAAATCAAGCATATGTTTACTTTTTTTGGACGTAGCAATTGACGTTGAGGACCAAACATGTGAAAAAAGGGTGCGAAATAAGAATAGAACCACTTGAGTTTTTCAACAAAAACATGATTATTTTTAATAATTTACTGTGTAAAAGTGAATATTAATGCTTCTACGAATTATTTGAATAGATAACTGCATTTTAAGGAGTTTTCCAGAATTCCAAAGGTTTTCAAAGGTATTAAAAGAGGGTTTTAAGAGATGCTCCTCTAGCGTTAAGAAATTCAATATTTTAGCTGTAATTCTTTACCAAACTACTTACTTTCTTCATTAAAATGACGTGAAATGATGAAACAAAAATTCCCAATTAATTTTGAATAAGAAAAAAATAGGTTTTAAATCAAAAACTTTGATTATGCTCAGTAAACTACACTTTTTCCAGTTTCAAGTCGTAGATGGCAGCACTATCTTGCTGTTAAAACCAAATTTTATCTCAGTATTGATTTTCCAGGTTTATTTAGGCCCATATTCATCATTTTGAGGTATTTTCCCATCACAATTTTGTGGAAGTTCACGCTGCAGAAAGCTTTTCCGGATTTGCAAAAGAATTACCAGCACAAAAATGAACAACCGCCAAAATTCCTGCTCATCTCAACCTCCGATTCAATTGCAAATCATACCAATAATACTGCTAGTCGTCTGGTCCATCAAGCTCCATCGCAAAGTATAACTTTATTCTGATAATCGGTCCAAAAAATTCACTTTTAGTGACCTTGATGCAAATCTAATTTTTTTTGTTGGATTTAGTGATCTTAGCATTTCCAAGCGATCACACGGTACATGTATTTATTTTTTGACCAAAATAATCCAGCACTCCCTAATTATTCCGGGATATTCGAAAATGGCAAGAATTTTATTAAATTGCAAGATAGTGCTGCCATCTATGACTTAAAACTAGGGAAATAGTGTTTGACTGTTAAAAAATATTAGTATTTTGGAATTCCAACCTGCTTTTTGCATTCAAACTCAGCCTCAAATCTATGTTTCATCATTTTGCATCATACTTATGAATGTTAATGAAGAAATCAAGCAGTATGATAAAGTTTTATAGCTCAAATATCAAATTCCTTAACGGTAGAGGAGCATCTCTTGAAACCCCCTTTCAATACCTTTGAAAACCTTTGGAATTCTGGAAAGCTCCTTAAAATGCAGTTATCTATTCAAAAAATTCGTAGAAGCATTATTATTCACTTTTACACAGTAAATTTTTAAAAATAATCATGTTTTTGTTGAAAAACTCAAGTGGTTCTATTCTTATTTCGCACCCTTTTTTCACATGTTTGGTCCTCAACGCCAATTGCTACGTCCAAAAAAAGTAAACATATGCTTGATTTATCCGTTAAGCAATTCAGAACAAACTTTGGAAGAAAATTTTCGTAATTTTCAATCATTCATATTTTAACAAGCAAAACACATAGTGGTGCTATTCTTATTTCGCTTACTGTAGTACCTGTTTCGGCAGTGTGGACTGTATTTTGGGCTTAGGTAAAATTCCAAACTTTCGGATTCGTAGAATGAAGAAGAACACAAACTTTACTTAAACAGTTCTCTATATTAATCTTTACACGTCTTAAATCGATAGTATATAACACGCGCGGAATCTTAAATTCAACTGGCTCACCTCGCTGTGCGAGGCTGTATTTATTTACACAAGCTTATAAATGGATGGATGGTTCTGGAACCTTCTAACAGTATGAATTGTGTGGAAGCAAACAGAATATCCAGAACGTTCGAAAGCACGTAGGTGTTACATAAACTAGAACTTCTAAAATATTCTAGAAGTAAATAATTCTTCAAGCTGGTGACAATTGGCTTGAACAGTACCCTTGCAGTTTCCATTAAAACTAACTTGTTTAAGAAGTTTTCAGAAAATTCAAACTATTTCAGTGCTAAAAAACGTTTTTTCTGATTTACTTACTTACTTAATGATCCCGCGCCGATCCTCCGGTGCATAGGGCCGTGGTAAAAGACCTCCAATGTTGACGATCCGGAGCCAGCGTCTTCACCTCGTCCCAGTCGTGATTCTCGTCAACAGTTCGGATTTCATCGGCTAGGCTTCGCCGCCACGTGTTTCTGGTTCTGCCTCTTCTTCGATGTCTTTCTGGATACCAATCTAGCGCCTCTCTGCAAATCTCGTTTTCATCTTTTCGCAGCGTGTGCCCAATCCATCTCCACTTACGTTCCCGAATCTCGATTTCTAGCGGCCTTTGATGACACCGGTGATGTAGTTCCTCATTCGAGATCCAGTTGCCAGGCCACCAAGCGCGGATGATATTCCGCAGGCAGCGGTTTACAAATACTTGGAGTTCTCGCGTCGTCACCGCATATGTGCACCAAGTTTCGCACCCGTACAGCAATACGGATTTGACGTTTGAGTTGAAGATTCGGATTTTTGTTCGTAGAGAGATCTGGCGATGTTTCGAAGACTCGCAAACGCAAAACGGGCCTTTCTGATCCGGGTTTCGATGTCTTTCCCTGTACCATTATCAGGCGTTATCTGGCTACCAAGATACTGGAAGCACTCCACTTTCTCAACTTGTTGCTCAGCTACCATGAAACTGGAGGGATTTCCTGTGTTGATCTCCATCGACTTTGTCTTTCCGACATTGACTTTAAGACCTGCTGCCTTGAAACTTTCGGTGAGATCGTCGAGTTTGCTCTGCATATCCGGTTGTGTTTGGGCGAGCAAAACAATATCGTCAGCCAGGTCAAGGTCGTTCAGTTGCTCCATTGTTGAAGGATTCCACGGCGATCCTCGGTTCGGTGCACAGTCGATCGATCCAGTCAGAATCTCATCCATTACGATTAGAAAAAGTAGCGGTGATAAAATACATCCTTGTCTCACTCCAGCAGTTACCGGGATTGGTTCGGACAAGACACCGTCGTGCAAGACCTTCCACGAAAATGCCTCGTATTGTGCTTCGATGAGATGGACTAGTTTCTCTGGGACCCCTCGTCGCCTTAGAGCCGCCCAGATGTTTTCATGGTTAAGTTGGTCGAATGCTTTTTCGAAATCAACGAACACTAGCAGAAGAGAGTCCTGGAATTCGTTGATTTGTTCCAGTATTATTCGTAGCGTTGTGATGTGGTCCACACATGATCGTCCGGATCGGAATCCAGCTTGTTGCCGTCGGAGTGTAGCGTCAATTTTTTCCTGGATCCTGTTCAGGATCACTTTGCAGAGTACTTTGAGGGTTGTACAGATCAACGTTATGCCTCGCCAGTTACCGCACTCTGTCAGGTCTCCTTTCTTCGGGACCTTTACGAGGATACCCTGCATCCAGTCGGTTGGGAATGTTGCAGTATCCCAGATGTCAGCGAAAAGACGGTGAAACATTTGTGCTGACAGGGCAGGGTCGGCTTTCAGCATTTCAGCAGGAATGCAATCGATCCCAGGTGCTTTGTTGGATTTCATCTAAATCAAAGCAATCGAAAGATTCCTTTTAATTCAACTACCGTGGTTGAATTAAAAAGAATCTTTCGATTGCTTTGATTCAGTTGAATCATTCAACCAAGTAGGCTCATAACACAACAGATTGGATTTCATGTTTTTGATTGCCGCTTCTATTTCAGCCAGCGAAGGCGCTTCCGAGTTGACGCCATTTATGCGACTTACTGTTGGCGCTTCGAGCTGCGGATTCTGTTGGCCATCGCTATTCGTGACTCGGAAGAGTTGTTCGAAGTGCTCAGTCCATCGTTTGAGCTGATCTGTTTGATCGGTCAATAACTGACCTGCTCGGTCTTTAAGCGGCTTTCTTGCATTAGTCCTTGCACCACTGAGGCGGCGAAAAATGTCATAAAATAATCGGATATCTCCATTGGCGGCGGCTCTTTCTCCCTCTTCGGCTAGGGAGTTTGTCCAGGCTCTCTTGTCTCGTCTACAAGCTCGTTTAACTTCCTTTTCTAGCTCCGCATATCGTAAGCGGGCGGCTGCTTTGGCTGACCCGGTACATGCCTGCTCAATCCCGACTATCGCCTTTCTCCGATCATCGACCATCCTCCAAGTTTCATCCGACATCCATTCACTTATTCTTCCAGAAACTTTACCGACAGTACATTCTTGATTCCACACCACTGTTCTTCGACTGTTCCGTCATTCGGCAATTTCGAAGCTCGGGATTCTAGCTGTTCAACGTATGCCCTTTTACCTTCGGATTCTACAACCGGCGGACGTCGTATCGACACCCGACTTTTTCCTCGCGCAGATGTGGTCAATTTGATTTTCTGTTCGGCCATCTAGGGATACCCAAGTGACCTTATGTGCTGGTCGATGGGGGAAGAGCGATCCACCGATCACCATGTTGTTTGTTGCCACAAAATTCTACAAACAGCTCTCCGTTTTCGCTCATCTGTCCTGAACCATGGCGCCCCATGATGCGCTCAAGGTCTTGATTGTCGGAGCCAATCTTTGCGTTGAAGTCGCCCAAATGAATTTGAATGTCACCCTTCGTAATTTTCTCTACCACGCTGTTCAGTTGACTGTAAAACTGCGCTTTCTCCTGCAAGTCGGCAACGTCAGTTGGCGCATAACACTGCACCATTGTAAGGTTTCTAACCCGTGTTCTAAATCTGGCTACGATTATTCTTTCGTTTATCGGTTCCCATCTAATGAGGGCCGCGTAGGCCTGCGGGCTTAATAGGAAACCAACTCCTCGTTCCCGAGTAGCACGTTCTCCTCGAATGTCAGAGTTAAGCAGGACTTGCCCGGATTGTGCCTTGTGTTCTCCAGTATTAGGCCGACGGACTTCACTCAGTCCCAGAATTTCAAGCTTTAGGCGGCTAGCCTCTCTAGCAAGTTGTTCCAGTTGCCTTGTTGGGCAAGGGTTAAAACGTTCCAAGTTCCAATTCGTGTCCGTGTTTTCATGCTAAAAGTCGTTGCCAAAGTTCCACGTCGGTCATTTCTTTCAGATTCCGTAACAATTTCAAGTCGAGAACAGTAGGTTGTTAGCCTAAAGTCCCTATCCCGCGATGGGGCGGGAGCCGCATTTCATAAATTCAGCCGCTCGCTGCGAGACAGACGCTGTTAGAGCCGCCCCTGACCTGGAGAACAGACGCTCGGTTGTTATTGCACGCCGCCCGTGACCTGGGGAACAGATGCGTGCGGCCACCTTCTCAGTCTGCATGCGACCAAAGCATCCACCGGGGTTGGGTACTCGATCTCCGCTTAGGTTACTCGCATCCCAGCCGGCTCTGCGGGGAGGTAAAGATAGGAGTTGTGAATAAGAGGTGATATGACCAATGTGGGGTCTCGTGTTGCACATTATCCACCATTTACCAGCCTGATCCACCTGATAAAATCGTCTATATTCGTGTAAACTTTGTTATCAGTACACCCATAGAAGAGGTTGCAAAAATCCAATGCCTATTTAGCAAATCTCTGTGCCGATAATGCGCTGAAATGTGCACTGTGCCGAAGACGGTATGTTTGAAAAACCGTAACTGGCATAAGGACTCGGCTCCCAACCAAAATGATGACCACTACATTCAAGCGAAACAAGAAAAACATTTTATGGGATTTCCTTCCTATTGGATAATTCATCCCAGAAACAAGAAAATAAAAATTAAAACCACAGCGCTGTAGTGAGAATCGAACTCACATCACCAATTGTATCGTCTTGCCAGTCCGGCATTCTAACCAGTGTACTATTCGAGCTTCATGCAGGACGAGGTATATTTGTCATACGGTTTCTGCCACCGATCAATCACAAAAAACGTACAACGGCGGCTTCCCGGCGTTTGGCCTCCTTTCAATGCATTCCTTTGTCTTAAGATGGAAACGGGAAAGGGAACGGGAGTGAAGGAACGGGAAACCCATTGAATGAGAACTGTGCTTTGCTTACTGCCTGCTATTACATACACACGCTACATATACACAGCTGCTAAAGCCGGGCAGCTTGGCCGATGATTGTTTGCCGGTAAATTGAAGGAATGTTTTTGTTGTTGCTTTAGCTACATACACACGCACAGCTTAGCCGTGTTTGCCGGTTGATTGAATTAGAAGGATGTTTTTGTTGTTGCTGCTTTTGCTACATTCACACGCGCAGTGCTCGGTTCGCTGGCTGCCTGGTGTTGGCCGGTATTTATTTCCATCCTTCTTCGGCTTGTGATGCGATGGGGAGGGACGCGAAAACGTTTTTATTTTGTTTCATTCAGACATACGCAATTCGGTTGCGCTGGGAGTTTAATGCCGGTGGGCGCAAATCGAATCAGTGCCGGTCGCGTTATCTTCTTGTACCAATGATGCTATGAAATTGACTACACGCCATTGGCACAGAGGCTGAATTTTGGGTGTACCGAATCGAAATATTGTCGGTTTCTAATTATTCGACAATAGGTTTTTTTTTCCTTTTTTTAACGGATTTTAAACGCGACAATAGGTATTATTACAATTTAACAATTCAAATTTTCTAACAAATAGATTCATAGCTACTTAGTTAGGGAAAATAAAAGTGAAATCATGTATTGTTATTGAACACCTAAAAAACTAGTTTGAATTTTTAATTTTCTATATAAACGAGTTCCATTCTGATGCGCTTCTAAAAAGACACATCAATTCCAGAACCTTTGTTATACTCTAAGACTTAAAAATCATTGAAGGTTATTCAAAAAGGCTATAAAGACTGTTCACGAAAGAAAGTGCACACGGGTTATTAAATAATATACCAGGTTATTTAATAGATATACCAACTAGAGTTGTGAAAATTATATTGAATTGTTTTTAAAGCTCTGCTTTATGCAATACACGTTTACACAATACAAAATGTTGAAAAAGTTGGATTGAAGCTGACAAAGGTGGACGGGTTGGCATCAAGGTTGCCGAAAAAAAATTAAATGTTATTAAGAAAAAATCTCTCTGTGATTTTTCTCATAAATTCGGTGACGGTATCCCAAAAAAAAGGAGGTATTAGTCTCTAATTTTTCTGTGATGCCTTTCCAATCAACTTCATTCAAAAGTCATGTCAAATCGCGTCTTTTTTACAGAATAATCAATTTACATTTCTAATTTGATCATTTTTTCCTTATTCAAAGTTTATAACCCGAAATAAATTCTGACATAAAAAATTTAAACTTGAAAAACATTTAAACATAAAAACATTTAATTTTGTGAATATATCTTAAATTCAGTGCTTTATGACACAGATTCTGCGATGAAAATTTGTTCAAAATTATGTATAATTAAAGATTTTTCTGAGATATTGGCAGCTTTGGTTGGCATTTTAGTTCGCCATTTTACTAAACGTTGTTTCAATTAAGGATATTCCATAAGGCCTGCAATGCTTTTGATAAAAAAAATATAAACGTAGTGGGAGTGGGATACAAAAATTGCATTTACGGCTTGCAAAACTTTGCATTTTTTTCCATTGGTTACAATGGACTAACTGGAAAAATTGAAATAACATTTTTTTTTCTGGATCTTTTTATTAACTGAGGAATCTATTATTGCATATGAACAATTTGTGCTATAGTCGCTTTCCTACTTATTCCGTTTAAAGTAAATTTTATGGAAAAATAGAAGTAGACTTCGGACCAACCAGATTTCATTGTATAGGTTAAGGTAGTGCCACCTCTATCCCAGTACTACTTCTCCTAAATAATGAAATGTTGCAGGGTAAAGTATGGTGTACGTTAATAAGTTTCCTCGCAAAAATGCTCTTTCGCTCTTTTCAACATCTGTAAATTTTCTTTTCACTTCTCTATCCATCTTTATCATTTCAGAACTACTTTTCACCGATATGCCGAAAAACAAATTTAAAAAAATAATTAACGGTGGTTAACTTATCTTAAAGATTTTTTTTTCGAAAACTTAAATTTTACTATAAAAATAGATGTCCACTTATTTCATAAACACTACACAATCCAAAACGAAACCGAAAGCCGGACCGGAGGACAAAACAAACTTAGGGTATACAATCGACCTAGGGCTTAGTATGGAAATGTTAAAATTTAAAATTTAAACACATTGCATAAAATTTTTAAAGTTGTTTTAACTGCCGACAAAAATTTTTGAAAGCTATTCATTCAATCCTGAATAACCGCAACGAATTTTAACTATATATGGAAATTTGTTCGGGAAAACATAATTTTTCAATCAAAAATCAACAGAAATTTACTGAACATTTAAAAAATATAACTTTGGATGATAAATATTTCCTTTATTCTTGTTATGGGAACAAACTTGACGAAATAAATTTTAAAAATATATTTTTTGATTAAATCTTCATATCAATCAGAAGTTCTTCAATACAACTTCAGCAAAACGAGTTATGTTTGTTGCAAAACACCCATTTTTAGACTCCAACCGTAAAAGAAAGTTAAAGCGTCTTTGACTGCTAATTTGAAATCTGGTAAACCGTAGGATGAAAATGAAGAAATAAATTCGCAAAAAGCTAAAGTTGCATTCAATTATGAATCAAATCGCATCAGGTAGTGCACTCTGTTCCAGCTTTGACAAGCTGTCATTTTTCTCTCGGTTGATATTTTTTCAGAAAATGTTCACACAATCTTGATCAACTATTCAATTAATGCTACACAAAATTCAAATTTTGTACGTAGATACACAAATATTCTCGTAAAAAAGAAAAACTTCAGTTTACTTCACAAAATTTTCTGTATCTTCGACAATTTGAAAAACTAGAAATTTGGCCGAATTCATCGAAATATTTGATCTAGTCCTACGTGGCCAAGTTTCATCAAAATCAATTCACGTGTTCAAAAATGGTAACAGTTTGAAACTTTGGTACTATATTGCCCAACAGGCTTTAACATTCTTTTTTGGATGAATGTTTGTAGGGAAAATACCGTTAAAGGTTGAAAATTGATAGAAATTTTAGTCTTTCTTTGTTTGGAAAAAATTGTTCCAACAGAGTTCAAAATAAGAAGAGTATAATTTCAGAAATTACCTGCAAAGTTATTCAAAAACATTAAACTGTTACAAACGCTCACAAGCATAATTTGCCATTTTTGCGTCCTTCATTTTTCCTTTCGACGCAATCTCTGTTATGTGTGCTTTGCAAAAATAACTACGGCCAGGCCAACCATGTGGTATTTACCGCAAACGATAGTGGAACAAATGAATGACTAAAGCATGGATCTCCCTGCCAAACGCATTATGTGGATTTTAAGATACATACCTACCTACATGATTCCGTGAAAATGATATCACACTCGCCTTCCCTCAATATTAAAAATAAAATTGTATAAAAGGATCTCACCAAATAAGTCGTCGTCTACGGGACACATCTTCTGAACTTGACAGCTTTTTTTCCTTGTAGTTAGCTTCTGGATTGTGTTCGCAATTGTAGTTGTCCTCCTCAGCAGGATTTAAATTCAAAATCTTATTTTTCAGAATATATCATCGGTTATTCGAAATTTTTTTTCAATTTCCTACGGTGCGAAAATTTCTGACGTGCGTCAACTTTCAACGCTTACCTCGATCGCTCTCTACAACATACTCCAGGAAATACTTAACTTCTTCTCATGTTGAGTAAAAAAAAGAAGCTTAAGAATAGGTAAAGTAATAAAATTTAAGAAATTTTTTATTTGCAAAAATTCCTTCTTCCATACAAATTTTCAAGCGAAATTGAATCTTGATACCTCATAAAATCATCTAGTATTTTACACTGATGCTTGGTGGCCTTTTAAATGCATCGAAAAACATATGAGAGCCAAAAGTAAATTCTTGCAGCAGTCTTATATACTGCTTAAATAATATTTGTTTCTTCTGTAAGGTTCATATTATTTGCAATCCTAGATTATTTTTTTTATTGAAAAATAAGTAGAGAATCATAACTTTTATTGTTTTTTCTATACGAATCATAACTTGACCTGTAAAATACATGTGGGTATTTTTTTTAAATATATGAGCACGTTTGATACCAATTGAGTAAATCAAACAAGAAAACATATGCCACCTTTTTCGGTTCTTTTGCTAGCTAGCGATTCATAAATTATTAGTTATTATTGATATTTCATCGCCACCGCTAAAAAAAGAAGGCTTCTCAAGACCACCAACGATCTTCTGTAGCTTTGGGTCAGCCGTGATAATCGTCGATTTAAATTCCATCCCGATAAGAGTTATGGTTCAATTATGCTAACTTAAGAAACGAATCATTTTCGGGCGAAATTTCATTTCTCCCAACCGTTGGAAAAATAAACTTTGTTGCTCGAACACCTGGACAGATTGTTGTCTTGCCGACTTGAAGTGTTGCGAGCTGCTAGAAAGTAGTAGTAGCATCAGCACTTTTCCCACATCTGCCCACTTTCCCATGCAGCGGCCTCCTCCCAGGCGCAAATCACAACCCACGGGCAACCGACGCACCAGAAAAATAACACCCCGATATTCTCGCGCAGGTATACCTTCCTACATACAAAATACTCATGAGGAACGGCTCTGCAGGAATTCCTCCCTCGGTGTATTCGGAAGATTCCAATGCACAATCACATCCATCAACCTAGGAGCCACCCTTGTTCCTAGGAAGCATTTTGACAGCAAGACTGCCACCAACCACCCCTCGAAGAATATCGCTGGAACTCACCCTCCCAAAAACTGTAGTCTTGAAAGGAAAAGATTCTACCCCTCTGCGCTTGCGATCGCAAACGCCACCACCAGCAGAGGCACGAAATTTTCCCACAAGGTGCGCGCAAACTTTTACGACAGAGACGCCAGGCGACCAAAGATGCCTACCTATCCGTTTGCATGAGCTACGACGACGCCACCGTACTTTTGAGGATTACAAAAACGAAAGAAAGACGCCTCCAGATAATGTGTGCTTGGCTGGAGTTGCTCTCGAAAGATTCGAATTTACGATAGGAATGGGCCACATGGAGAGCTCATCACTCTTTGGCAAGGAGGGATATGTGTTATTATAAATGTGCCAATGTTAGTTCGAGAAGTGTTGATTTAAAACGTGGATTTTTATAAGTTTCATATTATCATAGGATAACACATTTTCAACGATTAAGAAATAGAGTAAGGTGGGGTAAAAGTACGTTTTGAGATTATCACAAACCGAGAACAGTAAAATTCAAAACTATAACGTGGCTTCAAAATAATTCAGACGGCCTACACACTTAATCTTTTCTCCTGTGGTCGGGTCGATTTCGTCCTGCTTTTTCAACAGCTGAAATTACAGTAAATTATAATTTGATTTGAAATATTCATCTGCTCCAGCACTAAAACTTGCTGCTGATTCCAGCGGTCGTATATTAATTTCGAACTTTTTATCAGGTCCTCGGATGGCATATTTTTTTGAAGTAGAACTCCGACAGTCAGCAGCACCTTCATCCGCATTCCGCACGAATTTAAGCAGCTTCTGCGGTTTAATCTGAGTGATTAGACAATCACCGGTAGAAAAGAAATCTTCGAAACAACTTTTAAAAATAAACACATGGCAGTTACTGGAAGTCAAGACATTAAGGTGGTAGATGTCTTTTATTTTGTTATCTAGTTTTTGAGCATTCGAGAAAGAGTACCTCCGAATTGCAGGAGAACTGTAGTGCTACGAGATTCGGATGGCTATCTGCCCGTTCATCAGGAAAACCTGTGGATTTTTGACAGTTCTAGTGTCATTGGAGCTGTTTTGCTGAGATTCAGAGAGTTATGGTCCCGAGCGGAATAAATGCAATCTTAGTGCGTACATCCAGACATAACTCTGTTTCGTACAAGTCGAAAGTTCTCCGAGAAATGACGTCATGTTGCCTTTTTTTTGTAAAATTGATGTTAAATTTAAATTAAAACAGGGCCGGATTAAGCCATCGGGGGGCCCTATTAATCGATTTCTTTATATGCCATTTCAAATAATAAATGATATTTTAAACATACAAGGGAATTGGAAATAAGTTCTGTATATTACTTTCATTTTAAATGACCATTATTTCTGCGTAGAAGGTAATTTCCGTGTCCGAACATTCTTTTACTGAAACTTTTGAAAAATTAAGGGAATTGATGGTAAAATAGTCAAAGCTCCTATTTTGAATGCGTTCGATGACTCGAATAGGCTTCTTTGGATTCCTCGGAAAAAATCATTCAAGATAAGTCCCATTTTCTTGAAAATAATATTTTGAACATAAAGCGGAACTGGAAATGAGTTCAGTATATTACTTTTATTTTAAATAACCATTATTTCTGCGTAGAAGGTAATTTTCAAGCCCGATCATGCTTTTTCTGAACTATTTGAAAAAATGTTGAGAAATTGTACTAAAACAGCCATAACTCCAGTTTCCAATCCATGCGGTGGCTTAAACAGGCTTCGTTGGATTCCACGAAAAAACACACACAAGATTCGTTCCATTTTTTCAAAATTTTCAAGTCCGAACATGCTTTTTCTGAAACAATTGAAAAATTTTGTAGATGTGAGATTTAAAACAGCCATAACTCCATTTTCCGAAGCGTGTAGTGGCTCAAACAGCCTCCATTGGATTTCTCAGAAAAATGTCACAAGGTAGGTCTATTTTTGTTCAAAATTTTGATGTCTTAATTAGTTTTTTTCTGGATTATTTACAAAACAAAGGGGATTCAGGGGCTGAAAAGGCACTATAACTCCGTTCGTAAGCTCGTGCGGCGTGTGAAACTACGTCCAATCGATTTTGTAGGAGGGAAAATATTGAACTTCTTTGCGGTTTCTACACTTTTTTCCCCATTGCGCATTGGTTTTCAAAGTAGTCCCTACCGCCCCTGAGGGACGTTGAGTGCTCCTAGGGGGCGATGAGCGCAACTTTGAAATTTGGGATGCGTTGTATGGGCTCTGGGTAGTTATATTTAAATTCCTAATGTCACAATAACGAAAAAACGTCGAATCAAAAAGACAACGAGTAAGTTTAATGGACAACAATAAAATTGGATTACAGAACTCAATAGAAAATTTTCTAAACTTCTTGCTTTCAAATTGTCAGATATTTAGTCTACGATCTGTATATTGATCTGGTTTTGAATGTTTATTTTGAGCTTTACAAAAGGCAATGCTTGAATACATGCCCGTAGGAACGGGGTGTGTCTTGGGGGTAAAATTTGCCTGGATATTGCCCAGATTTTGGGATATAAACTTTGAATTTGTTTTTCATAAATTTTAATTTGTTGCCTGTGACCGGATTGTGGAATCTGAATCCTGTTTATAATTCTTGATTTTCAGTTTGGTTTATCATTGGGACAAAATCCTTATCCGAATCTTGGTTTTGCATTTAAAACTAAAATAAGATTCATTTTACATGTTCGAAATTCATCATTCCGGAATATTAAAAAAATATTTAAAATAACAAGCCATTTCTAAAATATGGATAGGAAATTTTTTATTCTTAATTCTTATGCCGAATTGAAACTTTAAAAAGTTTCATAAAGGTGACCCAGAAATGAAATATCAGAAATTCATCATTCGGAATTTTTAGTCCGGATAGGAATTCAAAATTTGTATAAAGGTTCAAAATGCAGAATTCAGATTCGGAATTAAAATTCAAAATTTCTCAAAACCAAACACCAACAGATTTGAAACTTAAACAAGTTTCTTTTTCAAATATTCCTCATTCATAAAATAAACTTAACACTCTTAGGACTTATTTTCGAAAATAATGATTTGAAATGAATAACTATTTATATAAAAGAACTTAAACCCAAATAATGAGATACTTTTTGTACCACTTTTTTCACACAAATTTTTTATTTCATGCTGCTTAAAATTGAACAGGGTTCAATTTCAAATTTCAAATTTCATAAATATAAGTTCAAAATTTATGATTTATATTTTTATCTATTCGAAATTGCAGTAAAAAGTTTGATAAATTTATGGTTCATATAAGCGTTTTATTTTCAATACAAACTGAATGATATCAAGTTTAAGAATATGTTTGGCAAATTTCATATTCTATTCAGTTCTTGCTGGATCCTGGATCCTGGATCCTTAATGCATATTTTCGAGAGGGTTTCTGTAATGTGCTCCTTATGCGTATTTTTTTAAATGAAATGATTTTTTAAGTCAGTATCTAGATACCAGCTGATTTTTTGATTAACATCCAATATTCTCTGAATAAATTGATTAAAAATTCAACAACTTGAATACCATAAAACGGGGTAACATTGATCACCGACCATTTTGATGGACATGAATTTTTTTCAACATAATCACCGATAACTAAGTCCAAAGTTAAAATATCTCAAATCTTTTTTCTACGTTTAAAAACCTATAAGTTCAGTTTCAAATTGGAAAAAAATGATTTGTTTTTGATAATTTCATGTGAAGGAGAAATGTTTTTTTTTAATCCTTAAATATCTATTTTTTCAAAGGCTCGCCAACAAACACGCTTTTAGAAGCAGCAGATTGATTTATGTGAGAGTTTTACTTTCTTCCTTAGTAACTTTAGAGTTTTGGTGTAGTTTTAGTTGTATTTTCAGGTAATTTTTTTATATTAAAAAAATAGGGACATTTTCCAAGAGTAAGCCAGGAATTGAATGAAGGCAAAGTTTCATTTTTTATAGTTAAAATTTTATAAGATATTTAAAAATGTAGCCCCTTAATTTATGCAGCATTGATTTCAATTGTTGTTCGACCTTAACATATAAACCCTCATCCGCATTAGAGTGTCATTTTGACACTATTGCAAGTTTGAAGGCTTGTAACTTTTTTCAGAAGCTTCAAAAAACAAAAATTTCTTCGGGTACCTTAAATGAGTTCAAAAGTTCTTTAACATTGCATCTTTACTTTATTTATGGACGAACCCTGGAAGCCTGGACAAAAAAAACTCCCGTTTCCGACTTGAAGTGTCATTTTGACACTCCAAAAGTAAAATCTATTTAAGTCGTTTGAATTATTATTAATTTCATATAAATCTTATATCAAAAGAAACCTTGTAATGTCAGTAAAATATGTTTAGAACATTATATATAGCTAACGCTATTAGTTTTCTCGTTATTCAGCATGAAAGAAAAAAAATCCGAAAAAACATGCCTTAGGAAAACTGCTGTAGTTCATAAAATACACGTCCAAAAAATATTTGCCTTATGAATATGAATGCTGAAGTTAATGTCTACATCATGGAATCAAGAAATATTTTTTTAAATATTTTTAATGAAATTGTCACAAAAAGTTCAAAAAAGTGGTCTGAAAAACCTACTTTTCATTAGATTGCTAGTAAAAACTGTTTGAGCGGTGGTAGAGCTTTTGTAAAAATATCATTACAAATTTTATTCTAATTCTGACATTTTGATGTCTAAAGATTTTTGATGCAACAAAAATTGAATTAACTGGAATTTTGCAAAGTTGACTACTTTGCGCGATTTTTTCAAAAGTTGAAATTTCATCTGTTTCTGGAATTATGATTTTTTTGGACAGTATCAAATATATATTTCTCACTTTGAATTATAAAAGTATGATAAGATTGGTAATGGCAATTGATTTTGCTCAACTGAAATGTGTGAAAGACTCCACAAGCAACTGCGGTCGAAAAGACTTAGCCCCCACACGTAGTGTAACCTGTACGTTATACTTAGTCGATTTGGGGTCATTTTTGAATTTCTCAAACCCTTCGCTTTGGATAAAACCTCATCCATGATTTTTTGCAATATTTTTAAGTAACGTTGACATGAATAATTTAAAAAAAAAAACAAAGACAATTTTACCTTAACAAGATATCGTTCTTGAAACGTTTATGATAGTAGATTTTGTTTTTCAAATCTCGCAAAAGAATGTACTTACCATCGTGAAATAACAACAGCGATTATCAAGGTTTGACTAATTACACGCTGCTTCGATACCATTCTCACAGCCACAAAAAACTCCGAACGAAAAACCGATAAAAGCTGTGTTGATGTTTATGACAATTAGTGCTTGTAAACGAAATTGTCTCCTATCCGACCATGAACTGTGTGCTCTCCACCATACATACATATGGATGCCTTGATTCGTGCTTTGTCATCGTCATTTGGTGTGGAGTTGAATTTCATAGCTTTTGGTATACATCAAATCATGGCTGCCACTTTTGATTGAGGCGTTGGCGTCCCAAAGCTTCGTAGCTTCGAGCAGCGTAATTGTCGTCTCTCAGCTAGAACGCCCATAAAGCTCCAGGAGAAGCCGTTTGCTGGCAGCTGGATACGTTGTCGAATAGCTACAATCCAAATTGCTGCCAGTAGAAGAGGGCTGAAGATGATGAACTGAGTTGTGGGATTACCCCAACCAATCCACCCTCAAATTCCATCCTCCTCCAACTATAGAGGATGAAAAAAAGCAAATCCGCTGAAACTTTCACGACTTGTCACAGTCAGCTAGGCGGCCTGTCGGTTGTGTTTGTAGGTGATTAGGCTTTATGGCAGCGCACCACCCGAGAGTTCAGTTCAGTCTTTTGTGCGCCATCCATGACACCCCACCATATCAGTGACAATCGTTGGTTTTATGCGGCATCTTTCCATGCATTTGTCCCAGCAGCAGCGAGTGGCAGAAAAGCGTGTTGGTGTTTTATGGTGATTTCGAATTTATTGGGAAGCTCAATATCGGATGTCTTAGTTAGTTACGTCCTAGCAGCGTCTGGGACTGACCCGGTCCTAACAAGACGGATTTATGTCCATCCGTCCAGCCTTTTTGCCGAGATGTTCTCCGACCCACGCGCGATAACATTATAGGCAATTGTTTCCGATATGGCGATGCTCACATTCCGTTGATGGATGAGATGATAATCATTTGCATTTATCGACGTCTTTTCTTGGATAGGACAATCAATTCGATGCTCCTATAGTTCAAATAAATATGTCTCGGATGAAGTTTGACAAATCAATCAACATAATTGAGGCGGTTGTAGACAGTGCTGGTATATCAATGCAACCAAATTAAGCCACTTTTGCATTCTTACACCTTCAACGGATATCAAAACTTAAGTCTAATATGAACGCACCAAATGATTTATTTTTTCACTTCGGGATTCATTTCAACCCTAGTAAAACGGATATCTGAACTCTTTAGAGCTAGCAAACTTTAAATGATATTTTTCGAAAGATTACTAAAGTGTTCGTTATTGTACATAGAGATTGTTTCAGTAAGATTTCTATGCCCTTCAATACAGCTTCAAAACCTGAATGAAAGTACGAAAGTTTATTAAATTCTTAATCTAATTAATCTTTACACTCTTCAGAAGAGTTTTTAAGAGTACTATAAAATAATGACAAAACCCCTTTAAAGATCTTATTAGCTACTTAATAAAAGAACATAATAGCAACAATAACATATTAATTGACTTTCAAGTAATCTTTATTCGAGAGAGTGATTTTTTCTCCCTAAAATCTGAAGGAATAAACCGTTTTAAATAAGGAATTTAAAAAACGAGCTGAAGACACTAATAAGTTACATTAAAATAGAAATTATCTGTTCTAAAAACCTTTAAAAAACCCTTACAAACATAGAACCATTGAAAGACATTCGCTAGTTTAAAATATCAATTTGCAGGCGAAAACCGCTTAAAGCTAAAAAAAAAAGGAAAACGAAACTTTGACGACCTTCGTTATAACGAGTAACACCAATTGTTTTATGAGTCTTCCTAAGACTAAAACTTGGTCTTGTCATCTGCCATAAGACTTGAATTGTTACTTGGGTGTTTCAATAAAATAGAAAATGGTATTCGAAATTTTTCGAATAATTCTTTTGAAGAATGAGTGTTCTAGAAATTTGTTGGCTTATATAATAGGTACAAAATAAATGTCAAAAAAACCTAAAAAGAAACCTTTTAAAGGATTTAAAAGACACTCGTTAGTATCCAAATAGGTCAACTACTCACGACAATGCACAAAACAATGGCAAACCGACCAAATTTTCAATTTTGATTGTAATCGTCCCACTCAAGGCTAGGGAATAAAATGAAGTATGAATATTCCAAAGGGTTGGAACGCTCCATTTATTCCCAGCAACACCAATTTAAAACAATTGCAAGGCTCATTTATGAAAACTAGTATTAATTGATTGATTACTTGATTCTAATGAAAAAAATCGTAAATGCCATCTAACTGTGTTTTTTCTCCTTAAAACCAAAGAATTTCCCATTGATTCTCAGTTCAGAATAAATTGTATCATAGAAAATAATCCAAATAAACATAAATTATGAGAAAGCCTAATAAAAAAATGCACTTTAAATTTAAGAAAACTTGCAGTTCAATTTATCACAAACGTGAGCCACCCTGAATATCTCGGATGTGTGTTGAGATAAAAATCGATTCAACTGTCGTCGTCGCTTTTCGTAAGCATATATTTCTATAAGGCCTGTTTCGATTCAAATTGCATCACGGGAAAATCGCTGTAGAAAATAACCTATTGAATAATTTTCATGAAAACTTGCATATTGATAGTTTAAAATATATCGTTGACGTTGACACTGTTTTTCTTCAATTGACGATTTTTTTAAAGTTGTAAAATTGGCGCCACTCGAAAAGCGATCGTGAAAATTCATTTTGTACAAAATTGGGAAAAATCCTAAGTTTTTTTAAACATTGCAAAACAACTTAAAAATGGGCAGTTACGTGGAGTTTTGATATAAAACTTTATTTGAAGCTCTGAGTATTGGAATGAAGAGTAAATTTAGCCAAAATAAATGTTTATTTAGTGATCATGAGCACAAGCTTGTGGTGACAGTTTTTAGTGGAATTTTTATTCTTCGATTAGGGCACTGTGGGGTTATTAAATATAAAATATGAATACCATAAATATTTTTCAATGCATTTTCAATTTTTAATAATATTTCTTTTAATTTATGATAAAAAAAAACCTCAATATGATTTTTCTCACTTGTAATACGTGCAACTAGCATTTCATTTTGATTTATTCTTTTTTCTTGACCAAAATATCAATTTGCCAATAGCCAGTTTACAGTTATGGCTCCAGCTGCAGAATTACTGAACCGATTTAAAAAAAAAAGTTTTTATGAAATCTTCTGAATATACCAGCAATAGTTTTTGAAAACAATTTAAATTTCAATGGCCTTGAAAAAAAAATAGGGATAAATACAACATTGTTCGATGAATATCGTTGTTCTGAAGAGAGCCTGCAAGCGCCGAAAAAAAATTATGCTTTATGCTTTTTGTATCGGAATATGAATTTGTGGGTCAGTTAAAATGCCTGCTATAGAGCAGATTTCCGCTCCATTTTGACATATTCTCGATAGTTCCACTATTCAAAAAATGCCTTGGAGATATCTGGACCCAAGGTGGTCACTTTTGTTTCTAAGACAATAATATTCCGGAAGTTAAGATCCATCGGAACATTTTGGGTTATTTTGAACCAAACATTACAAAAACATATCAAGGAGTTATACCCTGGAATCATGGAAAGAAAGAAAAGAAGAGAAAATTGTCTGAAAATTATCGATCCATTAGTTTATTTTCTATAAAGCGTTTTTTCGTGATGTAATTGAAGTCAGGACAGGCCTTATTGTTGTTTACTTGTGTACGCATCATATGCCTCTTTTATTTAACACTAAACATAACGACACTTTGTGTGTAGCTATTTATACTGCCGGTGTTCAAATGATCCCTAACACCTTTCCCGATAAAACTCTCTTGTTGTCTCCTGAGCTGATGTCTGCGAGTTCGAGCCCAGGGTAAACATCGAACACAGTTGTACCGGATAGTTTTTCAATAACGATCCGCCAACTGCAACGTTGGTAAAGTCGCGAATGCCATAAAGATGGTAAAACGACTATAATCGAAACAAAAAAAAACTCTCTTGTTTCTCAACCAGTTTTTACAAAATTCATGTTTCAAAAATTTTCCACTGTAACTGGAACATCTATGGCGGTTGATTTATTAAAAAATTAAGTACACCACTTTTCAAACTTCTTGTGGCCATAATCTTAAGAAATTTAAGAAAATACAAATATGCAGCAGATAGCTTCAAACTTCAGCTTTCTCAGCCACTGAGTGTAATTTTTTTTGAGCACCTGATAACTTTTTTCCGAAGCCCATGTGCGAAAAATTCGTCGAATCGTGTTTAACATTTTCAAATAGGCTCGAATGCAATATTTTAAGCAAGCATAACTAGAATTGGGAAGTATTTTCTGATTTGGTGTTGCTCTGCACGTGCGATTATAAGTCATTTAATAATTATACTCGGTTTTCGGTTTTCATGACTTTGGCCAGGAGATGGTATGTGATTTGGATGTGAAAATTGGCAATTAGTAATTTGACAAGTTTTGAAGAAAATAGAAAAGGAGTATTGCAATACTCGGAGGAGGTAAAAATTTGAATAAACAACAAAATAAAAGAACACAGGGTGTGATAATTTAAAATATGTGAGTGAGGGAAAAATAGTGATACGAAAGGAAGAGAGAAATGGGCATATGTGCGATAGATTGGTCTGTGAAAAAAACGCATTTGGGTCAGAAAGAAGTGAAGAAATAATAAAGAAGAATAAGAATGAAAAAAGGCAGCTACCAAAATAGAGGAAAATTCTGAATATTCGTGAAACAAGTGAAACAACAAAATTTCATCACCGTGTTAAGAATATGGAGCGCTTAGAGTCACCCAATGACCTACTGTCGGATTGCGTTTGAATTTCAGTATCGGCAATAGATTTTTGGTTTAAGGTCAATTATCTGCCGATGGTTATGAAATTGAACAAGATTGGTTCCAGCTACAGGTAAGCTGAGAGTGTCTAGAGGTAAAATAGGTAAAAGGTAAGATTATTGTACCATACAACTATTCCATTGATTGAATATATTATATGAGCACGTATAAACAGTTGCAAGCTGGGCAGGTATCTACACGAATGCGGAATACCTGTCGTAGATTCCTAACTCTAAATATGTTATGAATTTTATACGGTTGCGAAACTGTTTGCTCGTTCTACAAATAAGACATACACCTACACGAAACATTTTCATGTCATGACAGTTCACACGAAGCCATGGTGTCGGGTATGTGATGATTTGCGTTGAAGATTAGCCGAACTAAAAATCTAAAGGATGCAAATTAGCGCATACGTTGGCGAAACTGCGGTGAATCCGTGCACCCATGGTGGATTATCTACATACATACATACCTGATAACTTTTTTCCGAAGCATTTTTTTTTCAAAAAATATCTTCGACTTTGAATAGCTTTGAAATAAATTTTTGTAGCTGAATATTGTAAAAAATCATACTTGAGTCACATTACAAGGTATCTTAACTTTTAATTTTATAAAAATCGGTTGATAAACAGGTGAGTTTTGGTGGAAAAAGTTTTAAGGGTCATTTGACTCCGGGCAGTATAAATAGGAATACCACATACGTTTTTCGAAATCAACAAGCTTAATAAAAATATTATAATGAAAAAATATGTGCATTTTAAAAATAAAAATAGTCATGAAGAAAAAATTTCAAAAAAATCAATTGTAATAGGAGTTATAGCCATTTGAAGTTTAAAAAAATTTTATTTGACCCCGTCTGATACGATTAGTGTTAACTAGCTAAAATCATGGACCACAAAATTGACAAAATTGACAAAATTGACAAAATTGACAAAATTTACAAAATTCACAAAATTGACAAAATTGACAAAATTGACAAAATTGACAAAATTGACAAAATTGACAAAATTGACAAAATTGACAAAATTGACAAAATTGACAAAATTGACAAAATTGACAAAATTTACAAAATTGACAAAATTGACAAAATTGACAAAATTGACAAAATTGACAAAATTGACAAAATTGGCATTGTGTTTTACTCTAGCAGTTGTAGTTTTACCCAATTATTTTTTCAATATATTCGTTTACTTCATTTGAGAGGTTGAATTATTTGAAACACATGGTTAGGAATCTTTTTAAAATAGTATCCTTCCATTTAAAAGTTACCATATGCTATGACTCCAAAAAGAGTCTATTGAGTGGGATTATTGTGTCATAGACACGTAGTCATACAAGTTATTCCAGAATCCTGCCATTCAAAAATCTCCAATAAGTTGCAAATTATGTTATTTATTTGAAAATTATGATTATTTCAAAATACTTTAATCCTATAAACAATCTTGAATCTCAATTTATTGAATTTATTTTGAATTTACTACGTTCAAAATTCTTCAATCCTTATACAGAATTTATAAATCTATCATTTGTTTATTATTTTGAGTCATATCTATTCAAATATAATTTAAAAGGCTGTAAGAAAGGCAACAATCCACTGTTGAGTGTATGAATTCGGATTTTTTTTTAACTAACTACAGGAGAGCTAAAACAAGAATGAAATCACGCATAAAATTGTACAAACTTCGAAATTTGACAGGCTGCCAACTTTCTTACAGTTGATATTTTTTATGTAACTTTCACAAAAGCTAGTTTAAATTATAAACTCATCGTTCATGAATAAAGGACATTTTACGAATTCTTCTCTTAAGACTACACATCTGCAAGGTCAAACCATTAGATATAGTTGCTTCTATTTAGTACGAACTGTTCTTACAAATTCAATGAGTCCTTTCAATTACTGCTCCATTGTATCAATAAGTCTGAAATACTTTCCCACAGTCCTTCAAAACTCCCACATTCGCAATCAACCCTCCCCCGTTCCAGTCAGCAAGAACACAACTTTTGCATCTTGCCCAGCTGCACCGATGTTGTTTTGCTCCAATGCAACTTTTCACCCTTCAAATTCCCGACGACGACGACGACGTGCAACACCTACATAAGATGTCTCAAGGGTGGTCGATCAGCTGCAGCAGACACATCTCCGTAGTCTTCCCCTCGGTGAACAAACACCTCAGGAACTTTGGCTGATTCGGAGGGTCGCAATGCAACAAAGATGATATGTCCTTTGCTGACGATAATGCGAGGTTTCCTTAATCTTATCTTGCTGAGAGGGAGACACATTCGGTCGTTCTTCCTTGCCAGCTTTCGTTGAGATGTAACATAAATTTATGTGTGGCGATGTGTCGTTGTTTCTCGGTCTTCTGGTGTGACAGTGCAAAAAATCAAATTGATCTTGGCCACGTTTCAAGTCTCCCTAAAGGCGCATATGGATGAGTGGGATCGGTACGTTGATTTCGATTTCTTTGAGAACGATTTTCTCAATAAATTATGGGGTTTCGATAACCGCCAGAAAGAAACGTTGAGCTGTATTGCGATTGCTGTCACGAAATAGGATTTATTTCTCCACCAGTAGTTTACCCACCCGAATAGTGGGGCGTTTCTTGAATTAAAAATGGGTTTATTTGAATTTCATTCAAACTCTATT
Organism: Uranotaenia lowii; assembly: GCF_029784155.1. Classification (NCBI taxonomy): domain Eukaryota; kingdom Metazoa; phylum Arthropoda; class Insecta; order Diptera; family Culicidae; genus Uranotaenia; species Uranotaenia lowii. The sequence goes on along the minus strand of NC_073692.1, from coordinate 168,497,893 downwards.
TTGAGGATACTTGAAGTGGCTTAGCAACATTGATTATTTCGTTAAAATATATGTACAGACTCCTTCTACAAATTACGGCATCTATAACGTCTCTATTTCATATTTTCCGATTATTCATATTTTCTACAAAAGCTTCCTGGCTCCGCCCTAGCGGAGTTAAAACTAACATGTATAAAATAGGTTTAATTTTATCAGAAGAACTTAAAAATGAAAAGGTTATAATATGGCAAATGTTTCAACTGATATATTCATACACAGAAGCTCATAGGACAGTTTTGCAGATTGACATATGACATAAGACAGAGTCGATTTGGAGTCATTTTTAAATTTCTCAAACCCTGGGGTCTTAAAAGCTTTGTTTTAGTTCAAAACTTATCCATGATTATTGCAGAATTTTAAGCTAACGTTTACACGAGTAAATTTAAAAATTTACGTTTGTATGGGAAAATTTAACATTTTTTAATGAAAAATCAACATCGATTTGGTTTCTTCTGTGGAATCAAGCTAACGGGTTTTTTGCCGAATTATAATTTCTTCAAAGGTAAATTTCCGCTGAACAACTTGGCCGAAGGCTGTAACTTTGTATCTAATAAGACAAATAAGTTATTAGTTGTTGAATGGGGGCGTATCTTCTGGCCTGAAAAACGATAAATTCATTTGACATCACTGCTGGGACTGCTTAGCAAGGTATTGCATAACCACTTTTCATGCAACACTTCGGTGTATCTTTGACTTCGGAAAGCACCAGCAGTGATGTCAATTGAATTGATTATTTTTCAATGCCAAAGGACATATCCTGTCAAACAGTTTATAACGTTTTGGCCCAAAAAAGATACGAAGTTACAGTTTTCGACAAAGTTGCTCAGCGAAAAAAATTATTTTACATGATTCATAAATTTCTACAAAACCCATTAAGAAGCTTGGCTCCACAGAAGAAAATAAATCGATGTTGATTTTTCAGTACAAAAATCTTCAGTAAAAAGGTTGATGTTGATTTTTCAGTACAAAAATCTTAAGTATAAAATCTTCAGTAAAAAATCTGAAATTTTCCCATGCATCATAAAAGTTCAAATCTACTCCTGTAAACGTTAGTTGAAAATTCAGGGAAAAATCATCGATGAGTTTTGAATAACAACGACCACTGGATTTGAGAAATTTAAAAATAATAACAAATCGACCTAGTCAAGATCAAGTGAACTTGATTACTACCTATTTTAATAAATAAGACTTTTTAAAATTTATTATGTAACGGTTCAGTTAAACTGACTATCTCTCGACTTTTATTACACACAAATTTGATTTTACAGCATGCAAAAAGAAGCGAAAACATCATGAAAGTATGAGTAGTCAATTTTTAGGCCTGTCTGTCTGTTTGTCTGTTCTCTAAAGACTCAGAAGCTACTGATCTGATTTGCGTGAAATTTAGCAGGCTGGGATTTTTGAGGTTCCTATTATGGTTTGAGACCCCCCATGCTTTACAGAAGGCGGGGAGGGGTCCATGCTATTTCACCATGCGTGTAGTTTGTACTTTCACGATGCATGTGAAAAATTTTGATTCGTAGCTCTTCTTGCTTGGACGCCATTTTGATAACTAAACATCTAATGTCAAAATCCAAATACAAACAACATTCTTTACACAAACTCCTAAAAAATTAGGAGTGTTCAGGTTTTTAATAAATACGGCGAATTTAAGACCGAACACCCTTATGCTTTTGGTGTTAAGCATACCATACTTTTTACCACATGTATCCGCACGGCTGGCCAATTTTTTGAAAAATTTGAAAAAAATTCCTGAAAAGCTAAACAAAATCTACATAATTTTTTCGAAACATCAGCAGCATTCAAATCGTATTAAAAAAATTTCATTTTTCATCTATCTCAAAACAATTATTTTTGGACACAAAAATTTAAACATTTCAAACGCGAGTTTTAGTTTTTTATTTGATATAGCCAATTATGTTAATAAACCCGGGCAAGTTTTAACAATACCTACATGAGATTCTTGGCCAGATTTCAAATCAGGAATAAAGGATAATCAAGGAGATAAATGATAGCATTTTCCAACTCAAACTACATAGAAAAAAAAACTACCCAAGACCTCAAAATTTACGTTTTTCCGGCCGAGGTGCAATGAATTTTTTTTTTTTTTTTTATTTAAGGACCTTTTTTTGACATTCAGGTCCAATACTGTTTTTTGCGTTTACAGAATATGCTTAAATTTTATCATACAGCTGAATTGTTTTAAGATATTCTAACACTTTCTTCGCCATTTCCTTGTTATCTGCTAGAGCTTCGCGGAGGTTTCCCGGTATACCGTGCTTTTCCCGATCCTCGTCTAGTTGAGCACAAGTAGCAATGATGTGCTTCACTGTCATGGTTTCGTTACATCTACTGCACCGCGGCGGATTAACTTTGTCCATTAGATATGCGTGCGCAAGCATTGTGTGTCCGATCCGGAGGCGTGCCAAAATAACGTCATCCTTGCGATTTCCTAAGAACGCTGATTTGAACGGCAAAACTGTTTTTTTAACTTCCCTTAGTTTGTTGTTGCGATTTGTATGCCACTGTCTTTGCCATCTGTTTGTGGATTGCATTTTTATAATTTTTCGGATTTCTTTGAAGTCTATGAATAGCTCGTCATCTTCCGATAGTTCTAACGCCTTTTTCGCTTCGTGATCAGCTTTTTCATTTCCGGGGATCCCGATATGACTTGGGACCCAGCAAAAAACAACCTCTGCACCCATAACAGCGATCTCGTTATGAAGGTTTTGTATGCTGTCCTTCCATTGCGAGTTAATTTTGCGTTTTTCCAAGTTCTTAATGACACTCATAGAGTCTGTGCATATCAAGTAGGCTTGGGCTCGTTTTTTGTCAACTATCCATGATAGTGCCTGTTTTACAGCTTCGCTTTCAGCTGTGAAAATGCTGCAGATATTGTTCAATCGCCTTTGAAACTTCATATCTCCGCTGACAATTCCATATCCGCATTTGGGACCTTGTTTGGAACCATCAGTGTATATTGTTCTGTGAATGCGGTATTTCGTATGTCGGAGTTCATTGAACATATTTTTAAGGTCTATGGAAGTGGCTCCTCGGGCGAGTTCTCTATGAAGTGTTTTGTCGGTCTGGAGTTTAACTCGAACCTATGGTGGGCATGTTGGGGTCTTGAAAACAACTGTTCTCGGTAGACGTAGTTCACATTCGTTCAACATCCTTCGGCCTCTGGTTAGAAAAGAGTTTGTTTGAATCCTGGGTCGTTCACCCCACCTTTCATCGGAGCTTGAACCATTGTCACTATTGCTGAAGTCATGTTCACTCAGACTATCGTTTATTGTGATGATATCGGTTTGGGTGGTATCCTCCATGCTGGCAGCTAAACGTCGAGCTGTGTAATGCATAGTTCGTTGTTCTGTTAAATTTTGCAGACTTGGGATCCCAGTTTCCGCTTGGAGGCTTAATATAGGACTCGTTCTGAATGCTCCGACAATTGCTCGCAATCCTGAGTTGTGAACCGTTTCTAAGGACTGGAAGACTTTACTGTCCATTCCCGATAGAATTGGGGCGGCATAGAGAAGTTTTTCTATAACAGTTGAACGATAAATCTTGATCAGTGTCTCCACCCCAGGTCCTAGCAGCTATACTACGAAGGAAGTTAACTCTCTGCTGGCATGTTGCTCTTACTTCTTCGACGTGAGTTCGAAATTTCAGGTGCTGGTCGAAAGTCACTCCCAAGTATTTACAGCTATTCCTACGGGGCACATTTGTTCCATTTATTTTAAGATTGTTTGGATTTTTCGGTTTTCTCTGTTGGGGTTTGCGGAATACTACTGTTGCACTCTTTTCGGCTGATATCCTGTCCTATCTGACCAGTTCTCGAGTTGATTGAAGGCTAATTGAAGCTTACCCTTGGTATCCTTGGAGTCGAAACCGGTTGCAATGGGAGTAACATCATCTGCATATATCAGGCACTTAATATTGGAAGGAAGGTAGTTGGTGAGCGTGTTGATGGCTATCAGGAACATGGTTACGCTTAGCACTGAGCCTTGGCATAGACCAGTTTCCATTTGTTTCTCTCTAGACGTTTTTCCATTGAGCTTAACTTGGAACGATCTAGTTTGTAGCATTTTTCTAGGAACCGCAACATCTTTCCACCAACGTTGTGGTTTGCCAGCTGATCCAAACAAAGTCTACGCCATGTTGTATCGTACGCTTTGCGTATATCCAGGAAAGCAACTTGAGCTATTTCGTTTTTGTTGAATGCTTCACGGATGGTTTCTTCAAGTGAACAAAGGTGATCTACAGTGCTCCTTCCCTTCCGGAATGCATATTGATGATTGTACAATATATTTCTTGATTCCAGAATGTGCATGAGGCGATAGTTGATCATTCTCTTCAATAACTTACCCAAACAGCTGTTGAGATATATTGGCCGATAATTCTTAGGATCAGAACGTTGGCCTTTCCCTTTGTAGATAGGGACAACAAGAGATTTAGTCCATTCTAATGGGTATACCGATTGTTCCCATAGCCGGTTGTACGTTTCCAGAAGAAATGCCTTTCCGTCAAGTGGGAGGTGAGAAATCATTGGGTACATAATGCTGTCCGGTCCTGGTGAGGATCCTTTAAGCATCTCTAGTGCTTCATCAAGCTCGTACAAACTAAATTCTTGGTTGTGTTGTCCTGTGTCCTCGGGTACAGACAACACGTTCAATTCAGTCCGTCGTTTATATTCCAAAAAGGTCTCGTTATACGCACCTGTGCTAGCCACATTTTGGAATGCATCGCCAAGTAATTCACACATAGCCTCTGGTTCTGTTGCCGTTTTTCCTTCATATAGGATAGAATTTATTTGGATACTCCGCCGTTTCCCTTGGATTTTGCGGTAGTTACCCCACATTTCCGTCAAAGGTGTCTGTACCGAAAAGCTTTGTGCAAGTTGCTCCCAACTTTCCTTTTTAGCTTTAGAGATGGCTTTTTTTGCAGCAACATTAGCATTGCGAAAGGTATCGCTGAGTTGTTCTGTGCTCGTTCTGTTTGCTTTCAGTTCTCTTAATGCTTTCCTCCTATTTTTTACAAGCTTTTCAATTTCTGGATTCCACCACGGAACACATTTCTTCCCAAAAACTCCTTTTGACTTAGGGATGGCAACTTCAGCTGCTTCCAATAGCGATTTTGTAAAAGTTTCTACTTGCCGTTCAACATTATCATCTCGAACGAAATGGAGGGCTCCTTGATATTGCTCCCAGTTGGCGTCTTCGATTTTCCACCTAGGTCGGCTTTCACATGGGGTTCTATTTCCGGGAAAAGTAACGCTGATCGGTAGGTGATCGCTGCTGTGGGCATCTTGCAACACGTTCCATTCTAGCAGTCCGGCGAGATCATCTGAACAAAGTGCTAGATCTAAACAGGAAAAGCTTCCATGTCGTTGATCGACGTAGGTGGGCTCTCCGTTATTGAGGAAGGTCAGACAGTTTTCAACAATGAATTGAAAATGTTATTTTGACAAATTTATGTGCCCTGAATCAAAATATTCATTTTTCTATAAGCTTTTGTTATTTAAAAAACTTTTGAAAATGTGTAAAAATTATTTAAAATACTTTTGCGTTTTTTTGACAAACTATAAAACAAAAACATAACATTTTCAAATAAGAGTTTTAAATCAATCACCAAGTTTCCTCAAGAAATTTTGAGTTCTGCGAAAAAAGTTATAGAAATTTTCTTTTTGTTACTTTTTTTCATTAAACAAATTTTCAAAGAGTTTTAAACCAAGTTTAATCTGAGACATTTTTCAAAGCATAAATCTTGTCATTTTGTAGTTTTCAACAAATTTGTAAAATAAATCTAGTTTTTTATTTACTTTTTACAAAAATGTCAAAAATACTTGTACCTCATACTTTGTTTCTAAATTTTAAAAAACTGTTGAATTGCTAAAAGATTCTACTTCAGGGTGCTATAATCTATCAAAATCAATCACCAAAGTACTTCTCCTTTGAGGTATCAATATAATTCCTTACATAAGTTTTGACGTAGAATTACGTCTTACGGCAACACTATAGGGGGGCAAATTGAAATTTGCGAACAGATCTCGCGTCACGAAAACTTTCCATCTCACAGACATCCTATCTAAAGGATTATGACGTCATCACCAACGCCTGCTTTGATGGGTTTTGTTTTTCCCTACCTACGAAAGGTATAAAACAAAGGGCCCGTCGGTCGACTCGGTTTCTTTCTCTGTTTGCCGTCAAGCTGAACAGACCGTTGCTGCGCTTCGATCTGAGTGTGGACCCCACCAGTGGTAATCCGACTCAGATATCGATTTGCAGTAGTTCAGTGGCAACCGTGGACCAGTGAGCAACGATGACGGTGAGCAGCGATGACGGCCACCACACCAGTGTAGACAGCCAGCGGCGGAGGCGTTCAGTGGCGGAGGACTCCAGTGGCAGTGGCAGGGATCCTACAGGTTATCGCAAGTGGCGTTGCATGGTCGAATTATGTCACATGGTCAATTTATGTTGCATGGGCGATTATGTTGCATAGTTGGATTTTGTTACATGGTCGGATTATGTTGCATGGTCGGATTATGTCACATGGTCGATGGTTGGATTTCGTCACATGGTCGGATTATGTTGCATGGTCGGATTATGTCACATGGTCGATTATGTCAGTCCGATTATGTTGCATGGTTAGATTTCGTCACATGGTCGATTTATATTGCATGGTCGGATTGTGTCATGGTCCGATTATGTTGCGTGATCGATTTATGTCACATGGTCGATAATGTTGCATGGTCGGATTATGTCACATGGTCCGATTATGTTGCATGGTCGGATTATGTCACATGGTCTGATTATGTTGCACGATCGATTATGCTGCATGGTTGGATTATGTTGCATGGTCGGATTATGTTACATTGTCCATTTATGTTGCATGGGCGATTATGTCACATGGTCCGATTACGTTGCATGATCGATTTATGTCACATGGTCGATAATGTTGCATGGTCAGATTATGTCACAGGGTCCATTTAAGTTGCATGGGCGATTATGTCACATAGCCCGATTATGTTGCATGATCGGATTATGTCTCATGGTCGGATTATGTCACATGGTCCGATTATGTCACATGGTCGATAATGTTGTATGAGCGATTATGTCACATGGTCCGATTATGTCGCATGGTTAATTTTGTCACATGGTCCGATTATGTTGCATGGTCGATTATGTCACATGGTACAATTATGTTGCATGGTTGGATTTCGTCACATGGTCGGATTATGTTGCATGGTCGGATTATGTCACATGGTCTATTTCTGTTGCATGGGCAATTATGTCACATGGTCTGATTATGTTGCATGATCCGATTATGTTGCATGGTTAGATTTTGTCACATGGTCAGATTATGTTGCATGGTCGGATTATGTCACATGTTGAATGGTCGGATTATATCAAATGGTCCGATTTTGTCGCATGGTCGGATTATGTTGCATGATCAGATTCTGTCACATGGTCCGATTATGTTGCATGGTCGGATTATGTTGCATGATTCGATTATGTCACATGGTCGATTTTGTTGCATGATCGAATTATGTCACATGGTCGATTATGTTCATGGTCGGATTATTTCACATGGTCGATAATGTTGCATGGTTGGATTATGTCACATGGTCCGATTTTGTTACATAATCGGATTATGTCACATGGTCTGGTTATCTTGCATGCTCCGATTATGTCACATGGTCCGATTATGTCACATGGTCGGATTATGTCACATATTTGTTGCATGGTCGATTATGTCACAGGATCGGATTATGTCACATGGTCCGATTATGTTGCATGATTCGATTATGTTGAATGGTTGGATTTTGTCACATGGTCGGATTATGTTGCATGATCGAGTTATGTAGCATGGTCGGATTTTGTCACATGATCAAAATATGTTGCATGGTCGAAAATGTTGCATGATCAGATAATGTCACATCTTCGATTTAACTGCATGATCGTATATTGTCACATGGCTGATTATATTGCATAATCAGATTGTGCCACATGGTCGATTATGTTGCATGGTCGGATTATCTCAGATGGTCGATTTTATTGCATAGTTGAATTAGGTCACCTGGTCGAATTATGTTACATGATCTGATTATGTTGCATGATCCGATTATGTCACATGTACTGCATGCTCAGATTATTTCTGGCGATAGGTTTATGTCACATGGTTAAATTCTGTTAAATAATTGAAATTTGTCACGTCATATTGCCATTTTGACACTCATATGTTGGTCATTTCAAAAATGCACTATAAGTTCTGTTATTCTATACATTGACAAAAAACAATTGCGTAATTCTACGTTTAGCGGTCGTAGTCAAATTACTACCTCCCCCACTTTTTATAATGGTAAGATGTGTTATCAAAGGGCGCTAGAAATCGAGATTCGGGAACGTAAGTGGAGATGGATTGGGCACACGCTGCGAAGAGATGAAAACGAGATTTGCAGAGAGGCGCTAGATTGGAATACAGAAGGTCATCGAAGAAGAGGCAGACCCAGAAACTCGTGGTGGCGAAGCCTAGCCGCTGAAATCCGAACTGTCGACGAGAATCTTGACTGGGATCAAGTGAAGACGCTGGCTCCGGATCGTCAACAGTGGAGGTCTTTTACCACGGCCCTATGCACCGGAGGATCGGCGCGGGATCATTAAGTAAGTAAGTAAGATGTGTTAATTGAAATGAAAAAAATCTTCTTATATTGTAAAAATTTGTCTTTTTAATCTTTTTATTTCCTTTTTTATTGTCAAATGTCTTTATCAAAATTGAGAATACAGTTTTTTTCATGTTTTAAATTAATTTAAATTCATTGAATTTTTCCAAATTCAAAATCAAAATTTTTTGAAATATTTTTGATAAGTTTATCTATATTTTTCAATTCCTTATTTTTGGTATTTTATAAACCTTCAATTTTTTTCCTAATCAAAATTTCACATTTCAAATCGCGATTTTTTTTTTCTAATTCAAAACACTACGGCGGAAATTTGTAATCAACCCTTCTGTTGAATATAAAAAAAAAGGAATTTAAATTAAGATGAAAAATGTATAACAACTATTTTCATTTTACTAACAATTATTCTTGATAAGTTTTTTATCTTCTCTGACAGTAATTTTGAATTCAATTTTTTTTTTCAAAATCTGTGTTTTGGGAATATCTATTTCAATTTTTAAAACAAGAAGGCTTAGAAATAATTTTAAAGCAAATTTCTAGTTCAGAATAAGAAACATCATTTTGAAAAATTTATCAATGACTTACCGAAAATTTCATTGATTTTAAGCTTTCATTGTGATTTGCTTTAGAAGTTGTGATTTATTTGATTAGTAAAATTTAATTCTTTTGAGTTTGTGTAATAATTATGAGTAAGAATATAATACAAGAAATTCATTTCTTACGGGTATTTCGCACGGCCCTGGTTTGGAGTCCAAATTTAAACTTCTGATTAAAAGTGCAAAAATGTGCACTGAATTTTTTTTTCAGACTTTAAGCTTATGTCAGGGCAGTTCAATTGTTGTAAGCTCAGATGGTTTGTTTAAATAAAAAGCTTGTTAGGACTAAGTAGTAATTTATTCCTTTTTTAAGTTGACCCAAAGAGGTATTGACTCAGACATTCAGCCAGCGGAATGTTTTTGTTGTGAAATGAGTCCAACTGTGTAACTTGAAATTTCAGGGAATCGATTAGATCATGGCTGGCCTTATTGCTTTATTTTGGAGCTAGCTGACAGCACAAAACTGATTGTCAATTTTTTTTTCTTTTTTTGAGAGGTTTTCAGCCACAGGCTGGTTCACCTCTACCTCTATGAAAATTCTTTAGGGTTAAAAAAAACCTTATGGCCCGCGGATCAAATCAATTCTAATTATTAAAAACCCCCGAATACATGGAAAAAAATTCTATCGATGTACATAAAGAGCTCACAAGCAACATTTTCATAAAAATAGAATCAGCTTCTGCTGTTCGCTAGTTTAAAAATAATGCAATTTTGGTGAAAATCTTGACCACCCATAGATAAGATGAAAATTGATGTTGAAAATCAGGCGAAAAAACCGCCTTGTGTTCTGGTAGGTCTTGAACCAACATCTGGCGTAACTGCGGGGCCCATGTATTAACATTCTAATAGGGGAGACAACCTGGCATATGAAAGTTATACTGGTCGAATGACGAAGTCTATCAATTAACAGGGAATCATTTCATCTTACGCTAATTGAACTCATTTTTTTTTTTTCACAGCAGGACTAGCTTTTCTCATACTATTGTAGGAGTTGTCAGTTGTGAAGAAATTTAGTGTTTGCCGTATTTTGGTATTTTTTTTATTTATTTCATTGAAATTGCTTATCTATCTCTCCACAAATTCTTGCATTCTTATGGCTGTTTTGGCTAATTTTTAGTTTATGTTTTTTTTTTGTTTTGTTTGATAAAAATTTGAATTTTTTAAATTAAGTTTTAGTTAATATTTGTTGATCGAAATCCGATTTCAATAAATATTTCTTTCGAGTTATAAGTACATTCAAACCTTAGCGTTGCGTGGGTGTGAAACATTTGTATTTTAGCGCCACTTTTTTTTCATTTTTCTCAATCTTCAAGGATTCATCTGGAGCAGTCTGATTACACAATCTTAGGTGAGCTTTAAAAAAAATCAACCTCTGAATCTATTGTTCGAAATTCAATCAGCAGTTTCTCAAACACTTTCGAGATGGGCACACGACTGAATGACGTCTTGAGCTCAGCTATTCCATTTCTTTGCTTCAAGCCACAATTCACTGATGCGTTTTTCCTCTCCGTATCCTTGATCCCGATCAGCTGTTCAAGGTTTTTTTTTCTCCAAATCCTTCTTCCCGCTACATTTTGTAGGCCCGGGTTTCGTAAAAGCTCAGCTGGCAGCAGCCCAATAATTTCGATTCCATTCATGCTCCGGTGATGACGAGAACTACGACGAGTAACAGAAAATGAGGGACATGAAAAAGGTCCCAATGCAATTCCTGGCCAGGGTCTTTAAATTTTTAATCGAAGAAATCTTTCCTGTATGCCCTAAGACCTGCCAACAAAAAAGAAAGAAGCAGATTTGTTTGGCTTGTGATGCAAGGAATCGAATCAATTTGTTTTCGGTTTTCTGGAAAATCGAGGGAGAACCTTAAGGACGCCAGTGTGTGTGTGTGCGTTGATGATGGCTTAGAGGTTTAACGGAGCGTTAGACGGGGTGGCAGTTTTTGCTGCAGCTGGGCAAATCACAACTGCAAGATGTGCATCGATCAATGAAAGAAGGATTTATTTTTAAAAGTCATGATAATGGTCTTCAGAAAAAGTAAGTAATTTTGCAATTGATTTTATTAATTTTTTTATTTCATAAAATTTAAAATACAAAATAAGTTGCAAAGTATTTACCTAAAATTAACTCGCATTCGTCACAGAATTTTTCACCCGTTACAAACCCTGTGTCAATTAAACACTCCTGACTAAAACTTTCTCTTTTTTTAACCGATTCGTTAAAATTTTATGGTTTTAGGAACCGTAACTCCAATTTGTTTCTCAGACAATATTTAGCTACCTTCGTTTTTATGCCATTTAAAGTCTTCTATTTATTTGATGTCTTTGCCTATGTTGTCATACAGACCATGAGTATCTTAAATTAGGTTATATAGTTGGCTTAAAATTAGGTTACATCACGAATCAAACATTAATATTTTGCTTTGGATACATTGAAGTCGAACAAATAAGAAACATCATTAAACACTTGGCAGCATCGTTGTAGTGGATGATTTTGGCCGAATACTGTCCTGCTTCTTGGTAGCCAGAAAAGAGTCTGGTAACGAAGTTGTCGAGTTGGAGCGTGTAGGTTCAAAGAGTAAAGCAGTTGCGGACAATCAATAGCATTCGTAATGATATCATAGACAAACATTCGTTGTAGATAAATTCTCCTTTGGCTCAGCGACGTCAATGATAAAATAGACCACATCTATCGGAGTACGGTGGCAATCGAACGGGATCTCGCCAAGGCAGATGACGCAATGCGAAACGAAGAAATCTTTTCTGGACCCTCTCAATTCTGTCTATGTGAACGGAATGATAAGGTGTCCAAACTGGTGCGGCGTATTCCAAGACACTGCGTACGAGCGAGCAGAACACAGTCTTTAGAGCATAAGGGTCTTTAAAACTCGAAGTATTTCTGCGAAGGAATCCGAACAAAGCGAAAGCCTTTGCTGTAGTTGTTGCCATATGCTGAGCGAAAGAGAGCTTTTGATCGAATGTTACTCCAAGATCTTTTATCACGGTTGTTCTTTCTAGTGTAGTGTCGCGGAACGAGTAGTCGAAGGTAACTGAAGGTCTGAGAAAAAAAAAACTTAAAAACACTCTTCGGAAAAATCTGAAGATTGGCTACAAAATCCTCAAAAAAAAATTTCACTTAGACTCCAAAAAACCTAACGTAAGAAACTAAACGTTTCACACAAAAATATATTTTTTTGATTAGTTTTAAGATCATGTAGTACAAGTGCTTTTCAATCAATGAACCGTAAAATTGTTCTAGTCACAGTAGATAAATTTGACACATTTTAGCGTCTCCAGACTCTCAAAATACGAAAACAGATTTTTTTTCGAACTTTTGTCAGTTCATAATTTCTAGGTTTATAACACTCAAAAATCATTTTTAGATCATTGTATCTCTGAAATAAGAATAATTTCACCAACTTGGTGAAAGTCGATAGAGATCGCTAACCGCTAAGTGTTGCGTAGAAGTAATTGATCTCTTATAATGCGCTTGTAGCTAATCGCTTACTATAAATTTAGAAAAAGATGAACAAAACACAAATTATGAATTCATTTTAAAACATTATGATCATCAGAAAGTTGGAACTGCAAAATGGAACAAATAGGAGTAGTTTTCGGATTGGCTTTGTAATATTACTCTCCAACTGAGCATCGTCATGCTTCGATTATATTAAAGAAAACCGTTTCAAATAGAAAGTTGTTTGCTTGAAATTCACGAACGAAAAAATAGCCATAAATAGAATGTTAAACATCACAATCGGTCGATAAACAAACCTAAATTGAATTAATTTTCAATTAAAAACACTCATTCGTGAAATTATCCTTTTTTCATCAATCAATGCAGATTTTTTAAACAGATATTATGTCCTGTCCAAAACTAATTTCACATTTCTTTTCCGAAATCCACATTCGATGAAAGCATGATTACGGCACTTTAATCCATCCTACATATACAAAGAAAAAAAGTTGTTCTTTCACATTCAACAACCCGTTTGCTTCTAAATGCTTTTTGATATCATCAGGAAATGTGTTTGTTTGCAAGCCTTGGAATAATAGATATTTTAAGATTTTTAAATTACATTTTTACTAACAGAACACAACTTTGAAATACAAACCAATGCATTTTTGATACTCAATTCATAAGCTTTAAAACGTAGAAAACGGATTTCAAAAATTCAAAGTATAGACTGATTTATTGATGATATTGTGGAAAAAATTATTGTGAGTCAAAGTTACCCCCTTTTACGGTATCTACATTTGCATTTGGATCATCTGTTGACCATGATTGATTTCACTCAAGTCTGATTCGTTTTCAAACTTCTGAATGTGATATCACCAAAACGAGAGGTGATAGATCAAATCTGACATAAGATTCGAGTTCAGGACGTCAAAATCTAACAAATTAATCCATAAAACATAGGACTCAAAAATTCCATTGTTCCATTGAATTATACATTAATGGTAAAAAGTTGTTATAGAAAAAAATGAATAATTATTTTTTCCACTTCCATATTTTGTATAAAATTATAGATAAATTTAACGAATTTTATTGCCCTACCAATTTTATTTTGGATTTTAAGATATTTATTTGACTTTGTTTTTCAATTTCGATTTTTTGTTTATTTCTATAGCATATACAGACCCCGTTCGATTCGGCAATCGAATGTTGCCAAAATCGAACGGTTTTTTTATTATTATTACCAAAAACGTTATTTTTTTCAATTTCCGACCATTTGCATTGTTTTTTTTATTTTTTTTTCATCATGTTTTTGATGCATTTTGCACCTTTCTTGTTTTGTTTATAATGTTTGTTGTCATTTGACATATTTGCTGTTTTTGTCATTTTCCATCATCTTTTAGTTGTTTTTCATCATTTTCAGTCTTTTGTTTGAATTTTTTATTAACTTTTTGAATTTTTCATCTTTTTGTCATTTTTGAGTACTTTATAAATTTATTAAAAAACTTTTGTTTTTATTGTTGCATTTAATCTTTATTTCAAAACATTAATACGTATGTATGGTGTTTGTCTAAGTTATATTCGTCCTGTTATAACGAAAACTAAAAGGTAATGTTGTTTCTAAAAACCGTTCGATTTTGGCACATGTGCCAAAATCGGATGTTGCCAAAATCCAATGTTGCCAAAATCGAATGTTGCCAAAATCGAATGTTGTCAAAAACGAACATCTTAATCATTTATTATAAAGCATTGTTGTTTCCTAAGATTAAGATTTATAAAAGTTTCCCTTAATTTTATTATTTTTATATTTTCTGTTGAACAAATTTTGGAAAGGAAGATGATTCGAAGCCACAACTTAAAAACTTAATTTAAATGCACAATGTTAACCAAATTAGTATTTGCTTTGTGATTTCAATATTTACAAAAGACATTTTTCCCTTATTGTTTTATTCTCAGTTTCTTATCGACCACCCAAGAAATCAAAACTTATTGTTGAATATCAATTTATTAATTTTGTTGGTCATTACAAGCTTTCAATAATAATTTGTTTTTATGTTTTGTTTTTTTTTATTTTTTTTTATAAAATAGAGGAAAGCCCGCGGGAGTGTATTTTTTTTCTGAATTCCTGCTCCCGTAAGCACAAAATCTCCTCTCCATTTATTATTTCTTTTTTTGAATAACTAAATTACAATAGTGTTAACAATTTTTTTTTTGAGATTTTGTTTAAAATTTTATCACTTCCACGGATTTAAATTCTGTTCACAGTTTTTCTAGTTTTCGTTAAATTCAAAATATATAAAGTGTTTATTTTAAACTACAAAACCTACTACTTAAACCTTTTGTTTTGATAACTTTAATATTAAATTTAATTTTAATATGAATATGAAAATGATTACATCTACGACTTTGATCATTCCATAAAATAAGATTCAATCATCACATCTATGTTTGAATATTCTTCACCAAGTTCAAAATTGATAGTTTATATTTCCCAATGAAAATTCACATTTCAAATCATGATGATTTTTATTTCGATTTCAAAATATTACCGAGGACTTTTCAATCAAACCATCAATTGAAAATGAAGTAAAGAAATGTAAATAAACATGATCAATAATTAAAAATCATTATAATTCTCTAAACTATTTTTAATCAAAGTTTAGTTTTGACCTTATCTTAAATGTTGTTTAGAATTATTTTTCGTGATGTTTTTTTTTAAATCTGGTGTTATATTCCATGTATTATTTGCTGTACACCGATTCTTATACCCGAAGTTTTAAATTCTAGTTTTATACGAAATTAACATTCTTTTTCGTTTCTTGTTGTTTCGGAAATATTGATTTAAAATTTGAAAACTAGACTGTACAAGATTTATTTTAAACCAAATCTCTAAATCTGAAAAGATATTCGGTGATGCATAAAAAGATGATTTTTAATGACTTAATGCAGATATTTGAAACTATTGATTCTGATTAATTTTAAATCTTATTAGTAAAATTTACGAAAAATGAATTTAGGAATCCATTTTCTTATTTATTGTGCATTTTTGGCATTGTAATTATTTCTAGCAAAATTAGAATTTTGTAATTCACCCAACCCCTCCTCCCCCATCTCCTCATGGATACGTCTTTCGCAGGGGTCTGCTATGAAAAATAGAAAAATATGTTGATTTTCGGTACAAATTATTATTTTTTTCCGTAGAAAGCCAAAAGTTAAAATTTACTTATGAAAAAGTTACTTAAAAATGCTGCCAAAAATCATAGATGAATTTTGAACCAATACGAAGCTATAATGACCCCAAGGTTTGAGAAATCGACCCCATATCGACTCAATCTAATTTACCACGTCTTGAATTTTGATAAACGTTCTAACCGGACCACCATCTGTATCGTACAATCATTTCCAAGGATGTTATCGATAATGTTTACACAATTTGCCTTTTGTCACGCGCGGGTGTCTTCCTTTTGTGCTGCTCAAGAAGCAGAAGCAACAGAATAGCAGCAGGAAACCCCCGGAAGGCCAGCGTGTTGTTTTTGTCACCTTGTGCCATCTTTTCGGTTTTGTTTTGCTTCTCGGGTCCATGGATTTTTCTTCCTCTCTTAGATCCTGAAGACCCGGCGCGTACCGTTCAGCCAAATCTGATGCAGTTTTCTGTTGCTGCTGCTTCAGGATCTTTAGTCGAATTTATTGGATTTCGCTTTGGTTAGAAGCCGCGTGCAGGTAAACTGCTTTAGAGGTGAATTATGGAACGGCCGTTATGAGTTACAAAAAAAATTTCCGACTGGCAAGACAGCTGGATCAGAAGCAAATGTTCGATAATCGTTCAGCAAAAAAGACCAAGTACACGATGGATAGGATAGTAAAGATTCAAGACCAAAGACGAGATGTCTAGGCGAAGAAAAAAATCACAGGATTGTCTATTCCTTTGTTGCAGCACGTGCCTATGGATAATGTTTTGGAGGGAGTGCGCTAATTTTATGGTCGATGAGGGAGGTTTGAAAACGTTAACAACAGTTACGTTGAAATTTTCGTTTCATTGCATTTTGCACTTTTTTTTCGTTTTTATAGATGATTGTTCTTTTTTTCTATAATATCTTTGAGAAAAATATATTTACTTCGAGTGATATAGCATCGCTTATTCGTTTCACTGTTTAGACCCACCCAAGTAACAATTTTAGCTTTATTATGGTCAGCAAAACATTTTTAGAACTATAGCATTAATCTTCATAAAAAAGTTCAAACACATTCCATGCATCACTAGAACTCTAATAAAGCTGAAATCTGGCTATTTGGTCCTGTTCTTGAAACGTGATCACGTTCAATTTTTATGCTTCGATAAAATCATTTTGCTGTAAAATTGTGGACACCAATGCTTTTATAAAGCTTTCATAAAACATAATATGTCTCCAAAAAGTTAAGAACTCGCTTATTCAACATTAACAATTTGAGCTATCTAAAAGTGATCTGATTTACGATGAATGGACGGTCCTTCAATAGACACTCTATCCGGTCACTTCCTTTCTTCCTTTGATCGGTTCGTAAAAAGAAAATCTCACCTTTAGATCTATTGCGTGGATCATAACAACTGAATTGTTGGCATCGTAGTAAGATACCGGACAACAAACTCGGAGGACTGGAATTCAAATCTCGGTAGAGGATTTTTTTTTCGTTTTACTCAAATTACTTAAAATCGTTATTTTGCTTTTTGTGGGGAAATCGAATCGATGGAATCTTGTCAATGTAGATATATCGCTTCCACTTTCGTATCAACATGCTATTTTGGTAAATTTAATACAATCTTTTCATCTGGTATATTTGTTTGAATGATTCCGTTACACCTGCGATATACATAACTTAAAAATTTGCTGGGTTGATGGTAGCATGATTAAGAAATGATCAGGAAATATTGATAACAAAAAAGTTATCTTTTAAGCATATTCTTAGCCTCTGATTCTAATGCGCCGGTCAAAATTTCAGGTAAAATGTATGGAAAATATTACATATCTTAAAATAAATGCATCTCATCAAACCTTTAGAATAAGCAATGTAATGAAATATTTATTTTGATGAAAAAATGTAAAATTAAAAAATTGCGCGAAAACCATTTTTCAAAATGCATAGTTGTCATATAGGACATAATGACATCGCACACACAATGGAATTGATTGAAAATAATCCTTCAAAAATATTGGCGAATACTTGACATAGTGAATCCAACAACATAGCGTCAATTTTTGCCTTTTAATTTGCAACCAACATGGCATTAGTCGATTCAATGCTTAATAGCTTGGTTATGGTCTTACAAATGGCTGTTTAGATTAATAACGGTTTTATGGGAGCAATCTAAATAACTTCAATTTTGACGTTTTTTTAAATCCTACCAATTACACGAGTAGGATGAATTCCTTATTTCTGAGTTGTTTGTACGTCTCGGTGGTCGAGTGGTTAGCGTGATAAGACGATAATCAGTGGTCCACCGATGGCATGGGTTCGATTCCCATCTCGGTACTGGGTGTTAAATGTTAATCTTAAGTTGTCTGCGTCATTTATTCAGTCTGTGAGCCTAAATCGGCTAAGACGGTGTATGTCTGTCTTTTATTATATTGGTACAGAAAATGAGGACAGACTTTTTGAATGAAAAAATATGGGATGCTTTGTGTATGACCAGTGGAATGAAACCATAAGTTGAAGTCGAATTTTGTTGTCTGATGCTATCTTGAAATCCAAGATGGCAGCTGACACATAACATCGAAGAAAATGACAAAATATCGCATGAAAACTTCTCAATGTTGGTATTTGATGAAAGGACTAAACTGGAAGAAGTCGAATACCGCTTTCTGACGCCACCGAAGATGGTGACTTCCGCTGATTTTTAAAACGCTGTAAATGGTCATAAAACCAAACTATATAAAATTGGGAAAAACGAACAATCAACAAATAAAATTTAACTACGTTGAATCAAAAAACCAATACCAAAAAAATAAAGACAACACTAAACAAAACTAGCATGATTAAGATGCGTTTGAAGGAACTGGATTAAACAATATTTATCATGAAAAATCAAACCAAAACACGTTTAGTCAATATCAATTAACTTAAAAAAAAATGATACAACTAGATTAACCAAGACGAGGTGAAGGATGTTAAACAAGACAATAGTAAATGAAATTTACTTAAGAATGAACAATCAGATAAAAAAAGCAATATACTTTCATGGCCGTAGGAACAGGAAGGGAGGGTCCAAAAAATTATGTCAAGCAAAATGTTCTTCTCACTCTAAAGTAACAATCTCGACTCAGAAATGGCCAAACTGGCCAATCCCTCTAAATCTTATTCAAGGTCCACAATTCTATAACAGTTTTAAAAAAATTTCTAAATTGTTGATAGACATTTAATCTTTTAAAGCTGTTTGCAATATATCCGTTTCGGGAAATTGGATTGTAGTTTGTTGTTGTTCCCGTTGCCACATTGTGTAAGAAATTTATTCTAGTTTTTCAATAAAGTAAATTCGTATAACTAAATTGTCTGTAGTTGGTTCAGAATAGAAAAAAGTCCCAAAATACCATTTTTTAACTGCTTATAATTTCTAGCATCTTTGCGCTTTTTTTATTTTGGAATTGTCAAGAACACATCTATTTGACGATGCATAAATATGTGAGGTTTTCGATAGAATATTTGTTCTGATTCCATCCCGGATTTTACAATACAAAAAAAAACCTTACATAAAACAAGAACATCCACTATCTTTCTTTGCTTCGCTGTATCTCATTTCTTAATGAACCGATTTTCGAAACTAAAATTTAAGTTTTTTCTCGTTAAATTGATTATTATTTTTATAGAACATATTTGGTCTCTAAAAATGATGAAATGATGATTAAGATGATTTGAATCTGCGCTTCAGGTCAAATTGACCCAAACGGCTTTAGATGGTTGAAGACTTAACTCGAAAAACGCTTTCAAAAGTTATTCACAAAACAAGTTGGTACATGAATTTTGGGTGCAGTCCATAGTTTCTAATATCGAATTTTCAATATGATAAGATTCAAAAAGATTGCCTGATTGCCCGGATTTTGCCAGAATGTTTTTACTTTATTTGCAAAATCTAAGAATAATTTAAATTTTTATATATTAATTATGTATTTTGCGCAAAAAATTTTTTTAAGAGAAGTTTATCGAATTAAACTGGCTGATGTGTTTTGATGAAAAAAAAACAACTTTTCGAGTTTTTTTCTTCTTGATTGTAATGGGTGGATTCTTAAATTTGCCTGAAGACTGCCAATATTTTGGATTGTAAACTTTGCCCGAATTTAGCAAGGTCTTTAGATAAAATAGCTCGGATTTGCCCTGGGCGAATTAGTGCGGAAAAATATCTGGTGAGTGTGTTGAATCGTTTCCTGGTTCCATTTTTTTTATTTCCAGTTCTGTTCATCATTAGGAAACAATCCTGATTCGAATCTTGGTTTTGCATTTAAAACTAAAACTAGATTCATTTTCCATGATCCAAACTCATCATTCCGGAATATTGAAAGAAAATTTTTAAAATATTAAACCAGTTTTAAGATTTGGATTTGAAATTTTTACTCTTAATTCTTTTGCAGAGTGAAAGGTTTCATAATAGTCATCCAGAATTTAAATATCAGGGTTTGGTTTCATGCAGATTCACTAGTTGAAGTATGAATAAATTATTTAATGTAGAATTTATCTAGAAAATTGATGATTCTAACATCAAATAAGAGGTTTCTAATTAAGGATTCTGTAATAAAATACGAAATTAAAATTTAAAATTACCCAAAACAAAATACAAAATAGGTGAAAACCACTATCATAAAATAAGATCTGAACTCATTTCCCGCTTTTCATGTCCCGCTGTCCTGCTTTTTCCTCAAAATGTCCCGCTTGTTTTCTCGGAAATTATTCACAAAGTTCACTGGCTTGAATTGGAAAAAAATAAAACTTTAGTCTCAATTTGAATTCATTGGCTCAACACAGAAAATGTTTCAAATACGTGTTTTCTCGAAACAAGCAGCCTTTTTCAAAGTTTATATGAGACAATACAAAATAACTCCTTAGCATTACAATAATATTCTGATTCAATGATGCTTTCTTGGAGTACGTTCAACCAATGTATGAAGAAAATATTGTTATAGTGGCTTCCAAATATTTTTTTCGCCGGAATCCTAATTTAATTGTCTTATACTATAAACCAAGTATAAGTATATTAAAATGGAAGCTTTCAAGAGTTTACAATTTCTTAACCAAATAACAAAACAAACAAATTTTTATACAAATTGCACAGAAGTTTTTCATGCGGTATAAAATCCGCTGTTAACATGTACGACTTGAAATATTTTCCCTCAAAAAACTTGTTAATTCGTAAGAACCGTGGAAAATAATGGTGCATATGGTGAAAACCGTGTAAATAACAGTCATGTAGAAAAAACTGAGTGTAGTGTTCTCTCTATGACCAACTTTGGCTAATGGTATACGTATAAATTTAGCTATACAATTGAGCTTTTTTGAGAGGTTCTAAAATGTCCCGCTCAAGGCCGGATTAAGGTGGGGGCAAAAGGGGCAATTGCCCCGGGCCCCCCGGTTCAGGGGGGCCCCCCGAGGGAAAAAAAAGTTTTTGCATTCCTTTAATCATACTACTTAAATTTCTCCAAACCTATGAAAAGAAATCATAACTAGAAAATCGGAATGAAAACTTGAAATATAACAACTAAAAGCCCCCCGGGAAATGATATCTAGAATAGTTTTTCTCTTGCATAAGTTAAGGGGGCCCTCTAGAGTTAGCAGTGAAGAAGTTCTCCTGCATTTTGCGAGCTAAGATTATCAAAATCTTGGTATTGAATTTCAAAAATTTCAACCCAAAATCAAAATGTGAACTTTAAGTTATGCTTACTGCACTAAAAAAAGAAGCTAATTTCGCCAAAACTGCTAAGAGAGAACAGAGAAACTTTATGATTAGCATTTCAGAATCTTACCCGGGATGTATCCTTGATAATACCGAGTATTATAATAAATTGCACTTTTCGATCATTATTATTGAAATTTCCGTTTGTTTATAAATTTTCAACCCTTTTCTCTCCCAATTTTCGAAAATAAAATCCTTAAAAAAACTGTCGTTGCCTAAATTGGACCAATCAACAGTACAGAGCTTCTTTATTGAATTTCTGTGTATTAAAACATTTTCCACTGATTTAACCAAAATTTTATCACCTACTGAAATCAGCACATCATTTTCCAAATGATCATTCTCAAATTATTATAAAAATGATATCACAGATAAGTTGCAAGTATCATTGAGTGATTCTCTTAAAATGAATATTTCTATGTTTTTAACCTTATTTTTTCTAGATTCAATCAATTGAGATTTTCAATTCTTGTGTTGTTTCTTCAGTTACTGAAGTTCAGTTTCATGGTTTTTTCTGAATTTTGAGAACTCAGGATCTTTGTTTAAGGTACTAAACTCATTTGGATTCCATATCTGACTTTGTCAATGATAGCTGATTCTGTGTTTTTAAACATTCAATCTCTAATTTGATTTTTTTTTAAATCGATCATTTTTGCACTTATATTCCTTTGGCTTTGAGGTCATTGAATTAAACTGTTGTCACATTTAGAATGACAATTTGATTACAATTTTTTTATCTGATGAGAATCATATTCATAAACATCATGAAAACTTTTTTGTGTTTCAAAGATATAAAAATGAAATTCACATTTCTGTAAATTTCTGCTTTGGCTCTGATTGTAACTTTGAATCCATTTCTTTATTTAAATCATATTTTGTTTCTCAAATTATTATTCAGATTTGAGAAACTGAATTGTGGTTCTGAATCTAACCTGATTTTCAGTCTTGATATCCAAAACACTTATATCTGTACCTCTATGTAATTTGAATTTAATTATTTTGTTTTTTTTTAATTTTGTATTCAATGTTTCAAATCTTCATGATACTTTTCTGTTATGGTTTGAAGTCAAATTTCCATCTTGTAAAAAAAAAAAACTTTTCAATTGTCATGAGGCAAATATTTCTCGATGAATCACAAACCAGACGATCAATGATGAAATGAAAATCAATTGAAATATTTATCTATCCGGTCTTTACATCAGAGAATTTAAGTTGGTGATAGGGATGATGGAAAATGTGAATTAAATTTAGCATTTTGCAGCTCAAATCAGAGCTTTCATGGTTTAAAAATGTCTTAACTCTTCCGCAATGTTTACACCTGAATTATTAACAATTTCAATTTAAAGATACTAGAAACAATCTTCAACGCAGACAACATGGCTATTTCAAGACAGTAAACTGTGCTCATATTAAGTTCTTTTACACGTTAAAAATTTTATATATTCTCTGGGATAGCATTTGAAAAACAATCGAATTATAGGGGCCCCCCGAGAA
Source organism: Uranotaenia lowii (assembly GCF_029784155.1). Lineage (NCBI taxonomy): Eukaryota > Metazoa > Arthropoda > Insecta > Diptera > Culicidae > Uranotaenia > Uranotaenia lowii. The sequence goes on along the minus strand of NC_073692.1, from coordinate 168,474,723 downwards.
AAATTGCCCCGGGCCCCCTGATGGCTTAATCCGGCCCTGGTCCCGCTGTTTTCGGCTGTGTCCCGCTTTTTTTTGTAACATGTCCCGCATTTTTCTGAAGATATCTGACAAGCCTACCCTAAACCTACCATACTTTCAACCACACCTTTCGACACGGTTAGGCATTCAGCACGATTAAAAAAATTAAAAAGGACAAAATATATGCTCATTTTGAATTTTTTAATAAATTGTTATTGAACACAATATCTAAAAAATTTTAAAGAGAAATTTGAGTTTCTTATTTGATTTAGCAAATAATCTGAATAAACCCGAGCAGAATTCGGGAAGCTATAATCAAAATCTGGACATCCCGGCCCGATTTAAAGCGATACTCGTTAGCATACTCATGTACGATCTGTAGTGAAAGATACGCGGATACACCTAAGATGTTTTGCTGAAACCATAAGTTTTTGATGATTATGTACATTTCTATTGGATATTTTATAAATCATCCAAAATCATTTGAAAACTACAGTGTAGGACAATAGAATAGGACCACAGCTCAATCAAAAACAGAAAGTGACAAAACTTTGAGAAAAAAAATTCCATTTAAGTGCATCAAACCAATGTTCCGAAAATCAATCATTTTCGATCAGCCATGCTTTACTGCATTCAGATCCAAAAAATCGAAGCAGTTCCTTCTTCAACCAAATCATATAAACAATCATGCATGACAACGACGCTTCTGTATTTGAAACATTCCCGCAAAACATGATGTGGTAAAGAAGGACGCAGACTATCAGCGATGAACGTCTCGATGGTGATTGCCTTCCTTGATGGTTTTCAACCTTCTAGGATCACAACTGATATGTATGTCTCAGTTCTGAGCGATGCGTAAAGGTTGCAATATGATTTTTAATTTTTCGCTTTGCATAGAAGAACAAAATCATTACTTAGTAACCGCAATGAACTGCCCAGCATGTGCTACGGCTTTTTTCAACATTTGGTTATGGTATTTCCCCAGATTTTCCTTCTGAGACATTCATGATCGTCTATCAATAACGAACATTATCAACAATGATGCGAGGATAAGCGTTAGTGAATGATTGTGGGAACGACGTTCAAAATGTATCATCAAGTATGTCGATCACCTTTGAAAAGCCACGTAACGAATAGCAATTTTACAGCCCCCAATGGGGCATGATATATTTTCATGTATCTAGTTAGTGTTGATGTTCGACAAATATTCAACGAATACGTTCACCACGTGCTTATCACAGCACTCGGAGGTGAAAGTATTCTAGCTTGAAACGAATCCTGATTGCTTTTCTTGAGCGATTTTCCGAACATTGCATCAAACCATTTACAAAATGTAAATTCCATTCTTCGAAGAAATTAAAATCATCCTTAGTTAAAACAATTGTCCTTTATTTAAAAATGCGTTTTAAGCATACTTACTGACTAAAATAACGCGACATAAAATAGGACCGCTTTAGAATTCTTGGTAAAAAAAAATTAAAAAAAAGGAAATTCATACCGTGATCGATTTGCAGGGTTAGTACTTGGTGGTATAACCCTTATTACGCTTCACTTCTCGCACCCGGTTCGGCATGGCACGTTCTCACCGGGATAGCGTACCACACAGCCTGGATTCTCTCCCACAGCTGCTGCTTGTTTTTTGATTTTTCGGTGTACACCTTACGTTTAACTATTTCCCATAGGTTCTCAATGGGATTGAGATCAGGGGACTGTGCTGGCCACTCCATAACGTCTACCTTATTATCCTGGAACCACTTTTTAATCGTTTTAGCGGTATGTTCGGGGTCGTTGTCATGCTGGAATTGCCACTTTAGGGGCATCTCCCACTCGGCGTGTGGCAGCATTACTTCCCGAAGTATCTGATCTGCTTGGACGCTTTGAAAGCGTCCTTTTGCGAGGCCGGCTTGATTGCCGAATCGTCCTTCGCCGTCGTTTTGCGGGGGCGGCCGGTCAGTTCCCGTTTGCCGGTGCTGTGAAGCGCGTTGAAAACGAAAGTTTTCGACCTTCGTAAGTAGTCGGCAATCTCGCGTTGGCTTTTGTCAGCGATGTACAGATTCCGGATGATCACTCGCTGGACCTCCGTGCAGTTCTGTGCCCGACCCATCGCTTTTTCGCTGAAAACAGAGTAGGAGAAATGAAATCTTTATTTTTTGTTTCTTTTCATGATTTACATGATTAATTTTATGGGAAATACTTACCGGGACACGAAAATGGACAAACAACACCGAACACATCACCTTTTCTTCAAATCTAGAGCACTGAAAATGTCGGAGCAACCGAACCGATGAGCTGGTCTTATTTTATGACGCGATTTTTTTCACCCTCTGACAGCTTTCTGGTCGAGTAGAACAAACGGGTTGCTTTGATTGCAACAAACGTGCAGTATACAAAGTTGGCATACTACAATAAGTGCTTGCCGCTAGGTGTCGCATATTATTATATTCTATTTGGCAGTTTAAAGTTGATTTAAATATTTTGCATTAGAGTGGTCCAATTCTATTGTCCGACACTCTACGATAGTGAAATGGCGAAAAAAGTGATTGAATATTTGAAAACCATCCAAATGTGTGATATAATTTAGAAACATCTTGTAACACAATTTGATGGACCCGAATGTCAAAAAAGGTCCAAAATAAAAAAACGAAAACTATTACAAGGCTGTTATTGTATAAATTTTATTTAAATTTACTAAATATTCGGCCTCTCAACTAATCGGTGGGCAGAATATTCGGCTTAACGGTTTTCGGTGGAATTCGGCGCCGAATGTTCCGTCCATCACTAGTTTCCATTATTGTCTAAATTTACCATTTTATGGCATTTGCGACTTTATATCAACGTTGCAGATGGCGGACAATTATTTAAAAACATATCTGGTACAACTGTGTTCGCTGCTCGAACACGCGGACTTCGCCTCAGGAGGCAACTGATTTCCCAACTGAGCTATATCACATGCTCTCGAATACGACTATTATCTGATTATAGTTTTTTATCTATAATAATCCGATATATTCCGATCTAATCGGAACTATAATCGGATAGTCCGATTATCCGATTCTTAATCCGATATATAATCGGAACTAATAATCCATTCATTGATTAGGATTCTGAAAGTTGCTTATCATGTCATGTCCTCTCATGTGTTTAGTTAAGTTCATCAATGTTCGAATAAGGTAAATTAATCTTCCCATGTGGCACATTTTGAATCTGCGATAAATACGGCATCGACGACGACAATGAGGGCTTTTCCGCGGTAAAAACCGTAGGAATCAAAATAAAAACAGTTATAGGAGGTTTAAAAGAAAACATCCGTTAGGAGTTTCATCTTTCAACAATTTTCAATCGATTCCACTACGTAACAAAATCTGATAATATTGCGTTGTTAAGTAACTGATGAAATTAGATTTTCTCCATCCATTTATACGAGCACTGTAAATGAGCTTTAAGGAATAACTTCCAAATTACACGAACATATCATGATTTAATTTAATTACAAACATGCAACAGTTAAATTTATCCAGAAAGATACTTTTGGTACCTATTAAAAATCCATATACGATTTATTGGATTGATTTTAAGAGGATTTCACTTCAACTTTCGAGCAGTTTAGTGGATTTCCCTCAAATTTTTGCATGAGGATTTTCAAATCCTTTTCTGTTTTCCAACCAAGTCAACTACTGTTTTTTTTCCTTATCATTTCTAATGTAGGTTCGGAAGGCTTCAAACATGTGCTTGGCTTGAAACGGTCCCGAAACTGAGACCATCGCTTGAGAACCACTCCGGACCTCACCCTCCATTCGGGGAAGAGGGTGATTCCTCCCAAAACACTGCAACCCTCAACTGTGCCGAGCTGAGTCCGCATAAAATTTTCTTTCCATTGTTAAGATTCGCCTTTGTCTAAGGGGTCCGAAACCCGGGAGTCTTCCGGAGAATAAAATTTAATCACTAGCAGAAGAAAATTAATGCGTTCGCTGCCCGTATGTATTCGTATTATTATTCTTGTGATTCTATGCCTCGAGTAGGTAAAAACGTCTTCCCTGGTGTAAATACCGAGGGTTCCCGTGGATTCGAGATTCCGGTTCCTGTGCACAGGTAATCTATGTTGATTGTACCGTACTGTTAGTAAGATTCCGATAGGGTAGGGGATCGACCAGTTTATGAACCGGTTTTTCCATTTCGCGAATAAGTTTCGGTGCGTCATCTTTCAACAAAAGTTGTCGTTCCAGTACCTAATCCCTTAGCGCATACAGTTTTTCGAATTTTGAGGTGGAAGAAAATGATTTCCTTCGCCTGAAAAGAACAATGCTGACTCCTTCGGCTTTTTCGTTGGCACGGTGGGTTGAAATGGAAGGTCTTGAACCCGAGTCTGCCTGTGAAAAGTTTGACCGGGGAGAAGTTTCCATGATGAGAAGTTGTTGTTGGCAGATTTAGTTGAACATGTTTTCTAGGAACGGAAGGAAGGATGACACGGCGCATATCTGCGTAGTCATCGGAAATTGCGCACTTTTGTCCGGACGGGTGTGGACTGAAGGGTGGAGGAACCATTTGTTGAATACAGGTTTAGGTTGCGCACGCATAATGGTTTCATAAAATGAAGCGAAGGGCATTGAAGGAGTTTTTTTTTGGCAAGACAATCTTTATAAATCTGAAACCACCCATTAGGAACAACCCGCAGATGGATTATCATCTTTTTTCGGGATAGTTACTAGGGGACCAAAATATCACCGTTAGAAAACGAAAAGTTACTGTGCCAGAAAACTGATGATCATTCTTCATAACCATTTCTTGTTAAATATTTCAACCCCATTTTAAGAGTGATAAGTGAATAGCAGTTTTAGTTTTTAACATTGAAATAACCCCCAAAAAATTATATGAACCTGGAACTAGAGAAGCTATAAAACTGAGTTATTCATTTCAAACAGGCACCATTTTCTTGTCTTTCATATGTGAGGCCGGAAAAAAGACCAAATTCTTTTTTTTGTAAAATCAGTTGTGATGATAAAAAGAGTGCGGATCAAGCTCCGAACTATGCGTCCGTTACTGATTTTTCTTCAATTTCTTCGTATTTCCTGCAAAAATAGAAGAATAAACATCCATTCAAAACAACGAACAAACATACATAGCTCACCAGTAAAAAGTACCATGGCCTTGGAATCACGATTTATCAATTCGCGAGATCGGAAAAGATCTGCTTGGATCCAATCAGACAATGATCTACGAAACCTTTACTTTCCTTCAGATTTTGGGAGAACATTTCATCATCGACATCATGAAGTATATTTTTAAAGGCTATATACATAGTGAATTTATTATTTTTTGAACAATGTTTTTTCAATAAAACCATTCTTTGCACATATTTTGGTAGTTAAATTTTCCAAATTTTTTCGTTTCAAATGAGTATTTTTAAACAGCACAAAAATATCACCATTTTAAACAAGCGATTATTGCTTCTCAAACACGATAACCGAGCATCGAAGTAAAGAATTTAAGAAAACACATTATTAAAAACGTTTATCTACTCACCGTTTTATTCTAAGCACACTAAATATTGTTAAAAAAAAGTTTTTTTTTCAATTTCAGTTTTTATAAGAACTTTGTTTAAGTTTCACTTCACCCAAAATCGCTGTCAGATTTTGTGCTTACATCGCGTTTTTGACAGCCTTCTTTGACCATCTTTATAAATGAGAAAATGGAGAATTTTGATCCCATATTCTTGTTTAAATCAAATGTTGCACAGTTTTTGACATAATTTAACTCCAAGTTTCATGCAAGTTAGAAGACTTGATTCAATCGAAAATACTTTATTCTTCTATTAAGGGGACTTTGGTGTTGGTAGAAAAAAAAACAAGCAAAATCGATAAGTATAAGCACTGACCATACTGACTGGACACTCGATTTCGTTTTCTGGATAATTTTTCAACAGTACGCAATGTCGATTCCAGAGTGCGCATCGATCAATTTGAAGAAATGCTATCCCAGTTAGGAAATGCCACTCAACTTAAAAAAACAGGCAATTTCTACGATAAAATCGGGCTAAACAGGCACATTTTTCCTACACACGCTCGAAATTATTTAACCAATTATCGTTAAAAAGTAACCATTTTCACACCTTTCCGCGTTAAGTGATTTTTTGGTTTCTTCTACAGAAGTCATTTTTTGACTTCTCTTGAGAAGTGGAAATATGGTTACTTTTTAACCGCAAGAAATAATTGCGGAGAAGCTGAAAAACGGTTAATTTTGAACCGTAATTTGGAAAGCAGTTTGCAAATTCGTGAAATTTTCAAAATTGTAAATAAAATTTAAAAAAAAAACGAGATTTCAATTATTTATTTTTTTATTTTGGTTAAAGTGTACGTACGGCTCTTTCTAATGTTAAAAAAATGTTCAGGATTAAAAATCTTGATATAAAAATATATGAACATTCAAAGTATAATCGAAAACTTTTTCCGTCTCTTCTCCTATTTTTCGCCTTGAACAGTCCGTACTTGCTGTCCCGCTCCCGAACCGTGGCAATATTTGGTTAGCACCAGATGAACTGTTCACGCTCGGCTTTCCGGTAATCGGCAATGTAGAACTTTATGTTCCGACGCTCGAGCAGCGGCTAACGTTTGCATCCCGATTGATGCTGACCTTCTGCTGATAATGACCTTCTCCAACGCGAGCTTTTATATAGGCTTTTGTTCTGGTTTTCACTGGCGGATGTGGCCAAAATTATTGAACAAATATTCCGAAAGGCTAAAAAAAACAAAAATTATATAAACAAAATACTTGAAATCGAATACAAGAAAAATTACCAGGTCCTTTTTTCTGCTTCTTGTTGCCAAATGCCCCTGGAGGTTCTTATTGAGGCAGCTGCAGCACAAACTTTAAGTTGACGGCAATTCCAGCACGGTCTGTGGGCGGTGCTTTTCGGGCAGTCCGACCCGCCTCGCCTCAGCTCCATCCAAATGTTACGGATGTTATTCGACGGAATGATCGAGATGGCCAGTTTCTGTAACACTATAGATGCGCTTATTCCAGATGTAAGTGCTCCCGTGCTAGCCGATGCCATTTTTTCCCTGGAACTGATTCCGGACTGTACCTGAGCCATCCAATTGGTGCGCTGCAAATTTAATTAATTTTATTTTGAGATTGTGATTTTATTGGACTAATTTTTTGACCAAATAATTACATTTTAGATTATCTCCACGGTCACCCGAATCACATTAAAAGATTGATTCTTTTATCTTTCCAAAACCATATCCTTGCTTGCTCCTCACGCAAATTTTCAAAATGGCGATGAAAAAATGCCAAGTTTTTCAACCGTTTTGTGGTTAATACGCGAGAACTACCAAAATGGTTAAATTTCTTCATAGAAAAATTCTTAAAAAATAACCATATTGAAAGTTTGTCATCAAAAACCATAAAATGGTTATTCTATAACCATATATGGTTAAATAAAAACGAGCGTGCAGGGCAAATCTGACAAAATAAATTAGATAGAAAATGATTAAATTTTTGTTCTAAGTGTCATGTCAGTGTGATCAGTGGTATAAGGTCAACTGAACATATTTTGATTATATGGCTTTTACTGTCACAGTTTATAAGTCTCAGGAAAAGAAAAATCTAAAAAATAGCTCACTTTCCGATAGTCAATAGCACAAAAGCCAGAATTTCGTTTGTCAGACAAAATATGTCATTCTTACTTATTTTATTTAGTAACGACAGACGGTTCGTTCGCACTAAAAGTTTCCGCTTGTGGGACCAACCACGCTTGGCCTAAATATGTGTGGTGGTAGATGCAACTCTATCTGACCCGTGCCGAACAAAAATTTGGTATATGATGATAATATTGATAATAAAATTCCACCCGGTAATTTTCACGATCTTTCATTTCTTCTAACTTTCTATCCCTCCAAATTAGATTTCAAAATTCAGATGTTGAGAAAAAAGATTCTGAATTCACAAAATCTCACAATATCTTAACTAAAACCCCGGAAAATTTATGTCGAGAAAAATACATCGGTTAATTTTGCCTTCCATTCGTCGGAATTTTCTTCCCCTAACAATTGCGCGCTAAGAAATGCCATGCAACCTATCCCACATCAAACAAGTAGAAAAATCAACGACATCAACCAACGTGGTTATAAGAAATCTCGCTCTCTCTCTCCACCCGATCCAGAACGTTTAGTTCGAAGTTTTTCTCTCTCGGCAGTTTTTCATGGTTTCTGTGCCGCCGCCAACCCACAAACCCACCACTATTCCATAGCGACATGTGTAGAGGAATGCTTGCCTTTTGGTCCCACTCTAACCACACAAACAACTCCAACGTCTCGTCGAGACAAACTTGTTTCCATGTGCCACCACATTGTGTTCCCTCTAACATGTTCGAAAACAGCCGCCGTTGAGTCTTTTATGCTCTTTTTAAGCTGGATCGTTTGTTCTCTCTTGAGACCTCCTCTCGCAGATGCAGCAGCCCACTAGCCAAAAGGAAAATTCTTCCGGGCGGCTGTAATCTGTTTGAACGAAAACCTATGTGGAGAGGCAAAACAAAACAAAAACAAAAGGCCGATTCGAGCGGGGTGCTGCTAACTTGGCGATGGTATGGGTAACCCGAACCCGAACCGGAACGACACGATTCTCTAAATTATTCGGAAACAGCCGCCGGCCGCCTGGCCAGTGGACGGAAATTTCTTTGCACAATTTGAGGAAAAACTGATACCTCACCGGTACAAGCGGAAATGTGACATGTTAAAATGTTGTTCTATCTCTATCTGAATCAATTTTCTGAATTCTAATTTTCTAATCCTGAATTCACGCATGGATATCTTAACTCCGTTGAAAATCAAACAAACAGCATCCTTCTCAGCAGTTGAAGACATCATTTATCGAACTTTGAAAGGAATGGAAACATCGAAGTCAATCCGAATGTACTAATGGAGCAGAGGAAGCGGCTACCCTGCTCAAAGCCTGATCCTTCTCTTAACGACTCATGGTTCGGCTCTTACTCGTAATGACTCAAGTTTTGACCCCTTCACTTCCCAGCAAACATTTTAGGAGATATATCGCTGGAACAACAGAATTGTTCAAACAATTATACCAGAAGAAAAGATTGTTTAAAACTTAACAAAATAGAATATAGCTACAAAAGTGGAGGCGATATTTCTACAATGACAAGATTCCAACGATTCGATTTCCCCACAAAATGCCAAATAAACGATTTTAAGTAATTTGAGTAAAACGAAAAAAATTTTCCCCGACCAAGATTTGAACTCCAGTCCTCCAAGTTCGCTGTTCGATATCTTACCACGATGCCAACTCATCAGTTGATAAGATCCACGCTATAGCTCTTCAGGTGAGATTTTCTTTTTACGAACCGGTCAAAGGAAGAAAGGGAGAGATCGGATAGAGTTTCAATAGATAGACTGCCCATTTATCGTAAATCAGTGCACCCAAATCGACAATGTTGAATTAGCATATTCCCTACTTTTTGAAGACATATTTACGATTTAACTAAACTGCTATCCAACTCAACTATTTTTGGGCAAAGCTTGTCGTAAATGAATGATAGAAAATCACTAAAAACCAACTGGTTTACGATGGTTACGAGGCGTTCATGTTCGATTTGGACTATCATGTCTATTACGATTTCATATTAGCTGGGTTTATTCAGGACTCGCAACCCCCACGTCAACTTCGTAAAACTTTTTCTTATCTAGCGAAACGCATTGGCCATACACTTCCCGTCGAGGAATTAAATTAACTAAATGATGGATGAGATCTTGCTTGGATCGATCAACTATAGATCAAATCGAGAATTCATGCGAAATCCTTTGGAGCAGATCTTGCTCACTGAATTGTATTTACACCGGGAGATAGCAAAAAAAGAGTATCCTTTGTATGTGAACTGGTATTAATCAAAAGTTCAAGCTTATTACACAGTTTGCAGCTATTTGCATCAATGTGCACAATTTTACTCTCTGAGCATCGTGTTTTGCGGAAAAAAAACAGATTCCCGCCTGATAGTGTATGAAGAAAAGACATCTATACTCGAATCATAAAGAGCTGTTTTGCACTTGTGGGTCTCGGTAACATCTTGTACCTACAGTATCGGACAATAGAATAGGACCACAGCTCAATCCAAACAGAAAGTGACAAAACTTTGAGAAAAAAAAAATCCATTTAAGTGCATTTACAAATTGTAAATTCCATTTTCGAAGAAATAAAAATCATCCGTAGTTAAAACAATTGTCCTTTATGTAAAAATGCGTTTTAAGCATACTTACTGACTAAAATAACGCGACATAAAATAGGACCGCTTTAGAATTCATGGTAAAAAAAATTAAAAAAAAAGGAAATTCATACCGTGATCGATTTGCAGGGTTAGTACTTGGTGGTATAACCCTTAATACGCATCACTTCTCGCATCCGGTTCGGCATCGACTCCACCAGCTTTTGGTACGTTCTCACCGGGATAGCGTACCACACCACCTGGATTCTCTCCCACAGCTGCTGCTAGTTTTTTGATTTTCCGGTGTACACCTTACGTTTAACTATTTCCCATAGGTTCTCTATGGGATTGAGATCAGGGGACTGTGCTGGCCACTCCATAACGTCTATCTTATTATCCCGGAACCACTTTTAAACCGTTTTAGCGGTATGTTTGGGGTCGTTGTCCTGCTGGAACTGCCACTTTAGGGGCATCTGCCACTAGGCGTGTGGCAGCATTACTTCCCGAAGTAACTGGGCGTAGAGATGCTGGTCCATAATCCGGTCGATCCAGTACAAGGGACCCATCCCGTACCAAGAAAAGCACCCCCACACCATGATGCTACCTCCTCCATGTTTGAATGTTTTATTTGTATACTGGGGCATATACGCACAGCCGAGTGGGCGATGACCCAACTCTTTCCGTCCGAGCTGATGAGGTTCACTTTGGTCTCATCCGACCACAGCACATTTCTCCATAGTTTCTCCTTTTCCGGACCGACCCAATCGAAGTGGTCCTTCGCATACTTCAGCCGCGCCTTCAAGTGCTTCGGCGTCAGCATTGAAAACGAAAGTTTTCGACCTTCCTAAGTAGTCGGCAATCTCGCGTTGGCTTTTGCCAGCCTTGTACAGATTCCGGATGATCGCTCGATGGGCCTCCGTGCAGTGCTGTGCCCGACCCATCGCTTTTTCGCTGAAAACAGAGTAGGAGGAAGGAAATCTTCATTTTTTGTTCGTTTTCATGATTTACACGATTAATTTTATGGGAAATACTTACCAGGACACGAAAATGGACAAACAACACCGAAAACAACACCTTTTCTTCAAATCTAGAGCGCTGAAAATGCCGGAACAGCCGAACCCATGAGCTGGTCTTATTTTATGACGCGACTTTTTTCACCCTGTGACAGCTTTCTGGTCGAGTAGAACAAACGGGTTGCTTTGATTGCAACAAACGCAGAGTATACAAAGTTGGCATACTACAATAAGTGCTTGCCGCTAGGTGTCGCATATTTTATATTTGAATTGGCAGTTTAAACGTGATTTGAATATTTTGCATTAGAGCGGTCCTATTCTATTGTCCGACACTGTAATTACATTAGATCACTCAACACAAGAAAACTCATATCCAAAACTCAACCCTCTCAAGGAAATACTCATATATTAGTTTCTTCTATCCGTTGCGTGCCGACCGAGTGCGATTTTACGTCAGTACACGCCCGGGACTTTACTCTACGACTCGAATAGTTTCCGACGAGGACACGTTATTCTCCTGCACCGACTCAACAAGCTATCTTGGCATCGATAGTGCAATACCATTTCCCTTACGATGTCCACTGCGATCAAGAGCAAGTGTCATCCAGAAAGTTTTCTCGTAGGATCAACAATAATTCCCCGGCGATGAAATTATCTTGTCCTGCACATAACATACCCGCGAGCTTCGATACGCAGAAGAGTTTGTCTTATATTGTAGTTTCATTAAGGGGGGGTAGGGTCTAACACTTTCAAAAATCGATTTTTTTTATTTTTTTATTTTCTTATTGTAAAACATTTCAAGAATGTTGTGTCAAATTTTCAAGTCAATTGAAGCAAAACTATAGAAATTATAGGCCTTTATCTCCTCCTATCTAATACTGCAAGAAAGCAAGAGCAGAAACTTCAAACGCGTATTTCTCGAAAGCACATTTTTAAAGTCCGTGGACATCGTCATTTGAAAACTACTTATCCGATTCTATTCAAATTTGGAACATATTTTCTACATATAAAATACCAGATCCCAACGTTTTTCTTTTTTTTTTTACTTTGGGGAGATTTTACAGATAAAAAATGGCGGATTTTTTGGTGAAAAATCGTAGTTTTTACTTCAAACAGCCACAACAATTTCATAAAAAAAAATTTAAGTTAAATAAAAACGTTGGGGTCCAGAAAAACATCTATTTAAAATATTTTGCTCTGATTTTTTGACTTCAGATGATTCTGTGCTGAGATACAGTGTCCACCGCAAATCCTGTTTTCTAAAAGGCATCCTCGAAAGTGCTTCGTCACCGGCTCATTTTTTAATATTTTTCTGCGAAAAAATGACTAAATGTTCTTTTAACAATGCTTTGTATAATGCAAAAAATTTGAATACATTTGTTTGAACGATAGCTCTAGAAAAAAATCGTGAACATGGTGTTTTTTTTACCCGTTAGACCCTACTACACCCCCCCCCCCCTTAATAGGATCAGCCACATTTTGCTCACATGATCCCGATGGAATCTTACATCCTAAGCTATATGCATCTGATGCTAGTTCCACCTGCTTTGCAAGGTAATCATCTTCCGTGCTATCGCAAGTTAGGCTGTAGGACAGAACCGCCGCATTCGAAAGTGTCATAGGCCTTCTTGCGTTTCAGTCTTGAGGAAGCCGTTCCTCTGTTAGATCGTCATCTGAAACGAGTAGATTTTAAATTACTCGCTAAGTGTCTCTCGCGCTTCTTTCCTGTTGTGACCTCATTCAGGCTCTTAGCCCGGATGTTACACCAAGGACTTTTACCGCCTTTCACCAGTAGGTCTATCTGGTATTACGCGAGCTGCACCTCATCTCAAAGGTCATTTGTCGTAGCAAGTCCAGCGGAGTTTGTTCACCTTTTTGCCCAGGTTGACAAACTTCTCTTCCGCTTGGAGAATATCGGCGTAGCAACCTTTTTCTTGTGAATCACTCTTGTTTTGGGCGCAAATCTTTTCCCAGACCTTACTGGCAAACGGATCCCGGGCATGTTTTTAAGGGTCGCCTCGTGACATCTCTTACAGTAACGTCTTAGAGTTCTTGTTTGGACGTGTTGGCAGTTTGAAGAGTTTGATATCTATCATTCTTTAGTGAAGTGTGTATTTGGCCTCCGTAACATCAGCTGTCAACGTAGGCTTAAAAAAATCATGGATTAGTTTAATGAAGATCTGATAAATTTTGTCAATTAAACACTGGAATGAGCTTCGTTGATCTCACTATTGTTCGATTTATTAGTTGAAGGTTCCCTCCCTACACTGAAGCATGGAAGCATTTCTTTGAATATTTGAACTTAAAGAGACTCCAATAAACATAGAGTAGTCTCAAAACCTCCCACCTCTCCTCTGTCAACACTGCCACAAACTTAATCCTTTTACGTAGATAGTAAAGGTTTTTCCACGTTCATATTACGCTTCGGATTGTCCGTACGAGCCTGATTCCAATGTGGTGCCCTGCTATCGAAAGCCGCCCGTCGCCTTTATAATCCCTTATTCACCTAAACTCTCTCTCACGATAAATCATTCTCTCTGCCAGGGGTGGTGTTGGTGGCAGCGGCGGCGGTCGCGATCTTATCCGACGGCGGCCATCTACGCATTTCTCAACGCAAATAATCATCCAACCGACAGCTGCATGCTGTTTTCCACAACAATCCACCACACCACACACAACAAAAACATCATCATCGTTGGTGGAGGGCGCCTTTTCAGCATACTCGAACCAACTCTCAGACTCTCCCTCTCACTCTCTGTTTGACATTTTTTATGTGGTTGTTTTGTGTAGGTTCGAAATTGGAAGAGAGCGAAAACTAGCCGCCGCCTCCTCCGTTCGGTTATGTTCGGGTCGTCGTAGGATTCGCATGGGCGGCTGATGCTCAAAGGCAAATCTACCGATCGGAGAGAGCATTAACGCCGGCTGGGAGGTGAGTAGGTATGCTCGTGGTGTGTGTCATCGCCGCCTCGCCGCCACTATCGAGTCGGGTCGAGTTCTATGCGCGGGTTGACTGACGACGACGACGACGACGGGAAAACGGCAACTCTCAGCCACCGCCGCACGGTTCATGCTTTTTAGTGTCGGTTTATACTCGAAGCCGGCTGGAAGCTATATCAGTTTTTATGTTGATACACACTCTCCTTCATTTTTTCTGTTGATGATTTTTGATAATCATTGTAGTAGAATCTATATAGTAGTAAAACAAGTCGGTCCTCATTTGTCTAGCCTAGGGACCGCAGCACAACCGTAGTAGTTTTGTTCCTTTCGTGAATCTGTTATTTTATGAAAAAATCTGTGTTTATTTTCCTGTATTCTACCAAACGTCTTGGTCCTGTTGACGTTAATTGTTACACTCGTTATTGGCACGGAAATTGTTGAACCCGAGGAACGCACACACAAGTTATTTTGCTGTGATTTAATCGTCGCCCCCACGTTTCCAAGGATTTGCTGAGATTTGTTGGCTGCGCCATTCACCCCCGCACGCGGTAGGGAGTGTACGATAACTTAAGGACATGCAACCCCATCCGTTCAGTCCTCGTGTATCGCCTGGAAAATCTTGGAATACCAGCAACAGCAGCGTGATTCACCGCATGTTCCGGCAGTGATTAGTTCGTTTTCCGTTCGGCGGAAAAGTCGCGCCTCAGTTCGTCACGTTTAGTGTATTTATCAAAAAGTGATACCGCTTTTTCGTTCAAGTTTTGTACGAGTGTTATGTTTGAAGAAAAAAGTGAACTGAGTTCAAGCCAAGTTTGGTGATAACCCCCAAAAAATACTCATTCATAAGTAGAGTACCCGGAGTGAATGAAGACATCGGATCACACATGTGCTGCATACATAGTGAACGAGTTCCCTCGTGATGAAGGGAAAAAATTATATTTGAACATACGTACACGTCGGTTTTTTTATCAATTTGATTTGTAATTAAATGCAGAGCAGCAGCAGAAGCGCAACGCCAAGACAAACATCAACACTTGTGATAATCGTATGTCAATGACCAATCGACTGCATCATCGCGGCCGAAAAAAAGTAGAACGGAAGCTCCAAACCGTCGAATCAGTCCCAACAGTAAGCGAAATGCGCATCGGCCGAAGCCAGTAGCGACGGCACTTTTCCAGAAGAAAAAATAAAATCATCGGCCTTCCTTCGAGCGGAAAAAAAAATCAGTCGAAGATCGAAGAGCGTGTTACTAAGAAAAGTTTATCCTTACGCCCAGTTTTCAACACACAATTTTATAACTCTAACAAGTAACGGATTTCAAGTTTGTAACCAGCCAAAAGTTTATTCGCCTGCAAGTTTGTACGAAGAAAACGCGCGCGCAGTTCAAGTGCTTTTTTCATAACCAATTTTACCATACACTATCACCTTCCAAAACAAGTCACTTTTTAAGCAATCCGCTTCGTTTAACTCGCTTCTAAATCTTACAACTATACCAGATTTCAATTTAACAAGAAACATAAGCAAACTTAAAATTTAACATACAAAACTATATATTCATACCCTGAACAAAGTATGAACAAACAACTTACATCAACCATAAGAATCGAAAAGTGTCTTATTTACAACTAGTGAAAATAGAAAAAAGCAAAGAAGAAAAATCTATAACACCCAAAATAAGTGATATACTCCAACAAACGAATTGCATGAAAGGAAGCAAGTAATGTTCAGCCCGGTGTTGGTGGATTGTGCTAGTTATTAGATAGTGAGAAACTAAGTCTAGAACTGCGTACCAGCAGCAAAAAATAGTAGTGACTTGACGACTACAAGACGAAACCACAACATCATCAACAACAACAGTAAAAAAAATTAGGAAAAAAATAGTGTGATTCCATCCATTTTCGCTACTAACGCGCAACAGAAGAAAAACAGAGTGTATCCGTAGACAGTGGCCGGTCCAGCGCGCCCTAGCAGTGGAAAGGCGGAAGATATAAATTCATCTTCAGACTTCAGACTTCAAGTCAGCGGTCGAGTTTTGTCCTGTTCTATATGGTAAGTTTGTGGGAGACATTTCGTTTTTTTTTTTTTACTTACTTTATCAAGCTGAGACTTTCTTGCCTATTAGGGCCTAATTTAGTCACTTCTTTTTGGCAATTTTGGGGAAAAAAAATACTGCAGATGGCTTCAAATGGTCAACACATGGATGATGGCGGAAAATGTCCCCCCTAAATAGACGAAAGGGCACGTGGCTCGGCTCAAAACATTTAACGGATATTTTTCCAATCGCAGTTTTTTTTTAATAAGAATGATTATTTTCTAAGCATAAGGTGATGATTTTCTAAGCTTGCGACCGTTGAAGCTAACGGTAGACCTTGGTTTTTTGTAATGCATAAAATCTACAAATCGAATACAAATCTACAAATGAATCCTAATTCAAACGATATCGATACAACTTCATACACTCAAAATAAACTGCATGTCATTTCCACGTGAAAAACTGTATAATTTTCATCCGCATGATTTTCACATAGATGCTACGAAATAGATATGTAAACACTCCCCTATAAGAATGAATGCTTCATGGAATTCAACTACAAGCTATGTGAGTTTTTAATAAGATATTACACAACGCATTTAAAGATATTACGTTAAATGTGGTTAGTGTAAAATGAAATGAAGGTCCAATTTACTGTTTCTTTGTCAGTGGTACTTTTATTGCAGCCAATAATAATTAATGGAACAATAGTTCTTCAGAAATTGAGTTTATTTTCACAATCATTCACTACAATACACAAGTATCACTAAACTGATAAATAATCATGGATTGCGGGGCTTTTCCGACGCAGCTCGGCTTGTGAGATCCTATAGAAATTGAAATATTATTTAAAAAAAAAAACTATATAACTAAAAAAAATACCTTGTCCGACCCATTTGAACCATAATCTGAGTGATCGATCCCGAACAAGTGTTCTACCGGATGTCAAGCTGGGTCCAAATTTCGTGGACTGTTAGATCACCATTCCCAGAAAAATATCAATAAGTACATATCGTTTTTACAGATTTCAAAAAGAAATTATCATAAATGGAACTTTCCACAATGCAATCACTTAGTTTTTCTCATACAGCCTAAAATTCCGGTGCTTGGATGCACTTATCTGTGTCATACCGATCCCATTTCTGGTTGTCTGAACTTTTCTAACTAAACGGCCAACTTTCCGACCGGTGGAAGAATTATCACGGGTTAATTTTCAAACTATTCCTGAACCCGGGAATGAAAAAAACCCAGCCAAAATATTCATCAAATTTAACACCTTAAAAAAGTCAACTGTCTGAATGGAGGACTGATTTTTTTAATTTGTACAAGCACGCGTTAGTAAAAACTTCACTTCACTTCCACTTGAAATTCATGCGGCAGTTCCGTAATTCAAAGTAGTTACTACAAAAACAAAACACACTTCAAATCGTCAAAATCTTAGTTTACGAGAAAAATCCCGTACATTTAATTTCTAAAATATTTTGCGTGTACAAAAAGAAAATTTTTACGCGTTTATTACTGATAGAAAGATTAATCAAAATCAAAAAATATTTTCCAGACACTTCTAAACTTCCAAAAATGTTGTAAATTTTTACGCAATCCGCTTGAAAAATTAGCTTGCGATTTGCATTTCAGCTTAAATTCGAACCTATCTACATTTTAAGTGGCTCCCGTCGGGAGAGGAACAAATATGGAAAAGTCTATCAGACTATCTACTTTCAAGGTGTCATAAAACAAAATATTTGAACAAAAGAAGAAACTTGGAATGTAAATGAAACAAAGAATTTTAAACTCACATCATGTCAAGATTTCTCGCTTGCGCTATGCGTCATTTGAAACTAGATGTAAACAAAAAGTTTTATTGCAAAACAAATCGTTGTATTGCAAAACAATACAGAAACCTAAATAACCTAGTCGAAACTTCTTTTCATTCAGATTATTTGTAGTCTGGACAACATTTTCTAGATGTTAAATACACATTTTAAAGTCGACGTACGACGTATTTAGAGCGTGTGACATTTAGAAACATAGGTTCTAGTAAGATTTTTTTACCTTTTCACTGAACTTTAAGGAGCGTTAAGGTTCAAAAACAGATTAAAAACAATTGGTGGTGGACCGATCAATGTTTATTTAACTCAGACGATGGAATGCTCTATTGAGAACACAAATAACTGGACCTATAAACTGTATAAGAAAACTGTATTTATATAATCATTCTACACTGCAAATCTAGATTTTTACTTTAACCTCTAATTTTGGATTGAGAGTTCCGAAATTCAAACCTTAATGGTTAAATTCGAATTTTATAAAGGAATCTTAATTTGAATTTTCAAATGTTTATCTGGTTGCTGAATCTGAACATTGATATCTACAAGGGAGTTAAGGGCAAGATTCCCCAGACAACCATTTGATGGGTTTTTCGAATTTGCAACATAAATATACGTGCAAATAAACGTGTAAACATATCGTATATAATGCAGCAAAACCAGTATATAGGTATCATTTTGGAGGCCATATAGGTTCATTAGCACACATATTGTTGATTTGGATTGTATTGAATTACGATTTGCACGATTTGTCATGCAAATCATTTACGACTACCCTAATTATTTTTGGAATATACTATGACAATTAACATCATCTTATAGATTTTTGAGGTTGTAATCTTGTAGGTCTTCGCTCAATATGCGATTGGGAATATCTTTATATACGACATTTTTCGTAACAATATGGAAAGTTTGCCGACTTATTTGGCCGTCTTCTGCGAATTGGCAATAGCTTGTCAATGAACGGGTTAAGGAATTCAGAAGCACTTTTTGGCTCACTGGTCCAAAGGTATATTCTGATTGCCATTGGGACAACTTGCGGCATTTCATGGATGTTACAAAGTATAGGCCAAAAGTTCTTTGAACTGCTTTTATGGATTGGCAGACCGTCTACGTTGATGTTGAGCGATATTGATGAGGGCTTATTAATTGAAGTCAATGCTTTGCTCAGGCAGCTCTCAACACCCTGATGCCAATACTTTCCACCATTCCCCATACTGATTATGCTCACATTTCTGGGCGTCCTCAAAATGGTGCGGGCATCGCTCGGAAGATTTAGATATAACTCAGAACTCCCTGATCCCTATCGGAAATTTCCTGTGAATTTTTATTTTCTTCGACAGGTACAATATTGGATACAGCATCGGCCTGGATTTCGAGTAGAAATGTTTCGCCACCGCGCTCAATGTGAACACTCTGGGAAGAATTTTTATTATCAGCTGATACCTTAGTACTTTTGTATCGCTGAACTAATCGACTGTAGGTACCGCTCTTCCGACAATTTATATTTTTCCTTTTTTAAATATAATCTTTCATTTTAGCAATCTTGTTTGATAGAAAATCGTACTTTCTGCTAAAATCTAACTCCTGGTTGCTATGATAATATAAATCGTATTTCATGTTAAAAAAATCTAAATTTCGAATTATTTTATGCGTAGCAACGACAAAATCTGTCAATCACGGCTGATGATCGTATATCGGTCGTTTCACGGATTTTTTTTGCGAATTGTCGTACACAAAGCTCGAGTACATATGTACATAAATACGAGTCTCTCTTCTTGCCGTAATAAAATTATGCAATGCATTTAAATACGATAAAGAATATGCATAGGCCGCACATTGTAGGTGCAGATATCCGAAAATGAGTTTAAATAATATTCCATACGATATTATCTGTAAAAAAAACGACTTCTGGTTGCCTGGGTCTTTATCGTGCTAAATCATTCCTCATTCCTTCTAAATCTTAAACTAACCTGAAATCTAAATCTGGGATCAGTATTCTGAATCTGAATTCCTAAATTGGTTTCTGAATATCTATTCTGAACTTTGATTGCTTAATCTGAATTGTTTTATTTTAATTATATCCTGAATATGTATTCTGAAAATTAACTTTTTTCACTGCTTGCGTTCTTAATTCTTGAAGATTATGATTAAACTTCTGGAGGTATTCCGTAAGGTGGCAATAAAGGTACACTACCTTTCTCTTTGCCTCAGATGAAAATTTATGTCAAAAACGTTAACATTTTTTTCTAGAAGTCGAAGTACTTTTAAGTGTCTCGAAATAGGAAACAAAGTTTCAAGTCTGGCGTTTTTCTATTCAAAGGGCTAAACTAAGCTGGTTTCTATTAAGCTGCAATAGCATCTTTTTACTTCGAACATCACCGTTTATATTCACAAATTTGTTTAATTTTAAACTGTGAGCAAAGCTTGAAATATCCGCTTGATATTTATTAACTTTAAAACTGTTTTATTTGGCTAATCGGTGGTGGCTTTAGAGAAAAACCATTTTCCAGAGGTAGAAATTGCCCAAACCACAACCCGGGCAGCAGCACTTTACCAAAATTGGGCAAAACATTTACAAATGCGAATCTCGATGTCTGGTCTAGTGCGGGGCTTGTTTTTGGCCGAGGTATTTTTTCCGTACGCGTAAATCCAACAATAACAGCAGCTGCAATAATCAACAACGGTGCAATCTAGAGCTGTTGCACAAGTTTGACATAAGGTCGGCGAAAGGGCATATCGTCCCTTGGTAAACAATGTTTTGTAAGCTAGTTTAAGTTGGTAATGAAAATTCTGTAAACCTTCCTCAACACTCCCTCTCGGCGTAGTTACGTGCGAAATGCACTCGGGTCGGTGGCGTTAGCGTATCACCGAGGCGCATTCTGCGTGTCAAAAAATGCATCAGAACCATAACAAACGCGAAGAAATTGACAAAGAGCCATTACACACAGTTAATCTCAGTGTCACTCTGCATTGCCTGTTTATGTTTGTTGCGACAGCCAACATTTCGGGCCCATTTTTCGTATATTGTGTCCGAAAAATGTTAGCTTTTCTTTTTTCTGCTGATTTGGTAAACTTGCGCGGGTCCGAATGTGCCACCCCCCACGCGCAGTTTCCCTCACCTCCTTCCACAATAAACCTGACGCGTATGCGTTCTCATCAAGCCTAGAAGAACGCCTGGTCGTTGAGTCGGTCGTCGCTCGGTGGCTTTTTCGCGCATGCGTCAGCGCATTTTTTTTCAGTGTCCCGTAAAAGACCCATACAAGTTGTTACCTTAGGCGACGCTTCCTGGGGGGCTTATTGAATGACTTCGCGGCAGCCCATAAGGTTCCATTAAGTCAGCTCAAAGTACGCACACCTTTCGCTGAACGACGCCGTTCGATTGGAAGCACATTCATACCAAAAGTAGGAACAAAAAACGGCTGAAATCCGAAGCTCAATTCAGTGTAATTCGCACGCTTTTTCCAATGAATGAGGCGTGTACTTTGGGGCCGTATTTGTCAAACGAAACTGATTTGTTTGAGCAACTTTGTGTCGAGCTGAATGGTCGCGAATACTGGCCTAGATTGTTTTGCCTTAAGTTGACAAAATGAATTTCGAGTTTGTTGTAGAGTGATAAAACATGAAAACTAAAGTTAGATCTCGACTTCTTGAGAAGGACCCCTGTCCAGTTTACGGTTTTGAAAGGCGCTCAACGCTCGAAATCGTATCAATTAAACTCGCCCGATGACCCAAATAGCGGATAAGCGGTGGACTGGTAACTTTGCATCCGGAGCGTCTCAACGTGACCGATGCACATGGACTCCATCCGGCGGCGCTTCGTTGTGGTATCTTTCTGGAATCTCAGACACCTCACGGGAGACAGCCCGCTGACGCATAATTCTGCATAATTTTGGCAAACCAAACACGTTGTCCGGACCGTTTATTCAAAGCAATATGCTGATGCGTTGCATCCTTGCGCATTTTTCGATTCAGCTAGACTTTTCTAAACTGCCTTCGCCTTGCATCCCAGACCGCCCTCTTCCGGCAGCGCAGTAAACAAATTCTTAAACTAGGTATCAAAAAAGGAAACCTTTCATTGCTACCGATTTCCATTAAATTACATCACATTAGAGACAGTGTGTGGCATGACACTATCGAATCGCTGCCGCTTCTTCCGCCGCCCGTTTGTCGAAGACTCGATCAACCCATCAACACACACACCGTATCATTTATTCCTGCATAAATCCATTTTTAATACACGGCCGGTCGGTCTTTCTTCGATTCCACCGCTGCTGCTTCCTCCTTCGCACCGTGAACCTTTAAAAAAAGTAAATTGTCACTGAATGTTTTTATCCGTTCGAAAACACGAACTACAGCAGAAAAAAAACCTGAAGACACAGTTTTAATTTCTTTTCAGTGCAGAATAAATGAATACCTAGCTTTTCTATTCGAAACGGCTCACGAGGCTAGGGCGCTGGATTCTTCAACGTGTTGACTGGAGGGAAAATCTTCTAGGATTTCAATTTAGAATCTTCCGATTGAAAAAAAAACATAAAACGTGCGTTCACGCACATGTTTGCTGTGATCGAATTTCAAAATTCTAACCTATAACTTAAAAAAACCTGGCACCCACTAGAAAAAGGTAATCAAATCACATTATCAATTCACACTGTTTTCGATTCTAAACTGGGTGTCCACCCGCTGCTGCTCCTTGTGATTTTGTTGTCTTTCTCTTTATTCAACCGGTCTTCGTCGAAAGGCAAGCAGTAGTTCAAGAGGGCATCGTCGGTAATTTTCAATTGTAATTTTTTCCGTGCGCCGATTGACCCCGCCGCCGCGGGTGCGGGTTGTTTTCACGGAAGGTTCCTTTTAGCTGTTAGGCGTTAAGTTGTTGGACAACTGACTGTGCTCGAACAAAATGCAACACTTTCTGTTGTGTGGGTTATAATGAATGAAAATTTGAGTAAAACTAGTTTAGAGTGCATTTTTACATGGGTAGAAATTTGTGACTATCTGTTAACTGGTTATCAAAATAGCCTCGGGACAAGAAATGATTCGTCCCTAAATACTGTGCTATGAGGTGTTTTAATCGTTGTCCTCGTAGACAATGCTTATTTCACTCAATAACCATTCGGCATCAAAGAATTCAAAACATGGCTAACGAAAAGCTTACACGGCACCGGCCCACATTACTTCCAATATCCGATTTTGGTCCGGCGCAGCAGATTTAATCTTCTCGAGCCGCCCAATCGACCATTTCCGGTTCCTCAACCGCGCTGCAGAAGACACACGCAGCACTGGTCTAGATTTTGCGGACCCACTTAAGGGCGATCGGCCGCCCGTCTGAAAGAGAGAGAGTCCCCCCTGGATAACACGAAAAAAAAAAATGGGTCCATTCGCGTAATGCGTCGTCGTAATCAAGTCGCGTTGATCCCTTCGAATGCTCCCATCGGCTGTCATCGACCATCGGGGGAGGAGCCACGTCGTTTCAGCGAAAATTATCCCACACTTTGGTTGGGCTGACCGACATCCGGTCTCCCAGCGGATCAAGTTGTCACCCACCAGCAGCGGTTGCCAAACACCGACACAAAGCGGGGGAGCCGGCTGGGGAAGAATATCATTTTATGGCCCGGTTCTTTCCTCGCGAGACCGATCTCTCATCAGCTAGGCCGCTGATTGGGGTACTTCGACGTTTTGGTCAACGCCACTGCCGCGCCACGCCGGACGTCGTTGAAGATATCGATGATGCAAATGAAGCCCAAGTGGACCCCAAGTCTCCATAGAGGTTTCATTGCTTCCATCTCTAGGTCGATTCCGTAAAAAAAGTTGGGCCCTCATAGATTCGCGTTTGCCGCAGAGCGAAGAATGGCGTTTGGCGGCTTGGAGTTTCGAAACGATGTTTTGGGGATTTTTATGGGTTTCCGCTGCCAATTTCGACGACTGCCTGGCAGCCCCGAAACAAGAAAACAAACCAAAAAAATTATAGCAACAGAAACCGATGCCTCCCCAATAATGAATGGGTGGAAGCGTGCGCTCGGAGAAATGATTCCAAATGGTCTCTAAGAAGATGATGATGATGATACTGCTGTGTGTGCTTGCAACATAATTAATCCGATTGATGAGCTTCGGTTTTGCCGAGCTTTGCAGTTTTGTGGGTTTCCGACTTTCATGGGAAGTTTGGCAGTTTTAATCGACTCGGTTAATGTGTGGCGTGTTGTGTGGGAGTTTTTGGTCGTAAAACACGATAATCGGGAAGCGAAGTTTATGTGCAAAAAGTAAATGGAAGTAGATCTTAATGCTTAAAGAGTTCTCCGGATTAAATTATGATGCGAATGTTGAGAATTTATAATATTTTTTGAGTCTTGCAAGCTCGTTCTAATATAACCATTTTTCGTTCAAAAATATTCATAGATGAACTTTTTCCCCGTTATGCTATTTTATGACTTCTTTTTCAGAACCCATGAGTTGAAATATGGTTATTTCTCAAACGTACGAAAAAATACCATATCAGGAAAAAATGGCTCCTTTTCAACCGAATTTTCAAGAACAATTTTGTGCGATTTGTTAAGTAAATGACGATTGTCGATAAAATTTCAGAAAACTACGTATTTTCAGAATTTTCATATTTTCTTTATTTTAAATATTTGAGCGCTGGAATAAGAATTGGCCCGTTCCAGCTACAATTAGAAGAACGATCGGTGCTCTGAAATTTTTTGGTTTGTTTATTATGCGATTGGATCTACTAAAATTTACAATAAATCGCTTACCTGTCCCCGTTTCCTACAAATTCGATGCTTTTCCGATTTGTAGGGACCGATTTTTCGAAAAATTGGACTCAGTTACGTAGAAAAAAATAATTTCCTTAAGGGTGTCCAGCACTGCACCACTTTCAAAATAACGATACATCAAAACATTCAACCATTTTTTCGGTTTATTCTCGAAAACTATCAAAATGGTTTAAATTCTCGATAGAAAAATTCTCAAAAAATAATCATGTTGGCAATTTTGAGGCAAAAGGCTCAAACTGGTTATTTTTCAACCAAAAATGGTTATAAAAAATGAGCGTGTGGACTCCAAAGAGGTCCAAAATTCCATAAAAAGGCAATTAAAGCCTTATTTATTTATTGTTGTTGTTGTTTATTATATTGGTATCATCTGACAAAGGTGGGTGTCTGAATGAATAAAACTTAAATCTAGGTTTACATAAATCGTTTTCTAGTTTCTTAGTCGTTCACTCATGCTATGCTCAATCCGTTGTTTGAAAGTTGCAATGGACACATTAAAATCGAATAGGGTATAATTACGGAGGAAGCATATTTTTGCGGCACGAAGGGGGTCGTTACTGCCATAGCGCGTACTTCGTGGTTCCAATGAGAGCCAGTCTCGATTACGAAGGGTTCGTTCTGGAGCATAAATGTTACAACGGGAAAGCAGCCAACAGCAGTCAATTTCATTTCTCAAGATCTTTGCCACGAACAGTGATCGACCAATGGAATGACGATCCGCCAGCGTATGGAGTCCAAGCAGAGCACATCGTTGTGGATAAGGCGGTAGATTTAACGGGTTTTCCCAAGGTAGTTGACGGAGAGCATACCGCACAAATCGCCGTTGAATTGCTTCGAAACGCGCAACCCACAAAGCCTCAAACGGCCACCATACCAGATTCGCAGATTCCAATATTGATCGAACCAGGCAGCAATATAAAGCTCGTAGGCAGACGGGATCGGTGAATTCTGTACTCAGGCGTATAATGAATCCCAGCATCCTGTTGGCCTTCTCGAGTACCACAGAGTAATGGGGCTTAAAAGTCATATGACGGTCCAATAAAACTCCAAGATCCTTTATCTGATCCCCACGTTGCAGTGACTCACCCAGTATGCTGTATTCATATATGAATTGATGTTTCCTCCGACCGAATGTAATAACACAACACTTAGCAACGCTTAAAACCAGTAAATTATCAGCACACCAGTTCACAACCATGTCCAGGAAGCCTTGTAACTCGTAACAATCAGCTAAACTGTTTATGACCAAAAATATTTTTAGGTCATCCGCATACAGGAGAACTCCACAGCCAATCAGAAGCAAATTAATGTCATTACAGAACATTGTAAACAACAGAGGGCCCAAGTTGCTACCTTGTGGAACCCCAGACTTTGGAATAAAATCAGGAGATTCTGCAGAACCAATTCTGACAGCTAAACGGCGATTCGTAAGATAACTTTTTATCCAAGCACATAGTCGTTGAGAACATCCCAAACGTTGCAATTTTTTCAGGAGAATATCGTGATTCACTGAATCGAATGCAGCCGAAATATCAGTATAAATTGCATCAATTTGCTTTCCGCCATCCATTTGTGATATGCAATATGATGTAAAAACTGTCAAATTCGTGGTTACCGATCGTTTGGGGAAAAATCCGTGTTGATTTTCAGAGATCCAGTTCCGACAAGCTGAGAAAATTACATCGTTTACGATCCTCTCTAATACCTTCGAGCAGGCAGCTATTGATGTGACACCACGGTAGTTGAGAATATTTTGCTTATCCCCTTTTTTATAGACTGGGCTCATAAACGATCTTTTCCAGAGGTCGGGGAATTTTTGCTGTTCTAGGGACCGGTTAAAGATGTGAGTAAGTGGTTTCACTAAAAGAGTACGACACTTCTTAAGAACGCACGCCGGAATTCCATCCTGTCCGGCTGATGTAGTATACTTCAGTTTACCAATGGCTTCAAGAACCATTTCCTCGCTTATAGAAAAAACATCCAGATTCAACACATCTATGGGTAACCGTGTGACGGCTGCGAAAATTTGATCAGCAGTTGGCGATAGATCAGAGAAAACACTGGAGAAGTGCATCGCGAAGAGGTTACATTTTTCGGCAGAAGACGTTGCAATTCTATCATTTAGTTGGAGTACCGCAGGCAGACCGGATTCCTTCCGTTTTGAGTTGACAAATTTCCAGAACTTATTCGGATTGCGGCGAAGCTCCCTTTGCGTACGAGCAACATAGCGTCGATAGCAAAAACGGTTGAAACTGCGATATTTTCGTGTAGCAATGTTCAATTTCATTTTAGTGAAAGGGCACCTGGAGCTAGTGAACTTTCTAAGTAATTTAGAACGTAACTGTTTTAACCGCTTTAGGCGTCCATTACTCCAGGGAGGTCGAAGAGGAGGTCGCACCAAGGGTACTGAGTTGTTAAAAACATCATCCAAAATTGAGCTAAATACTCTCACGGCAATATCAACGTCCGTACAATTGAGGAAATCCGTCCAATTGATTTCAGAAAGGACTCGATTCATCGTGTCAAAATCTGCGCGATTGAAGTTGCGAACGCCTCATCAAAAACGATAGGGTTTGGAAAAGAGATATCAAAATTGAACGGAGGATGGTACGTGTCAATCGGAACAACGGCATCGATGGCCTCAGTGACCGAACTTATTGAGATAGAATCGTCCGTAAAAACCAAGTCCAGCGTTCGGTTTTGAGAATTGCGTAGAGAGTTTCTTTGATCCATTCCATTCAGTTGCATTCCATCTAAAAGTGATGCACTAGCCGATGTTAATACTGAAGTAGAGTCTATCACCATACTGTTACTGTCACCACGAATCCACGTCAATTGCGGTTGGTTGAAGTCACCAAGAAGAATAACGCTGCACGAAGGATGTTGCAATCTAACTTCAGATAAGCCATCGACATGCTGATCGATAATTGATCCATCTTGACTTTTTTCCGGTGGAATATATGCTGTACCAATTAAAAACTTATATGAACTTTTCAAGTTCGTTACGCGGTCGGAACTAGACCCAAACGTAAAAATTGTTTTTAATTCCTTAGAGGACCGTTTGCCGGCTATATGCGAACTTCGAATGAAAAATTCGAACGAAATCTTAAAGGGACTTTTGGTTGATTGGACTGTTTGTGAAGTTAAACTAGCTTCCCGGCATTAGTTCGTTCTACGAAACATAATCTGATTTTAACCAACGGATGTTTTAAAATCATAATTATTATGTACAGGGCACCAAACCACCTTCATCTCGAAACTCAATCTCTAAGTGGAGAAATCCACGCTGAACCTACTCTACCCTAAAAGCTACTTTTACCGGTCGTTTCCAAATTTGATCTGGATTGGTTCAATGCCGACCACACCGGCCCAAAATGAACCTAACACTTGGCGAAAAACTCTCCTCTTTATCGATTAAAAATCGAAACTGGCCAACCCGATCCACCCACCAAACTGCGCTGCGGCACACGTTGTTGATCCACTTTTCTCTGCCAAGATTTGCCGGGCTCCAAACTGATCGGAAAGCAGCCCGGCGACGAGAGAGAGCCAGCCCAAAACCTAATACTGTTAATTTGCTATTTCAGAAAAATAATTATAACATTCGTCCCGCTTCGTCTTGGACGCGAAAGCTACCTTCCACCTACAAGCCGCAGCAGCCGGTGCGCGGATTCACACGTCCATTCGATCTCCGATCCGATCCAATCCGAGCCAGCTCCAGGCAATGGCCAAGAAGTTGCCGGGTTGAGGAGGTAACGAGATGGTTTAAAAAACCAATTGAAATTTGAACCCACTTTTCGAATCAAGAACACTCGCACCCGCACAACACTTGGCTTAGCTTAGCTTGACTTGGCTCCTCTCATTCGTTCGTTCATGTTGGAGGCTCGTTCATCAACCACTCATCATCGTCGAATGGGCTCGTCAAAATTGGAAACTCCCTGGCACTTTGTGGCTGTTGATGAAACGATCGATGGGCAGCCCATCGCTGAACCACTTCTGGGTTGGCGGTTGTTGAGTGCATAATTCCCCCTAATGTTATGTTAATGTTGGAAAACAAATATTTGACCTCAGCCGCGCCGTCTCTCGGAACCTCATCACCACACTCCGTTTAGATACTTGATCATCATCTACGGATCGCTCTAACCGATTTTTCGATCACTCTGGAGGAAGTGGGTATTGTTTTTGGAAACAGCTCAACACTCATTTTGTTGCCGTTCTTGGAAGCTGCTGGGAGATATTTGAAAACTCTCTCATCGATTGTAGATTTTCACTTATCATACTCTGTTTTTGTAGGGGATTTTAATAAAATGTACTTCTAGTTAGTTGAATTTGAATAATTTTCATCCAAATCGGTGGATTTTGCAGTATGCTGGAGAGGATCGTCACAAACACTGACATCCGTTTGTTGGGACTTACCAGGGAGCGATCTCTAGAAGAATTCTTCTCAGACTTGATAATAGCAAAAGTTTTTGAACACTATAATGGAGAAATCTTGCTCAATTTGGGATCCCGCAAGTTTTTCGAGAGAACTTTGTTTATAGACATCCCCAGCAAACATTTTTGTAGGTATATTTCTCAACAACTTTGTTATACTTCTCATATACATTATAGAATGATCTTATGAAACTCGAAAAAACAGCATTTACCCATCAAAGTGGAGGCAATATACATACATATTTTCAAATTCGGGTTAACACGTTCGTCGCCACGTCACCCATATATGGGTGACGGCTCTCTTAAGCAAGGTTGCCGCTCAGTTCTGCCACGCGTTGTAAATCTGAAGCTCTCTCGCTTTACTTTCATGCTCTGAGATTTTTTTGGGCGACGAACGTGTTAAAGCGATAAGAGTATAAGATTTGGACGATATCCGACACCTTATATATACATACTGAAAGAATGCAAGAGAGCACAAGTTTTTTTTTCTCTCAACGCATACGAACCGTTGTCAGCAACAATAGTTGCTGTCTCTTTCATTGGGCAATTCTTGCAAATACACCATCTGATTTTTAGCAATCTGATTGCACTGCTGGTAGCAAAGAGAACAACAAAGCTGTTCTCTGGCTTGGCCCACGCGGGAGAAAGCAAAGGAACGAAACCATCATTAAAATCTAAAAACATGGCGGACTTTTTATCATATCCGATTTAAACTTTTAATCCGATTTTGAGTAACGATTTTTACGACCTTTTACTTGTGTTAGCTGGAATTACGATTCACAGTAACGTTTTTAATGACTTGAGTTATCATTTTAAATCGATTTTATGTTTGCTGGGGGTTCATCAAAGACATTTCAGGTTATTTACGATAGTGGTGCAGTGATCGGTAGTATTATTCTAATTTCTAATTTGATTTATTAAGAGAGGATTTTAGCAGTAGCTGTCATTCGTCCTCTGGTAGGATTATTCAAAGTGCTATTGCCCAAAGTTAAAAAAAACATTTAAGACTATTTGATAATCAATTCAGATGCTTGACAGAGGAAGAAGATTTTAAAAAGAGTTTTCAGTTTTATAATAGACTTTAAATAATTCTTTGTTAAAAATAAACGAGTTTTCTCTTTTGATTAAATATACTTAAAACCAATAACAATGAACAGAACGGACAGTAAGAAACTTATACCGTATTCGTTTTCGTTCAGTTTTGCGCCGGTGCACTACCGGTACTGCACTTTTTGCTGTCTTTGATGTCTTTGCTTGTTTTCATGATGAGTTGTCCACAGGTAGTGCACCATGGCCGTAGGAACGGGGGGGGGGGTTTTGGGGGTTAAACCCCCCCCCCCCCATGAGGGTCCAAAAAAGCAAGCGAGGTATTCTACTCTACACTCATAATTTTAAATCCATAATCAAATTATGATAATAGAGCAAGTCTATTCAAGAAAAACAATCTAGACTAAAAATTAATTCCAAAACCTCAAAAACCCATCCCAAATTCAAAATTTTGCTACAGTTTTTCAAAATTTTCTCACTTGTTCATAAACTAAGGTTATCAGATTTTTTTCACCACGTATCCGGGCCGAACAAATCCGGGCTGTTGTATGTAAAAACCAGGCAAAATCCGGGTATTTGATTTCAAAATTTTCTACCAAAATCCAGGCAATATCGGGCAATACAGATCAAATGTTAGGAATTGCTCATCAAAAATCATGAAAAAAAGATTTGAAAAAAACCTTTCCTGATTTTTTTTTAAACTTGCTTCAAAACTTTTGGACGCATGAACAAAAAATATTTTTTAACTCAATTTGTTTTTTAAAGTTTGATTTAAAATTGAAATGAGAACAAACCCGGCTTTTCCAATGAAATCCGGGCAACCGGGTCAGACCGGATTTTTTTCCAAATTTTATATTAAATATCCGGGCATATTTATATTATTTGTCGGACAATCTTGCAACCTTATAATAGAAATTCAGGTCTGAATATTAAATTTTAAATTAAACTCATTTTGGAGATTTTGATTCTTAACCAAAATTTTAATTTCTAAATATTTTCGTATTTCTGATTCTGTATAAAATTCAGGTTTCTTCATTTTCAGTTCGAATAATCATTAGAAATTAAGAATGAAAAGCTGCTTTGAAATCCTGATTCGGTTTTGCATTTCATATCAAATTTGAATCATGTTTTTCGAAAATCATTTGTATTTTCAATATTTTGATAATCATTTTCCGAATATGAAAAAAGAAGAATTTTGTTTTACATTTTAAATCGAAGTTCTCAAACTTTATTCTAAAACAACATTTAAACTTTAAAAGCTTCTAAGTGGCGATCCAAAATTGAAAACTCAGATTCAGATTCATCATTTTAATTCTGATTCACAATACAGATTAAAAATAAATAATTGTAAAAATGAATTAATATTAAACCAGCGATGCATAATTTAAATAAAAGATTCATGAATGATGACTCTGAAACTTGGCTCATAAAATTCTGATCTGAAATTTAGATTCGGAAATCGTATTTTTGTACATTCCAGAAATGGTATAGAAATTTGGAAACAGTTCAATTTTTTAATTCAGGTTCAGTATTAAGATTTGAAATTCAGGAATGAGTGAACGAGTTTTTCAATCAACATAAAATTGTAAAAGAACTCAAGAGAACATGAACATAAAAATTTGCTTGTCAATTTCCAGATTTAATTTTTTTTTAATCAGAAGAAATTTGTACACACAATTCAGCTGAAAATCGTAGATATAAAGAAGAATTTTCTATGTTTTGCTTTATGCATAATATTCCAAATTATATTTGAAAAAATTACAAACAGGATTTTCATTATGGTATTGATTCTTTATGAAAAATATTTCCTGTTAAAAAAAACAAGTATCTGATCTTCACCAAAAAAATCTGCAAAAAAATTCTATATTTTTTCGGTGTATTGATTAACATTCTTGATATTGAAGTTTTTTAAAGCTGAATTTCAAACTGAAATCATAACTTTAGTTCAAGTTTGCTTCGAGTAAATTTGATCCGAAAATTCGTTATCACTTACTGTTTTTTTTGAAATTTTTAATTTATTTTCTTCTAAGGTTAAATTCTTGGAATTTCCAAAAGAGTTTGGGCTTGTATGTTTTGAGCATAGAATACGTTTTTTTAATAAATTGAAGGCAAGCATGAAAAGAACTTATTTTATGCTTCGACCTACCAGACTTTAAAACAAGTTCTTAAATTTGTACTTTCGATGAAAGCAAATTCCATATTTTGTTTCCAAAAGTTTCATAAAAAAAATTAGCTCACCCTTTAGGCTAAGGACCATTTTTCTAAAGTTCCGTTTTAAAACAAAAACTATTAATGAAAACTTAAAAATGAATAATCATAGTAACAAATAAAATTTGTTTTTTTTTCGTACGTTGTTGGGCAAAACATCATAGGTTAAAATCAGTCACCAAAACCCCCCCCATGAGTTGGTTCTTCCTACGGCCCTGTAGTGCACCATAACGGCGACGGTGGCACACTCTAAAAATATTCAGTGTTTCTTGCCCTCACCAATACCATCGCGAATTTTGACAGGTCGTGCTTCCCGATGTAAACAAATTGGTTGGAAACGAAAACAAATATCAGCTGGTGATGGATTTTCACAGCTTGATGTTTACATTTGGCACTATCGATATTACGCACTAGGGTTGCCAACATTTTTTTTTTTTTCAAAAATCAGGGAACTGATGAAACAAAAATCAGGTAAAATCAGGCTACGATAAAGTAACGAAATTTCGCTAAAAGTGATGACCATTTTTTTGGTCACCGCTCTTCGTTTTCTCTCTCCTTCTATGTGTTGTGAGCAGGCTTGTAAGTGGTCACCATCGTTTGAATTTTTCCGGAGACAACCACCACACATCGTTCGTGACAATCGTGGAGAGCGCAATCGTTTGATCGGAGAGCAAAAAAATGTCAAACGAAATTTTGATCTTTTTTGTGGTTAGTCGTTTTATTGTCATCCCTCTTGCGTAGATAATCGAGATAATCATTCCACATTGTTCGACCAATACATCCAAACATCACCCGGCGCTGCAGAGTGACGAATTTTTTTTCAACAGGAGGGAGTGAATAGAAAAGATTGCATTTGCTTATTGAGTCTGTAAGTTCTGCTGCGTGAAAGAGATAGGCGATGTCGTAAACTGTCGGGAATGATGGTCGTTTGACCATCAAATTATCCCTCTCGTGTACCAAGGCACGAAATTTCGTTCGAAAATCACACAAAGAAGAATGAATGTCGTTTCGTTTGATGATAGTCGACTGTTCGGCAAGTTTTCGGTCGCATTCGTTTGATGGCACGAACAATGATACTGATAAAAGCAGGCTGTGCGACTGTCAGAGAAAATGTCGATGGTTTACAAGTCTGGTTGTGAGCCTACTTGGTTCAATAATTCTACTGAATCAAAGCAATCGAAAGAGTCCCTATAATTCCCATCTTTAAATAAGAATTCAAGAGAATCTTTCGATTGCTTTGATTGCGCCATATTTCAACTTTTTCACTTCAGCAATGGTACCTAATCCAGTTCTTTACTACCCATTTTTCATCACATTCGCAAAAATCAGGCAAAATCAGGCATATTTTCAAAAATCAGGCAAATTCAATGGCTTATCAGGTTGTCAGGCTGAGCCTCGAAAAATCAGGCAATACCTGAAAAATCAGGCCCATTGGTATCTCTGTTACGCACACTAACTATAAGTGAGGGTAAAACTCGATTTATGCTTGTTTTTGGCCGGGACGGTGCTTAACTCTATCGAGAAGAGAACATTATCTACAACACCTTTCAAAGGAGTATTTTTTAGACTTTTACAATCGATTTCTATTTTACTCGACAGATCCTCCTGATGAGGCACCCTCTAGTTTCATAAAGCCTTTTGCAAAATGTTTCCTAAGCTTGGGATAGACTTTTATGAAATTGGTAAACCCCTTAGCTGGTTCCCAAAGCACAAAAATTGTTGCTTGGAAATGTGTTGTTTTTGGTCAGCTTGAAATTTAGATTTCGATCACACGCATGTTACTCGACCGAATTGAGGCTTGATCACTCAAAGAAACCGGCAATCAACCGGCAGCCACCCACAACAAATTGGAACCGTGACAGTGCGGGTGCATGAGAACAACCCGCAGCAGCATCATCATTTGGGTGGAAGCATAAATCTCGATTTCCATAACTATGGGAAGGTTAATTGACATCAATAAAGCTACGAGCGACGACGCGGACGGCCGAGATTTCAATTAAGCTGCTCCACTCCTTCGGCTTTAATTGATCATCATAATTCGGCAAGTGCTTCGGAGTGGCGAGGCGGGCGTACGGATGTCTTTCTTTCACCGGCAGCGCGCGGAGTACCGGATGACCTTTTTGTCGCCACCGATTCAATAAATCTTACCCCGAAAAAAAATTGGAAGTTCGGAGGAATGAAACACGCAGTCAGTACGTTTTAATTGAACGGTTATTACTTGCCGCGATCTGGTGGAGTTTGCACTTTTCGTGGACGACGAGCGGCGGTAGAGTTCCATTAAAATTTGTTGGTCATGGCCTAATTAATTGACGCTTTCATTCTTGGCCCCGCAGGCGCGTGGTTTGTTCATTTGCGGGGTGTACTAGAAAGAAACTTGAGCATACATTATTGTAAGCCGAGTGGGTTCCTTCGGGGTTTTCCGCCGTTTTTTGGTAACATTAATTGAAACGCGCTCTGTTTCGGCCGAAGGCCGTGAGAAAGATTTCTTGAAAGGCACTTGACTAAGAGAAGCCGAAATCATGATACAACAACATTCAGCTGAACAACTCAGAAGGACAAAGGTCTCCCCACATCTTGTTGTTGAATGTCAAAGCCAACCGAAATTTTCCCTCTGCCTAAAGAGAAAGACACAGAAATTAAGAAATTAAATTGATTTGACTTTAAATTAAGAAGAAGGAGGAAGAGAATTTCGAAACGCGGAACGAGGGATCCCAGCAACAAAAACCACCCGTGGAGCAGCCTCGGAGATGCCCAAAGATCACAAGAACGGGACAAACGGTGTGCTGCATCGCAGAAGATCATCCGACTACGACGACGACGGGCTACAAATCTTAACTCTGCGAGTTCTTATCGCACACCCACGATCTCGAGGGGTACTCCGCGGCCGCGTACCTTTTCCCGTATGGGACCCAACTTGGGCCAAACATCCCAATCCCAAGGGGTTTGGTGGTGGTGAAATGTGAACCCCTAAAAAAAGACCTAGCAATCTGTGCGGAGAAATTTTCGCCAGGCTCCCACACTCTGATGATATCCGGGCGCGATCATATGTGTTCTTCCAGAGCCCAAGAGGCTTTTTGAAGTTGCGAAGATGCGCGCGCGCACTTCTACGTTTAAGGCCGCGCACCATCAGTTCGGTCGGTCAGTAGATGCGTTTGCGATAAAATATTTGCGCGATTGTTTTCGCCAGGTGAAATTTATGGTAATCGAGTGGCCGGTCGTCTTGGGAGGAATCTCTTTTTCGCCTGGGCTCGGGCAGATAAGTTGCAAACGTGCCGGCGAAGGTGACTGAGAATTATGGGAGGTCAGGTGATTCCGGGAATAGTTGGGCACTTGAGCGTCCGTTTTGAGACCAACTGGCCGGTGTGGTGTGATAGATTTCGTAGTTGATCTGGGTAAACGATCTTGAGAATTTGAATCAATCGAGGTTTTTTTTTGTATCCATCTACCGTTAGGATTTGGTACCCTAATGACACTTGTGGACTTTCGCTGCCTAGCAACTTCAAATTGGACAAATTGAGTGCAATTTGGCGTAATAGCGTGAAACAGTGCTTTCGGGGACATTTCGCGTGAGGCCCGTGTGTCATTAGTACGTTTCTCCACCGCGCACAGCGGCAACAATAACAGAAATAAAGCTAGCGGTAACATTGTAATAATTTTACCGTCCCACCCCCTTTCTTTAAAAAGCAGCGAGAAAGCAAACCAGATTTTCGGTGACCAGATCATTAGCCTGAAGGCGATCTCTTGAGCCGGTAGCACTAACCTAGCGAAACAAATACGTTTTCGTGTCCAAATTATCATAACCACTTTTGTCGGTGGTGTCCCGGCTAGCAGCCACTTGCGGTTGCTAATACCTATGTAGCTGCTATACGTTTTGATGATGGCCGGCAAGCGAGCGGGTGGACGGAGACAGAATTGGAAAAATGGACGCAAACGCACGAAACTAGGCTAACTGGGGCACACGCGCGCCGCCTCCATTTACTTGCTGCTGGTGCTGTTGCAGTAGCAGCAGCCTGAAGGACCCTTGAAGATATCTACTCACTTATTGGGGAAGCTTCGTTCCACACGAATCAATCAATTTTTGGCGCTCACATTCGTGCGGGAGGTCATCCGGAGCCCCGGGGGATTTTTGTTTTCCAAACCCGGTGCATTTCTTAGAGCCTTCGGGTCAGCGTTACACAGGTGATTGGATTCGCTAATTTTTGCTTTTGGCCAGCGAAGGTTTTCGGGGTTGATTAGAAGTAATCCCCTTTGTTTCGGATTGTTCGAGCGAGAGTAACGTGCCACGATGAAAGTTTCGATCATTTTCATTGATGATTTCGTGCGGAGTATGTTTCAATGAATTCAGTTCAAACTTTGCGGGCGGTTTTGATTGCAATCAGCGATTGTTCCATATTTCTCTTAGCGCTTGCGTTATGATCCAAATTTAAAAAAAAAACCTTTCGTTGAAGCTATGTTAGAATTATTCCAAAGCTTTCGAAATCGGTTGGAAAGCTTAAAAATTAATTGCCTCGGGGTTTGCAGCTCCAATTCAAGTGTTTAGTGCCCAACTTCGATAGCACTAATAAACAATTAATCAATATTGTGAAGCTTTTTGGAAACAGCTCTGGAAAAATTTATTGCTGCATCATCGATTAAAATAATCAAGTCAGCCATAAATATGGTTGTCTGGTAAAGCTAACAACAACTTTTTTCACTTGGCTTTTCAAATCAATGTAAATGTTCATAAAATCAATCATAACGGATTTTTCTAAACTTTAAATGCAGAATGTTCAATTTATTTATAATCTCTCCAATAACTGTGAAAAAGATACGATTCCGACGATAGCTGATGTTTACAGCGACTTTTTACTAGTTTTTATATGCAACTTTTTCAAATGCAAATTTCTCGAAAACTTGCTGGCTCTTGACAAAAAAACTCTACATTGAAACAATCCTTACATTCGAAACAACCAGTAAAGGAAAGAAATAGCGTTTAAAAATAAAAAAGAGAGATTATTTACAAAAAACTAAAGTTTTGACTTGAAACCCTACCAGAGGTAAGTGTGGACGGCTTTATACAGACTTGATGTTTACATATTTTTTCAACGTTCTATCCACCATCCAATACAATTAAGCTGTTTTGCATTTGGATCATGACAAGTCTGGTAAAGTACTTGTTTGTTCTGGAAAGACAATATACATACATAAATTTCATTTCTTTCGACGAAAACTACTCCAATTGGGCGTTATCCGACACTTTATTCGTACCTATCGGAAGAATGCAAGATGGCGTTAGATTTGGCTTTCATAGTCTGAAAATCGTTGCCAGCGAGAATATTTCTAGTTCTCTCATTGGTCAATATTCTTCATTTGCCATCTGATTTTTAGTTATCCTGATGCCCTGTAGGTTGCAAAAAGACTTAAAGCCCGCGCGGTAGCAAAACGGGGGACTGAGATAAAGGGAAAAGATACGTCAATGATCACACCAATTATACAGCCAATGATTAAAATTGTGGTAATTTGTGGAAATTTGTGCGGGGAGATGAGAAGGTTTGAGTTAAAATAAGAGAAAATGTGTGAATTGTTGCAGTTTGTGAAGCAGTTTTAGAATTTTGATCATTACCATTCCAAATGCAAAGAATTCTCTCTCTATTGCAATCCGTCGGAGCAAAATCATTTCGAAATCTATCATATCCGATTTAAACTGACTTCAGACGACATTTTAAACGATTTTTAATGATGCAGTTGTGATTCACAACACCATTTTTAACGACTAACTAAAGTAATCATTTCTGATACAATTTCATGTTTGCTAGGTTGCCCACCGGTTTATTTAAACAATTGTCAACTGAAAATGATAGGTCTTTCCAAATAATTTTTTATAATAACTGGAAAGGATTTTAAACGAACACAAACACAAATAGGATCTAAGAAAACTGGATTTTTCATCAAAGAGATTCCATTAACTAAACACTTAGTGACAATTTTCGAGGAGAAAACCGCTAACAAACTCGCTCAACGAGCCTGAAGTTTGTATGGGGTTTTGAGACATTTTGTTCGGGGGGAACATGAAAATCCAGTTTTTCAACAATAACTTTGATCGCCTTCAGTCGATTTCTTTTGAATACGGTATTTCTTAAAGCCTAGATTATGACAAATATTTAATCCCAAGATTTCATTTCGATTCGAGTTAAGATAAAAAAGTTATTTGGCTTCAAAAATGGTCTAACTTTTTTATGGGTGATATTCATCACTACTAATTTGGCTCTGCGACAAACATTTTGACGCAGCATTAACAGTGATGAATATTACCCTTTGAAAAAGTTAGCCAGCTAATTTTTTTTTTATCTTAACTCGAATCGAAATTTAATCTTGGGATGGGATATTTGTAATAATTTAGCTAGGCTTTAAGAAAAACCGTATTCAAAAGAAATCGACCGAAGGCGACCAGAGTTATTGATGAAAAACTGTCAAAAGGTCGAAATCCCATACAATATTCAGGCTCGTTACAGGCAGTTTACAGTTTACAAGTAATAACTAAATTCAAAGGTTTTGACAAACTATATCCAAGGTCACAATTATTTAGTTTAGTTCTACTAGATTGATTCGATCTCAACGTGCAAAGACATCGTTTTAGCTGGACCAAATCACAGCCTCCAAAAAAAGCCAACATCTCACAAGCAACGAAGCAAAACACATCAGAAATTGGATAAACCCGCTCACATCGTTTCCAATTCCAAAAGAGGAGCTTCTCCTCCGCACTGGAATGGAAAAATATGTGTATGTTTGGCTCGTTTTCTCTAAAACGACGAATAGACCCAACTAGCCAGCACACACATTCCAAAGGTTTCGGGATATTTCGAGCACTACCTTCCCAAAAAAAAACTAACCACTCGTTCTCGGCTAGCCACCAACTTTGAGTTATTGCTTCCCCCTTTGGCCCTTCGGAGCGCAGTTCGGTCGTTTGCTCGGTCAAGAAGCCCCATCAGCCAGGTATATATGAAGAGGCCACTTGTTGAATTGAGTTGAGCTGGAAGCAGAAGCACCAGGGGAAAAAAATCTTCCCACCACCCGCACCAAAAACGCGGAGCTGATGGGAATAGGAAGAAGAAAAAAGAAAAGGAGCAGACTAGGTTCTCGCGTTACCGCGTACCCAAGCGGAATTTTATACCTATACTGCTCTCGGAACATTTAAAACAAAAATCTTTAACGTTTTTGTTTCGTTTATTTTGGGTGAACTTCTCGGATACTGGACTAACTAAATCAGAAAATTTTGAAAAGAACAACTTCTCAAACTTTTTGGGACTCCAATTGGACGTTTGCAAATCTTTCTTCGTGTCGTGCTAAATAGTAGCGCGTATGGGAATTTAGCCAGCATGGGAAGGTCCCCGCCTTCAGGGGTCGGACAGCCCATGTTTAGTGCGATTTGATGACAGTGACCTTTCGGCAGCGGTTTTACAATCCGCAAACTTAGACCTAACCTCAAATTTAAGCCAAATTTTTATGGGCTCCCTTGTCAGCGAGTCTTTCGGTCGGTCAGAGGATTCCCAAGGAAGGATTTTGTGACGACACCAAAACGACTCCAACCCAAGCCAAAGATGATCATTAATCGTGTGAACAACAAGTGGGCCCTCTGCTCGAAACGACGTCGCAGTGAAGATCATTCTCGTTCGGATTTGAAGAAGATGCTACTTGGTACTTGGCGGAGTACGCGATCAATAAAAATGATGGCCCGACTTTAAAGGAAGCTCTCAGCAAACGGCAGCCAGCCGCAGATGCTTTGGGACTCAGTCAGCAGACTGCATTACGATCGCTTTGAGCCGTCTCGCTCGCGGAGAACTTCAATGACGGTTCATGTTTTTGCAGCCTCTCTGATTGATGGTGTGAAGTTGGCGGCGGCCGCAGTGAAGCGATAATCGAAATGATTCACCCCATCACCAGATTTTGATGTTCGATTTTTTTTTTCTTAGCGATGTCGATACCCATGCCAATGTTGATGGTTGATGTCTGTTTGTTGTGATTCACAACTGTAGACACTTGATGCATGTTGGCTCTGACACATTCCAGCGATCAGCTGTATGATTAATTGCTGGGAGACTAATTTGTTTGCGGGTTTTGTTCAAGGATTCTCGAAAATGGCCCCTTAAGATTTCTTTTGTTGTAACAGTTAAAAAAAAAACTACCCTCCGAATGTCATAACTTTATTCGGTGCTGGGTAAATTTCGTATCGAGATCTTAAAATTAATTTGAAACCTGCGGACCAATCGCTGGACAATCTTCTTGCTGCTGCTGCTGATTATCTGCGATCGGGCGTAGATCATCATCGAGTGTTCCAAACGAATTCGATTTAATTTTTCGCTTGTTTGTCCAATTAAGCAAACCCATACGGCACTGAATTGCCCTTGTAGGTTTTTTTTACTCACTCTGCTCCCGCGTTTTTTTCCTCTTTATTTGACGAATACCTACATAACGTCGATGGTGTTAATTATTTTCGATTTTCCCATTCGGCAAGATTTTCGCACACCCCATTTCGGGTCGAGTCGAGAGTAGTTAGCCGCCGCTGTAACCCATCGGGGGTTTTCGCGCGGACCTTAAAAAGCTATCAAAAATTTTGCAGGACCACAGATTCGAACGATACCTGTCGCAGCAGGGGATCTGGAACGATCTCTCGAGTGATCGGGTGGGTCTAACTGTCTAAAGCCAACCGTTGGGATAATTAAATCATTACTTAAGTGATTTTCACCGAGTCTGAAGAGAGATCCCGTCCGAGTACATGGCAGTTCTTCGATTTTATTGTTTCACTTAATTACATAGTTAAGAGGCTGGCCATCATTTGTCGAAACCTCCGAAAGGGTTCATAAAATTGAATTTTCTCACCCTTTTTCGCGGGTTCTGTAAAAGTCAAAGCCTCAAGAAGATGTCACTCGGTTCCAAGGTTTGAGTCGGCTTTTCGTTTTGTTTTATTGCGATCAACCGCTATTAAACCGATGGCGATGCAATGACTAGGTCCTCCCCAAAACTATCTAATTAATCAGCGGCAGTTGCCGATTCTTGAACACCGAAGGACAAAAACAACGTCACTAATCCGACGGTGGCTGATGAGAAAACGTACGGATCGCGCCCTGGAAACACCCGCTGTGAGATCAAACATACAATAAACGGAGGCCCCGCAAACAAAGTCATCGAACGAAGAGGTACTGTTAATTAAGCGGAAATGAAGCGCGCACCGTTCGATTCGCGCCCTTATCAGCCTGCGACATCGGAAATCAATAAAGTTAAGAAAAAAAGCCTTTTGAGTTCAACCAATGGGAAAAACACCATCGCTCTGGGACCCAAACGGTGAAGACTAATTAATTCACGATACTAATTTCAGCCACATCTCTTTGAACGAGGGACTCCGGGGTCTCACTCTACCTGCTCCGGTGTTTTTGTTGTTTTTCTCGGACCAAGTCCGGACCCCGCGCGATTTAATTCCCATGAGAAGCCACCGAGATACCACCTCTTCAGAACTAGTTCACTGGGCGCGGTTCCGAACGGCACCGGAGCCTCTCCGGAGACAACCATCTAATCTGGTTGAAATGAAGCGCAAAATCGGGACCCGGGACCCCGGGTAGAACGCGGGACCGGAGACCAGATTTAAATCTAGCGTATAAAAATCAACAATCGGCCGTTGCTAATGGCCGTGCCGAGGGTCTCCTGGAGAACAAGCAGGCAGCGAGCGGTCAGTCGTCAGTCGGACGGAGGAGCGTTGAACGTTTTACGAGCTCTGGCTCTTTTGGTTTAGAGGGAGATATGTCATCAGAGGAATTCCCTCCACCTCTGCCGGTTTCTTCCCAATCCGGCCTCCGAGTAAGCGATATGTTTTGAGGCTGCTGCCGTGGAAGTCTTGAGCCGTTGAGAGACGGTCGACACAGAAAGAAACGGAGGCGCGGGATCCGTGAGAGAATGATACCTCATCGAGCGAATGAACAGTCAGAGTCAGAGAGAAGGTGGATTGGGGGTGATGCTCCTTTGAGCGTTTCCTGGAATTGACCAAGCAGCAACAAGCTGGTCGATGATGAAAACTGCGACAACAACTATGGACGGACAGTGTCATTATCTGGTTTTTCTGCTTGAGATGAGGGAAGATGAAAGATCGGAGACTCCGCGATCACAACAGATGATCGCGGGTTTGGCTTGGGTAGAGGAAGGCAAAGACGCTTTGGTTGATCGCTTGCGGCGGTGGAAATGGTGCTGCTGATCTGGTCTACACAACAAGTGTGTGAGAGACTGGGTTGGAGTCCGGCCAGAAGGAAAAAAAATCGTAGTGGGGAAAACGCGATCGTCCGTCGTCATTGCCAACATCCGTAGCTCCGAGGCCCGAGAAGGAAACATAAATGGCCTAGAGGGTGGTTTGCATGGTATCGGAATAGTAGGTACATGAAGAAAAGAAGC
Source organism: Uranotaenia lowii (assembly GCF_029784155.1). Taxonomy (NCBI): domain Eukaryota; kingdom Metazoa; phylum Arthropoda; class Insecta; order Diptera; family Culicidae; genus Uranotaenia; species Uranotaenia lowii. The sequence continues at coordinate 168,431,824 of NC_073692.1, read as the reverse complement.
AGACGAGGCGTTACCAGGGCACTTCCCGTGTCCGGTCGTCGGTTAGTCGGTTGGTTGGGTGTGGGATAATTGATTCGTACGGTCATCCCCGGTGCATGAAGCATCGATCCAGGCTGTGGTTTTGATCTTGTTTAGATCTATCGGAACATTATTTTCTGTAATCGCCGATCTTCTCACCATTTAGTATGTGGTAAATCTACTCCACCTACTGCATGAGTCAGTTGTTAGAAAGGAAGCATGTAACATCATTTTTATACAGGGAGTCAACAAATATCGAATATGTAATTTCATAAATTACGAATATATACAATAGAGCGTGAGCTTCAGCGTCAATCGAATCATACAATCCCAAAAACCGCTGCAAACAAATCGAAAGAAGCTTTCGAACAGCAACATTGGTGAAATTTTAGATGACAAAACTTGGTCCAGAAATCTACAAACATGATTAGAGATATTGTTGGATAAAACTACACCATACTGCCTACTATCCCTTCGGCCTAACAGTCATTGGACTTTATGTCCATCGGACGTATAAACACCACCTTCATAACTCTTCAGGCTAAATAACTCATTAGATTGAATGTCATTTGGTTGAACTTATTCCGGTCCCACAAACATCGTTTGATATTTCAAAAATGAAGTAGCAAAAGTACAAAACAGAAGTTAACATATAAATTCTAATAAATTTCCTCAGAGTATTTCTCGTGCAATCGCAACGGATTGCACATTTTAAGAGGTAATTTATACAACTGATTAAATGGAAATGCTAAACTGAACTGTTATGAACGTCTCCATTGATGATATTCTTAAATTAACAGTTAGCACAGCCATTTCTCTGATTAGAATCAGCAGTAGCAGCAAAGAACCATCGGATATTTTATCGGGTGTGTGCACGGTCGTCGTGGATTACATACCCTACTAAACACACCGATATGCTGTTATGATCACCCGATGATGCCTTCATTAGTTTGCTTTTAGTGTGCAAAACGAACGAGCCACGATCTCGCTCTTGGTTATCTGCAACAGTAGCCCCAACGACCTAGGCCAATAATTTCCATACCTAACACCCGACAGACAGCGCGAGAGAGCAAGGCAGAGTTGCAGAACTGCTCAATTATCGGAAATCTACTATTAAATCTTCGATTTTCCGCTGAAACGCCCTCGTCGTCATCGTCGTCATCAGAGTCAAAGTCAGCGAGCGCAGGCAAATAAATCGCAATCCCTGGCGAATTGACCGTTTCGTGCACAACCCGGACTACCCTTTCTTGCTAGGAGACGGGTACCCTGTAGTAGAATACCGAGCTGGGCGGCAGCAGCTGCCGGGATTAATTAACCAATCAGCACCTCCACGCGCGCTCAGCTCAACGTTCTTGAACGAAGGTACTCGGTTGTAACAAACCGAGAGGGGTACGATCATTTGTTCAAGATTGTGCCCCCGTGCCCACCCCGTGAGACGATTACAGATTCCGAAACACTTACAATAAGAGACCTATACATGCTAGCGTAAGTGCAGCGTCTGTAGAGGTACCTATCCTAGATAAGAAAGACATCATTTGCATAAATAACTGCGCTCATTCAGCGATCTTTATTCAGAAGATGTAAACGTCCGGAGACCGTAGATTTCCAGACAAATCTCCTGTGGGCTTAGGTGCAGTACATACCTACACGACAACGGGAGAATTGATCTGGTTTCCGAATTGACGACGATGATGATTGTTTCCTCCCGCCAGCCGACACCCTCGTTTGCCGGAATTATTCCCAATGATCAGAAGATCGGTTACGCGCGGATCACCGGCGGTCGGTCGGTCGGCCGGCAAAGCTGCTGCAACCGGTGAATGGAAGAAAATGGACCGCTTAATGATAGCCTTATTAGCATATTATTTGTTCGTCTCTCCCGAGGATCTGACCTGTTGTCGGAGGTACAAACAAGTCACTGGGGATGGGGACTCGCTTGTCGTCACCTGCTCGATTGATCGGGAGAAGTGAGAGTCTTAGCTGCTGCCGGGATTTGTTGAGCAGTTCCAGTTCAAGTTCAATTACATTGCGCGATACAGCCGGAGGAGGTGGATTGATGCTTCCACACTGATCGCGGCTGTGGAAATTATGTTGCATTTTTTTCTTTTTTCGCTCGAAATTCCAATGATCCTCCTTTCGGGTGGCTGCCCGATGGCAAGATTTGGAATCCAATTTGTTCGCAACCGCGAGCAACCGGTGGATTTGTTTTTATAATTTCCAACTGTCGTCCGGCGTAAGCTGGACCCGGGTTCTCTCTCGGAGAAATGGAGCAGTCGTAAAGATGGAAGTTTTATTGATGGGATAAGATGGCTAAGATTACACGGTGGGTGGGTCTTTCATGAGAGGGAGAGAGAAAAAAAAGACAAATGTACGGGTCCCACTATGACCGCGCTTGGCATGGAATGTGCCCCAAATGGAAGCTGCCGCGATATCAGCCAAAATTGTAGGTGTTGATCTGTGTTTGTTCAGGTCTTTTCGGTAATAAAACTTTGATGAAACAATCCGATACCGAGAGCGCGTAAACGTCCACCTATCGAAAGTTATCAGATTGAGACATCCTTCTCGGGCGGTGGTTTCTCGGAGCACCGAAAAATCACGTCCCCTTGGCAAGCATCAATTTTATTGTTTGATTTATATTTATTTGATTAATAAAACTCCAACCAGGCGACGACGACGACTACCCGAGCTGACTGCCTGGCGCAGAACGTAGACCCCGGAGCAAATTACACGGATCCCAAGCTTGTTTCAGCTACATTATTTTATTTATGCTTCGAGTAGTGATACCATCGGGAATATTCGCTTCGAAGCTCAGACGCAGCAGCATCAGATCAGAAGCACCCGGTTTGATGAAACCTTACGGATCATTTTACGCGGGCCCGGAGAGCAAAAGCAGTGATCACCCGCACAAACAACGAATCCCCATTCCCCAATAACAACAGCAGAAAAATAACAGCAAAGTTCCAACCTCGTCTCGTGCGGTGGTGGACCGAAAGCAGACGCGACGACGATGATGACTTAGTGGGACCGATCGAGTTTTTGTGTGACAAGTGCGAACCGGGCTAAGACCCAGATGGACGGAGACGGATCAAAAGACGAGTGCGAGTTACTTCTCGCTCAATTAGTTTGTTATTAAACTTGACTTTTATTTCTCTGGTGTTGACTCGAGCTTAGATTTCCCGTTGCTGTGTTGATCCCCCCTTGGATCTTGGGTCCAGCATCCGAGAGGGATTTTGCGACAATCTACAACAGTAACAACAATGTTGTGTCGCTTCAGGTCTGTTTTTGGTTCCATCATCATCGTCATTTACTCGTGCATAGATTTGTGTCCCCGTTTTCCCCCTTTCGGACCGCTCCGATGTGGGAAAACAGGGACATCCTGAAGGGGAGGCGGAAGAGTTTGCGCCAGAATGATGCCGGGCTGCTGGGAGAGACGATCGTCAGTGAATCATGGGTCAATTTAGATACGGGCTGTTGGCTGAGTTCTTCGTTAGTAACGTAGTCTTCGTTCGTACCTCCGGACATACATACATAGTTGTTGTTGTTTGGGGAGTTGACATATCGGCCTTCCCGGCTTTCTCGACCTGTTCGCTGTTGAAGATCCCCCCGGCCCTTTCTTCCCGAGTTACTCTCGGCGGCGATGATCATCGACGGCAGATGACAATGACGGTGGTAATGATCCCATGGATTGTGGTAAGGTTTCAACCGGTCAGTTGTCGTCGCGCCGGGTATTTCTCTGCACATCTCCTCATGTTGCTTCAGCTGCTACCCCTCCGTTTCGGTTCATTGTCGAGCTGATGTTTGAGTAATGACGGCGCGGGGGAGGTAATACGATACGACAATCCGAATAAAGTTCCCACGTCTCGCTTGAGGCGTATAAATATTTATGCTTGTTTAGATGTGTATGTGCTGTGGCTCTTGTACGGTGCATTAAGTTTTGGAAAGTATTGTTATGCCTCTTTACTCAAGGAGATGTTCAGATGCTGGATTTGTAATTTTCACTGATTGGTTGTGCAATTGATACTTGGCAACACTGTATTCCAAAAACCAAAATAATTTTTCGGGGTTTCATGTGGTGATTTTGTTTGGTGATGTTATTAAAAAATCGCTAGTTTTACGTTTCAGTCTACTTTTATTCGACCATCATCAGAAAAAACAAGCTAGGGCCGTCTCTCTGCACTTACGACGGCCCTAGCAGGCGGAAAAATGGCTTTTTTTTGTGAATGGTCGAATAAAAGTAGACAAAAACGTAAAACTACCGGATTTTTTAAAAACATTGCCGAACAAAATCAACACAAGAAACCCCGAAAAATTTCATCCAGCGGTGATCTAAATGGTCGTGAAGAAAACCAAAGTAATGATTACGAGGAACGGAGATATCTATACGATATGTTGAGATACTTCGCCAATTTAGTGGCGCTATGTAAAGTATTTACTGAAAGGCGATCTTCACCATAATATGTGTAACTAAACTACATTAATTCAACATTCTCCCTCCTGTTTGAATACTTTCGGTTCTCAGGCATCTTTCAACTATGTTCTTTTAACACTTTGTTTTCGGACAGCTAAAAAACTATTGCTATCTTTCATTCCCCAGTCCGGTAAAGATGTGACGTTTCTGTTTGAGATCCTTTTATTCCGAATACCAATAGTCCTACCGTAAGTAGTATTCGAGTCATAATTCAGGGCGTTTCACTAACACTTTTATAGTTTTGGGTACATACACTTCAAAAACGACCGTTTTCGTCGGCCGGTTGCCCGATTTTTGCACTAAAATTTTTGGATGTTATTTTTCCTATTCTCGTCCGTACACGCCCGTGGGACACCAGTTAATGTGCGTGAGAAATGTCAAAAACAACTCGATACCAAGATTTTTTTTTAAATACAAGGTTCTCCGACTTTCACAGTAAGTAGATGAGGAGTGCGCGGGGCGCTCAGTGAGTTTGTTTACAATCATAAATAAGAATATTTGCTCTGCTGTTCAGTGATTTGTTGGTAAAGAAACTTCATGAGTTCCGCAGTTGCAAAATAGCTGAATAAGGAATTTGACATACGGTAACACCTCCAATATATACACACCTTGCACGATGCCACTCGATAACAAAACATAAACATACTTTCACTGACAGCTTAAGAACAATTCTTGCAAATTAACGAGGTGACATCCAATAAACTCAAAAGTATTATTTTAAGTTTTATAGTAGGCTACTAGATCAAGTCTTAGTTTCATAAGAGCAAGTTCACTCATGTTGGAAAAAGGTGGTAGATATTTTGACACTGTAATTCAGGGTGATTAAAAAAACACAGTTCAAACGAGCCATTTTTACCGGCTTTCCGTTCACCTGCTCAACAATTCATCTAAATAACTTGATAATCTGTAAAGCTAAAATTACTTCGCTTATATACGAACCAAATTAAAGCGTAAATACGCAAATCGCAAAAACCGCCTCGAAACCTTCCGCTTCTAAGGTAAATTCCCTTCCCGTTGAAGCAAAAAATAAAGAACCGAAATCGGTAAAAAACAGCATCTCACGCGCGCTTGCCGCTACTCCCTGGGCGCAAGGTTCGCGGGAAACCTTACGCCGCCGCGCCGGGAACTCTCAAAAGTACAGAACCAATTAAAAATCTTCCCGAAAAAAAACTCAACGAAAACAATTAACTTTATATTCCTCGCCCACCCGCGCACCTGTCTGCCGTTCGCGTTTTCCCTTTGAGGAGCGGGTCCTTTAACCGAAAAAAAACCTGCATCGTTTATTTGCTGTTGCTCCTACCACGAATTCCGCTAGGGAGCGGTTTCGAGCTGCGCGCGATTAACAACGAACTTCAGACGAAAATAGGAAGAGAGGGAATCAAATGGGAACCTACACCCGCACATCGCTCGACCCGGCCTTGAGTTTCCTGGAGTGGTTTCGGTTAGGCGTTCATTAATGGAGAACGTTTACCGTTCTTACTTTGAGGCAACATTGAAAGTTTGATAGAAGTTTATCAGATTTTAATTTGAAAAAATAAAAAAATTGCTTAAAGTTTCATCCCCCTAACCGAGTGACTCGATAGAGGTAATAAAATCAACCCTCCCCTTTCGCGAATAAATAAAGTCCCGGTAGCGAAAAAAATTGCGGGCTTAAAATCGCGACCTCCTCCACAACAACAACGAAGGTGGAGCACAGCAAAAAAAAATCGTATCGCTGAAATACGTCAACCGAGTACAGCCACAATCAACATATCGCACCGACCAATCGCGTGCTAAGGTGCCATTTTAACGGTCTTTCGCGTTAATGTCCACCTCCAGCTCCCACGCAACCTTAAACCGACCGCCCCCACCCCAAGGCTCCCCCAAAATAAGCCGTCAACAACCATCCACGACGAAAATGTCAACCCGAAACAACGCGCGGAATAATAAAAAAAACCAACCAAAGCTTCTCGCCGGATATTTTGGCTAAAAAGAAATCAACTTAAGCATGGTGGGGTTATAGTCTACTCTACCCTACCTATAGTTGTAGGCAGAGTGGTTTGAATAATTTTCACTACTTTATGGTGATTGCCACTAACAGGTGACACAGGCCGCCACTACCTGAAGTCTCGCGAGCAGCCGGCTGGGAAGGTATAAGATAGGTAATCGATCTGCCCGGGTCCTCCCGCGCCATCCGAGAGAAGGAGAGAAGCGCCATAAAAATTCCATCGGCGGCTCTGGTGCGGAGGAAACGCGAAAATGCCTTGATGAGCATCCCAGCCAGAACCCCCCTATGATCGATATCCGGGGCCATCCAATTTGGCATAGATTTAATTGACGCGCTCGGTTTTCGGGTGAACCGTCTGGGTCTGTTTTCGAATGATGTGACAGTATTTTTTATTGGTTTTTTTTTTCTCAGCTTCGAAACGGCAGAATATCCGCCTTCCTTTCTCGGTTTATTTTGGATCGATGGGATGCAGATCGATCTTCTTCACGGTCAGTGAAGATGATAAGCTCCGACCGGTGGCGGAACCTAAAAAGATCAAGATCAATCGATCTTCGGTTAACCAGACCGTCGCGAGTGACATGTGGCATTGCGACAAATGTACGCAACAGCAACAAACCAGAAGGGAGCCGCCGCCAAGGACCTGCCCAAATCGACACTTCGTCGGATTTGCGTGATCAATTAATAAACCGGCAAATATGTATGTCCCTTCTGTTGTTTTGGAGTGGAATTCGGATCGCAAACTTGAAGCCGCTCCGGCATAAACCAGTTGCGGCTTTCGAGGGATTTAATTTGCACCCAAATGCATTTCGAGTTTTGTTTGAGGTTTCCGTCGACCGAAAGGAATTCGGCAAGAATGGGCAACGCGAAATTGTCACCATCAATTTCCATGTTCACGTTTGGCTTTTTAAGTAGCTAACTGAGCTGCATTTTTTTTTGTTTTGAAGACCTTGAGTACACGGAGAGAGAAGTATAGTAAAGCGTGACCTATTCCCAACAATAATCCACTTATATTCAATCATATTTCTGATTGAACCTCGACCAACTATAAACATGAGGCTTTCAACTATATATACAATTGATTGGCTTTGTGCATTCAATCATACAAATAATAAATTCAACTAAAGGGTGATACGGTCAAAATTTGGTCAAGGGAAAACGCGTGTAAATCGGTGAAATCGTTTATTTAAAAAATCAAATTCAATTTCTTTTTCAAGTTTAATTAGTATAAAATTCAGGAAAAATACTGAGTTAGGCTTCCGCTTTTCCAAATCCGAATTGCCGGGCCTTACGCTCAACCCCTGCCATCAGATTTAGTACAGCCACCTTGTCCACCTTCTTCGCCACAGAAAGCCAGTTTGCCTTGAACTGCTGCTCGTCCTTAGCAGTTTTTTGGTCTTCTTTAGATTCCGCTTGACAATAGCCCAGTATTTCTCAATTGGGCGGAGCTCTGGCGTGTTGGGAGGTTTCTTGTCCTTGGGAACCACCTGCACGTTGTTGGCGGCGTACCACTCCATAGCCCTTCTACCGTCAAGATGCCAAATCCGGCCAAAACATTACGGAACAACCGTGCTTCTTCAGGAAAGGCAGCAGACGTTTATTCAAACACTCTTTCACGTAAATTTCTTGGTTGACAGTCCCGAAGGCTATGAAAATGCTGCTTTTTAAGCCACAGGCACAGATGACTTACCAAACCAGATATTTCTTCGCGAACTTTGACAGTTTCATGTGCTTGAAAATATCTGCTACCTTTCCCCTTCCTTTTTCCGAATAAAACTCCTGTCTCGGAAGCTGCTTGTAGTCGGCTTTGACGTAGGTTTCGTCGTCCATTACCACGCAGTCAAACTTAGCCAGCATCGTCATGTACAGCCTCCGGGATCGCGCTTTGGCCGTCGGATTTTGATTATCATCGGGATTTGAAGTCATTACCTTCTTGTAAGTCAATGTTCCGGCTCTTTTTTCGGCTCGATGCACGGTTGTAGACGATACACCCAGCTTATTTGCGGCATCTCGGAGAGAGATGTTAGGGTTTCGCTTGAAACTATCGGCAACTCTCTTTGTCGTCTCAGTGGCTTCCGGTTTTCGATTTTCCCCCGATCCAGACTTCCTGGCTGTCGACAAACGTTCCCCAAACACTTTAATTACATTTTTAACGGTTGATTTGGCAACTTTAAGCGATTTTGTCAGCTTTGCGTGCGAGTAGCTCGGATTTTCGCGATGCGCGAGCAAAATTTTAATACGCTGCTATTCTTCCTTGGACGGCATTTTGACAACTGAAGAGTGAATTCCAAAATCAAAATAGGAGCAACATTCTACACACACACCTTCAAAATGAGGGGTATTCAGGTTTTTTAAATGCAAAATTGAAAGAAATACGTCAAGATGATATTTACCAAATTTTGACTGTATCACCCTTTATATGTGTTTGATTGATTTTATGCATTAAACAATAAATAAAATTGATCCAACTATTATTTTATGATTGATCTTCTACATTCAGCAGTTAGTATAGTACATTTTACTTTAAGAGTATAGTTGATTTAACTATAGAAATGATAGATTTAACAATATTTTCATGATTGATTCATGAGACCATATATAGATATTGTAGATTCAACAATAAGGGCATGGTTGATTGAACTATAGATATGATACATTCAATTATGTTTTTATGATTGATTTTGTAAGGCCAACTACAGATGATGTAGTTCAACTTTAAAGGCAAAGTTGATTTAACTATAGATGCAATATTTAGATTCAATTATATTTTCATGATTTATTTCATGAAGCCAACTATATATATATATATATATATATATATATATATATATATATATATATATATATATATATATATATATATATATATATATATATATATATATATATATATATATATATATATATATATATATATATATATATATATATATATATATATATATATATATATATATATATATATATGTATATATATATATATATATATATATATATATATATATATATATATATATATATATATATATATATATATATATACATATATATATATATATAAATATATATATATATATATATATATATATGTACCAGAATATATATATATAAATATATATAAATATATATATATATATATATATATATATGTACCAGAATATATATATATATATATATATATATATATATATATATATATATATATATATATATATATATATATATATATATATATATATATATATATATATATATATATATATATATATATATATATATATCTATTATATAAAATTCTCTTGTAACGGTGTTTGTAGTACTACTCCTCCGAAATGATCCAACTGATTCAAATGAAATTATTTTTAGAATATTCTGTGGGCATGCGAATCGGTTTATATCGAATAAAAACAACAAAAAGTCGCATCAATTGTCCGTAATCATTGAATTTGTAATAAATTGAATCAAATTAAAGTCATGGCCTTCAATTTTTTCGAGATTTTCTTTGTTTTGGGCGCCGGGCGGGCGGTTTGTTTTTCATCTCTATGGTCGAGGCGTCGCCAGCAAACGTCGAGAAATGATAGTAACCAAGGCATAGCATACTGATTAGTTGAAATATTTTGGCGCGCATTTCTAAACCAAGCATAATTTCAATGCATATGGTGGCGTATGAAGCCTAGATGTGTTTTTATCTACTCGATTCCTACATTATTTGTACAGCACATGGTAATGCATGACGCCCAGATCAATATTTAGCCGATCAAATCAAAAGCATTTAAACGATTTAAAAAAATGAAACTATTTTAAGTTCAGAAAAAATTTTGGTCTGAAAAATATGAATTTGGTACTGATGCATATCAAATAATGGTATGACTCTTTGCGGACATTAAAAAAAATGAAAGTGAGAAAATTTACATACAATTTTATAATCCAATACCCCTAGAATCATTTTTCGAACATGTACAAATGTGCTCAACTGAAGATATATGAAGTGCTTTCAAATTTACAGAACAACAACAAAATCCGTTGAAGTTGAACAGACACTTGAACTGAACAAGAGCCTGTCCTTCAAAAAGGATTATACACGATTGAAGTTTATTTTGAGGTCAAATGCAAAGATTTTTTTGATATTTTGCAAGCTTTAGTGAAAGTTATCAATAAAATAAGAAGAATTTTCTGTTAAAACATACATTAGAGGCTTTAATTTAGAATAAGTGCAAACGTTCAACATTTACAAAAAAAAAAAGTATACATTATTTCTTTATCTATAAATGGTTGAGCCCAAATGAAAAATCGGACTAAAAAAACTTTTTGTCAAATCTGTTTACAGGTTCACTGTTTGTTTACACAGAATTCAAGTACGTACTTAACATAAACGTGTGTTTTTGTTTACTATATTTCGGCTACAAAGACGAGACTTTAGATCCGCTTTTTGTGATTGATATTCCAGAAACATTATTTTTTTGATAGCAGAAGCAGAATTTTTTTTGATAAGTTTTTTTTATGACCTGAAAGTGCTGAAAATAACATTAACTTCTGTCATTTCACACGGTGAAACAAGTGGCAACGCGCCTTTAAGCCATTAAACATATACCTTTTAAGGACTTTTTTCTCCTGGTGAATTTGAAGCGGATATTCAAAAATTTTAAATGTTTTTGTAAATGAAGGTCTTATGGTAAAACAGTATTCAGTGAAATTGAAGTACCAAGCATTATTTCATTCTGAAGAAAAATTGCAGATATATCAATGAAAGTTGATAAAAAAGACAAACAGGAACAAGTATTTAATTCATTTTTAAGTCTTTACACTGACGCATCTGAAAAAGAATAAAGTGTTTCTACTTGCATCAATAAATGGGACAAATGTATACTTAGATATTTCTTTTTGAAGGAATATGAAAGTTGAACTGTGATGATAGCCGAAAGACACTTTAATGTTTTCAAAGATTTCGAGGTATATTTACATGAAAACTTCCAGAGAAAACGAATAAACTCATGAAATCATCGTAGCCTTAACAGGTTAGCTTTTTTCGGTCTTTTTAGTTTTAAAAAACCTGCATTTCAATCAAATGTTATTGAAAATATCACATAATCTTAAACAAAATAGCAGATCACTTCCAACACTGTTCAGGAAATTAAATCAGAACACCCCAATGCTTCAGTAAGAATCTTAATAAAAATGGTTTAAATTGGCAGATATGTTCATTGGGATAAAAATCCAAATAAAAATGCTGTAATTCGGTTGAAGTAAAAAATTTACACATTTTTCTCCCATTCAATACTGATCGTTTTCTTGATTAATTGCGTAAATGTTCAAAGAATTTTTTTGCTTAAACAAATAATAAAACGGCGAACCTTTTTAATTTGGACATGGTTTTGATGAACATATGGATATTAATTTCCACTGCTGCTTGAAAATGCTCAGTAAAGAATCATCTCTAATGTTTTTTTTTATTTCTGCAGTTTTAAAAAATAGACCATCCAAAGTTACTCGGAAGCTGAAAGTGCTGCGATAGGTAGAGTATTGGGCAAATACTCCAAAAATGGTCCCGATATTCAAAATTCTTTTTCCATAAAGTATCATATGCAATAAATTTCAATTATTGAGAAACTTTTGATTTCGATTTCAACCTTAAAGTGAACTCGAGCAAAGCGGAGTAAATCAACTAAATGGTATTCAATAAATGAAACATAGTGGATATTTTTAGCATGAGTCTTGCCAAGTTTGATGGTTACGTTGAGGGCTGAAAAAATCAAATTTGCAACGGGAAGCTGATACCTGATACCATTCGGGAATATTCAAAGCATACGAATCAAAGAAAAGTAAATGAAAAGTATTCATGTAAAATGCATGTAAGATTGATTGGAGCAATTTTTTTGATAATTTATAAAAAGACCCTTAGAATTGAGTTAAAATTTTTAGATTTGATTCCGATATAATTTAGCGAGACAATTCGAGTAAACGATTAACAATCAAGATTTGATGCTTTTCTAAAGTCAAACAGCGAAGAAAAAAAAATGAAAAATGGACGCCAAGTTTAACATGGTAAAACGAAGTTTACCGGGTCTGCTAGTATATATATATATATATATATATATATATATATATATATATATATATATATATATATATATATATATATATATATATATATATATATATTGTAGAACCGCCTGATGTATTAAACGCTACTGCATTATTTTTCAGAATAAGAATTTTATTTTATCACACAATTTATAAACTTGTTAAATCACATTTACACCTCCTCAAATTTTTAGTTGTTGATCATGTCAGCGGCTTGAAGAGGGCCATTGTGTCGGTTCTGCCTGAGAGATTTTTGTCACCCCCATGACCTTAAAATTCGGAAATCACAATTAACAACCTTCCCGGTGCAATCGAAGCTTTTGCTTACCTTTTCTTGTCTGCTGTTGCTGTCCTTGTCCAACACATTTTTTTTTCGTTATGCTGCTTCCGTACCAGAAGCTGCACAGATTAGGCAGCAGGATTAGGCAGAACAACAAAAAGCTGTTGCACTCGGTGGGGTTAAAAAGGATAAGAAAATTCCCCGTAGAAAGATTTCTAATGATGAACACGTCAACCACTGGTTGAATCAATTATATTTTTAGTTGAATGCTTAGAATCAATCATACAATTGATCAGTTATCATATTTAAAGTTAAATCAATTATACTACAGGCCCCTTTCACTTTTGGCAACACCCTCGAGAATTTTCTGTTTCCAAAATCGAACCATGCCAAAGTCAAACGGTTTTTTTTTGTTCTTCATGTCGTTAAGTTTAGAATGTTAGTTATTATTATCCTATTTGTTAAATATGTCATTTGTATCTTTTTTAGATATTTTTTGTCATTTCTATTCATTTGTATATATTTGTTTTTTAGTTTTTTTTTATAAATGTTTTTTAGGTTTTACGTCATTTATGAGTGCTGTATTATTATTTTTTAAAAATTTTTATTGTTGTTATATTTCATAAACGTATTTATGGTTTGTCTCTAAATTATATTGGTCCTATTATGTGTAAGGAAAACTATAAGGCAATGTCGATCCAAAAAACCGTTTGATTTTGGCACATGTGCTAAAATCGGATGTTGCCAAAATCGAATGTTGCCCAAATCGAATGTTGCCCAAATCGAATGTTGCCTAAATCGAACGGGGTCTGTATTAAAGTTTAATCTTTTATATTTATAGTTCATTGCAGGAGGTCAATCAGTAGTTTGTAGTTGAATCTATCACATTCATAGTTGAATCTATCACATTTATAGTTGAATCTATCACATTTATAGTTGAATCTGTTATATTTATGATTGATTGCAGAAGGTCAATCAATAGTTTGTTGTTGATTCTATTATATTTATAATTGAATGCCTGAATTCAATTCTACAATTGTAGTTGAATTTATCATATTTATAGTTGAATCAATCATACCATTATAGTTGATTTTTCAATCATTATAGTTGATTTCATAAGGTCAAACAGCAGTATATAGTTGAATCTATTTTATTTATGTTTGAATGCGAAAAAATCAACTACAATTTGATGATTGATATAAATAGTTGAAATAGTTATAACAACTGTCGTCTTTTTTTCTCCGTGTAAGTGTGTGGGGATTTCAGATAAAAACTTTTGAACTAATCTAGGTCATGGAGTACAGTTAGGTATGAGGAATAGATCTTTGATGATTCAAGGCCAGAGCGGTAAGACAAGAAAAGGAAAAGGACTCTCATACATTTTTTTTGCATTGCCCCAATCAAGCATATTGAATAAAATTTGGCTTGCGAAAATATTTGGAGACGAAAAATGTTTTCTGTATTAGTTGAATGAAGTGAAAATACCCCTCTCCAAATGGTTCCAAATTTGGCATGTTGAAAAATTGGAGTCTGGGAAGGTTCTTGTTTCATTTTATCGGAGTTATCTCTCTTTCTAGAAAAGAGAGACAGAACCCATAAAATGAAAGCTAAATTTTGTTTTTTTTTTCGTTGAATCATCACCCATAGAATGAAAACTAAAAGTTTTTTGCTGATATTTTTAAAGTTTTAAATTATCAATTTTCTCATATTTTTTATGAAAATTATTTTGTTTTCTTACAATTTTCTTGAATAAGTCCAGAACATTTCAACAGCCATCATGTTGCAATTATCGAAAATTGACAACTTCCTTGATGCCTTCTCCCGCGTACCTTAACGCTCGTAATTTTAAGTTCTCACTTTTTTCCTTCTTTTTCGAACAAAAAAAAATCGAACCGAAGAAAAACAAACCGATCAAAAGTGGTGCAGCAGCAGCTCCGTTTTGTGGTTCCTGGCGATTGGACGAAGACGACGACGACGACGACGCTGTCGTTCAAAGAAATTTCCACCTGTCGCGGCCCAGGGAAATCCACATGCATGAGGTTCGCAGCACCGGGCCATCCGGGGCTGATGGCATATTATCCGACGAACGCTTGTTTTGCTGGGCTGGGACACCTTCGATAAAACCTCGATCCCAAGACAGGGGACAACGATTCGTGAGTGACTCAAGTAAGAGCTGGAACGATTCAAAAATTAATAAAAAGTTGCTAGGGCATGAGAAGGCCGAGGCGTTTGAATCAGTCCGAGGCGCACTTGATGTATTGATGCGTGCTGTTAAGAGTAGGTTGATACCGAGATGGCATGAAGCATGGCTTAGCCCAAAAACGAGTTATCGCCACAACGTCCGTCGTTCAGAGCGATGCGGTTGCACAACACACCACAAACACCGTCACCTTAGAGCTCTGTATGAACGACAGCAGCAGCAGCAGCAGCAGCAACCCGCTGCAAGAATGCACGCGATATCACAAAAAGATGTTGAAGGAAACAAACGAAAAAAGAGAGAAAAAAAACCAGACACAAGCGATCGATGGAGGACGGAAAAAAAAGTTGAGTCAGGTCTACACACCCCCTCGATGCTGGCTGAGCTGACTAGCCTATCCTACTACGAGGGGCGCAACAAGTTCGCATAAATCCTCGCGTCCGTCGCAAGTATCGATCGATCGGTTGACACACTGGAGAGGTTGATCAGGGACGGAGAACGCGGCGACCGGCCACCGTCTGAGAGTGTGTGACAGTCATAGGCTCAAGAACTGAATGGCTCGCCCATTGACGTTCGATTTGCAACCACAGATATTTGCGGGTACGTACTCCGCAGGGTTGTGGAGACCGCAGCGCACAGTGGTCACATTTGAACTCCAGACAGCAGTGAGATAAATTTTCAATAAAATTTCGAAAAATATTTTGGGTGACTATGAACAGAACTTAAAAATTTTGTCGTTGAAACACTTTAAGATCGAATGTGACCCACTGTGTTTGGAGTCTGGTCTAAGCGATTCAGTCAGCTCTTCTTTGCCAGCTGCAAAATTGTTAGGATTCGATTATGCTGCTTCAAGCTAACCAATTGGAAGCTGGGAAGAGGGGGGAACTTGGAGGAGATTCACTTGATCTCCGGTGTATCGACGAGCATCGGTAGTTCTTCACCATCGGGTAGGCCCCAGGGAAACAGGTTTATTAAGTTTGTTGTAGGTACCTACTATTGAGCAGCTTAGGAACCCAACGACGACGACGCGGCATCGGCAACAGCCCGGGTCCCTTTCAGTGACGGCTACTTGACAGTGGGAAATTAATATTAAATTGTTATGTATAGTTGTTGTACGATCTTGTGTCTTCGTACACATTGGGAACACAAGTCGACAGTAGTGGCATTATTAATACCTCGGATCGGATGGGGTTGACGACGATGATTGCCGCTCGTCGAGACAAGTCATTCACTCGTGGTGACCAGGGCCAGTCTACCCTCGCTCAGTTAGGCTTCAACACAATTACAAAGCCCAAGCCGGCGCGGCGGCCGTCCTAGAGCCTGAGAAGTTGCGATCACTTTGTAGAATTCTACTGATTCCAATTTCCAAATCGAAATGATAATTGCAACCTGTGCAAAGTGTCCACTTGAGTCCTGCACACCTCAACGCACCAAACCCTCAACATAACTCTGGCGGTAACGACGCACTGCCATTACCACTTATTACTGAAACGAGATCAGTTCGCTGGACAGAACCATAAGAAATTACGGCAAATCAGCTAGCTAAACGCACCGCGCATATCACCGTCCGTGGGGAGCGCTCAAAAGAACGGCAAAACCGGCCACAGCTAGGTAGAAGTAAATTGAATTGAATGACATTATTAGCCTGATCAGTTTACAAGCCGGGCAAGATCAACAGTAGACAACTCGATCCCACCCTCGCTTTAGCCGGCAAATCGAGCGGATGTCCCAATACAACCGCGTGCTTTTCTATAAGCCCTATATCCACATTTGTACATACAATGATGAAATTATGGCGCATCGACCGCATCAATTGGAGCGATCTCGTGATTCGCCCTCTTCGGAGGATTCTCCGAGCGCTTGTGATTCTCAACCCCGGAAAACCAGTTCGTCCGGCAGCACTGCAAGCGGCTGTAATTGTGTCTCGTCGTCGGCTGCCTGCCACTCATAAGGCGCGCACCACGACCAAACTGCAAATTATATGCATATGATGCATTCAAAGTAGGTACCTAGTTGGTTTATCAAGTGGCGAGAACGAGCAACACGAGACGGATGGTGCAAAGTGAGCTGGTAATTTAACGGATGTTGACAGCTAAAATCAGATTAATATATTGATTCAATCCGGTTGTTGTCGTTGCCAAACGACGCTTTGCGTTTGTCGCAGAAAACATTATGTTATGATTAATTGTTTCAATTTTGAAGATTTTTTTTAAATATATTTACTTCTTAGTTGTTGACTTTCCCCAACAACCAGTTTTGCTGATATATTTCTCAACAAACTTTTTTATACGTTTCATATACATTGTAGAATCATCGCATAAAAGTCGAAAAAAAAACAACATTTACCAACCAAAGTGGAGGCAATATATGTACATACAATGTAATGCAATGGAGATGAATCTAGGAAAATGTAAAATCTTGACTTTCTCGAGGAGCAGAACAGAGATAACGCATAGTTACCTAGCGGGTGACTTTGTACTTGAGAAGGTTGAAACTATGAGGGATCTTGGCGTGATTCTGGACAAATCGCTCACGTTTAAGGATCACCTAGCTTTGACTGTGGCTAAAGCTAAAACAGTGCTAGGATTCATCGTACGCCACACAAAAGGATTCAGTGATACCACCACTCTAAAAGTACTTTACTGTTCACTGGTCCGTTCTGTTTTGGAGTATAATATCCAAATTTGGGCACCTTCATCCATAGGCGGTATGAAGCTGTTAGAATCTGTCCAGAAACGTTTCCTGCGATATGCACTGCCGAACTTACCCTGGAACGAACCACAACGGCTTCCGCCTTACGACGATCGATGCGGAATCCTGAAAATCGAACCAATCGGATCTCGTGTATTACTCCTCCGGCGTGTATTCATCTTTGATATCTTATCTGGAAACATCGACAGTACCAACCTGATCGAAATGATACCATTCCATGTCCCCTCTCGCGCTTTGCGCAATTACGAACCATTAAGGATGATGAATTACGGACGAAATGAATTTTATAACCCCTTTGATATTTCTTGTAAGCTGTTTAACCAAGTGTATTCATGTTTCGACTTTAATATAAGTAAGGATAGTTTTAAGCGTAGATTAAGAGAAAATCAGTCTGTGTGATATTGAGTTATCGAAGACCGTGAACAACAATAAACAATACATTTTTTTAACTTCTGGCTTAAACGATAATATTTATACCAATCGGACTATATTCAACACTTTATTCGTACATCCTGAAAGTATAGGAGAAAGTCGGGTAAGACGGACACAGCGGGTAAAACGGACACTTTCAACGTTTCAAAAAATACAATGTTTTTCACAAATCTAATGATGGGAATATGTTCGTCTTGGTGTATCAACAGTTTCGAGACCTTTTGTTTATTTATAGCAAACAAGGTCCCTTAATAGTAAACAAAACAAACACAAACTTTGAGGATCCATTATCTGATGTAATTTTCTCTCCTCATAAAATAGTTCATAACTCGCAAAATATTCGAAAATTTCAACCGTTTTCAAAGGTAGAGTATTTATTAGACTTCTTTTTAACCATCTGGAGGAAAATCAGCGAACTTCGGTCAAAGGAATTGAACAACAAACGTTTTGAAAATAAAGTTGCTAAGGCGGGTAAGACGGACACCTCAAGGTCGGGTAAAACGGACACATAAGTTTTTCCAGATATTTTAATTTTTCATCGGTTTGATACTCCATACGCTTTCGAAATACCTTGGCAAGAGCAATTGTCGGTTGAAAAGCACTCACCATCTCAAACAGGCCATAATAACTGTAAAAATAGGAGAGAACGCAGAGAGAACAACAAGGTTGTTTTCTCACTTGCATCTTCACTTTTTATCATATCCGATTTATATCGTTATCACTTTTTACGGACGTTTACTTATTTGACAGGAATTGCGATTCGCATTGAAAAGATTTCAGCTATCATTTCTAATGCGATTTTATGCATGATGGATCGAATCCACTTGCTTCACAGACGAGATTCAGCAAAGCTGTTTAATAGACTGAGGTCTGATTTTCATATTCAGAATAAGCAAAATAAAATTTTTGTTTAATTCTTATTTATAAATGCTAGTTAAAATTTACCAATTATCTTTATTTTATTGTAAAGGATCTCGGGGAAACTTTCAAGAGCTCTGTTTTCTTATCCTAAAAGTACATCTTTCGAGAATATTACGGCTAACATTTTACAAATGCTGAAACGACTTATAAGGAAATATTTCGGCAGAGAAACAAAAAATGGCTCAGCATTAAAGGTTTGAAACTACCAAGTTCAAAAAAAGCAACAAACTCTAGTTCAAATCTGAAATCTGAATATGAAATCTGTATCTGAAATCTGAATCTGAAATCTGAATCTGAAATCTGAATCTGAAATCTGAATCTGAAATCTGAATCTGAAATCTGAAATCTGAATCTTAAATCTGAATCTGAAATCCGAATCTGAAATCTGAATCTGAAATCTGAATCTGAAATCTGAATCTGAAATCTGAATCTGAAATCTGAATCTGAAATCTGAATCTGAAATCTGAATCTGAAATCTGAATCTGAAATCTGAAATCTGAATCTGAAATCTGAATCTGAAATCTGAATCTGAAATCTGAATCTGAAATCTGAATCTGAAATCTGAATCTGAAATCTGAATCTGAAATCTGAATCTGAAATCTGAATCTGAAATCTGAATCTGAAATCTGAATCTGAAATCTGAATCTGAAATCTGAATCTGAAATCTGAATCTGAAATCTGAATCTGAAATCTGAATCTGAAATCTGAATCTGAAATCTGAATCTGAAATCTGAATCTGAAATCTGAATCTGAAATCTGAATCTGAAATCTGAATCTGAAATCTGAATCTGAAATCTGAATCTGAAATCTGAATCTGAAATCTGAATCTGAAATCTGAATCTGAAATCTGAATCTGAAATCTGAATCTGAAATCTGAATCTGAAATCTGAATCTGAAATCTGAATCTGAAATCTGAATCTGAAATCTGAATCTGAAATCTGAATCTGAAATCTGAATCTGAAATCTGAATCTGAAATCTGAATCTGAAATCTGAATCTGAAATCTGAATCTGAAATCTGAATCTGAAATCTGAATCTGAAATCTGAATCTGAAATCTGAATCTGAAATCTGAATCTGAAATCTGAATCTGAAATCTGAATCTGAAATCTGAATCTGAAATCTGAATCTGAAATCTGAATCTGAAATCTGAATCTGAAATCTGAATCTGAAATCTGAATCTGAAATCTGAATCTGAAATCTGAATCTGAAATCTGAATCTGAAATCTGAATCTGAAATCTGAATCTGAAATCTGAATCTGAAATCTGAATCTGAAATCTGAATCTGAAATCTGAATCTGAATCTGAAATCTGAATCTGAAATCTGAATCTGAAATCTGATCTGAAATCTGAATCTGAAATCTTTATCTGAAATCTGAATCTGCAATTTTAGTCTGAAATCTTAATCACAAATCTGAATCAGAAATCTGACTTCTGAATCTGTATCTGAAATCTTAAAATGAATTCTGATTCCAGGTTCAGAGTCTTCATTCGATATTTTAGATTCGTAAATTAGATCCGGATAATCTGGATTCTAAATTCAAATCTGAATAATGTACAAAAATACCAAAGTTCGTCGCCCACGCAATCTCGTATACGACAATCCAATAGAAGTGGCATCACTGCTCCACGTTCGGCTTAAACGCCCCCACCAACACCAACGCACTCGATACTGATAACGTTCAAATCGGAGCGGAACGAAGCGAAGTGTTCTATTGTTTTGATTCTTTTATCTAGTGATTTAGCCGAAAGAAGGAGTGCAAACGGGAGTTAAAAGTGGTGTTTAACTATTTTGAGTTGTTTTTGTAGGAATATGAATTCCTATCGCAATCTACTTATCTTTAACGATGCAGTTTTCAAGGTGCTGTTGTTGCCCTATTAGATTGATGCATCAAATCGAGTCCCATTGAGCAATATACTTGAATTGTTAACTGGGTATTAATAAGTTTCCTTTTCTGTTCTTTTTTTTTCAGGTAAGACCCAAATCATTTTATGAGCACAGAGGGAAGGCAAAAACTGTCGAAAAAAAGGTGATTTATGTAGGTAAGATTAATCCACGACACTTGCTCGTCGTTTGTGTCGTTCGGTCATTATTATTGTTTCTAATTTCGACATTCGATCCATTGCGCCGCGCGGCGCAACACAAAAATAGCAGCGCAAAAATTACCAATCTTCATATTACCACCAATACACGTAAACAAACGAGCACCCGAACGAACGTGACCTTAATTTCGAACCTCTCACATAAGGTGCTTGACAAACTGGGCAAGGGAGAAACGCGAGGGTGGCAACACGCTGCTACCATCTGAGGCTGGAACTTAGGGATCCGCAATCGAACACCAACACCTTCAAGGACCCCTTCGGCAAACCACCACCCGTGGGGGAGCTGCTGCTAGCCGAAAGCAGTCGGTCTCAGGGGGGGTACCTCCGAAAAGCATATAGATTCATTAATGAATCTAGCTACACAGAAGGCATTAGCCGGCTCGACCGGGACGACGGCCTAGGTCCAAAAATGGAACCTCCAGCGCCCAGAAAAAGAAACTTTAGACTTCGAGAGCCCCCCGAAAAAAAGATCATGGATTAATGTTTTTGTTGGTTCAATTTTCGGTTAGGAGTACACCGCCCGGCGTGACTTAGAAACTGTACGGAGCGAGAGGTAGCTCTTTTTTACTTCTTTTTGTTCAGGTGAGGGAGGTAGAGTGCTTTAGGTGGAAAAAGGTGCCATAAGCAACAGGTGTTTGATTAATCGAACAGATCATTTGTTGGGGCCCCGCTGCTGTCGAAGGTTTTGGGGCTAAGTTGAGAATCAAGTGGGCTGCCGGCAGCAGCCACACTCATTTAGGTCCTAGATCTTACTTTTGAGGCTTGACTCAATGACGCCAATGCGATGCATTTGAGTCGTTTCGAAAAGTTTTTTTTTGCTATAATTAGGCTACAATAATTTCGATTCCTTCCAATTTTTTTAGTTGGTTCAAGGACTGAAACTTTCAAATGGTTAAAATATTTGGGATCCATTCAATCAAGCTCGCATGAATGAATTTGGTGGCCTCTCGAATAAAATGCGTGTACCCGGACCCAAAAGTAAATCGTCCGTTGTGTGGTGGTCATCCAAAACGACACCACTTTTGTGGCCCATCATCCGTCCATCGTGGACGTCGTCGTCGTCAGCAACGACGACGCTCTCGTCTTCCCCCTTCATTGATGGCGATGATGATGACGCCTATTGACTGGATAATAAATTCAAATTAAGCATCACAAAGGCCGACTCTCTAGGCGTAGACCATCTCTCTATGCGCTAGTCCCACAAGACTGGTCTGCAAAAGTTAGAACTCGCCGTGACTGCCGCTGCTTCTCTGTCCTTGGTCCATGAATGCAAGCTTGGGTAGGGTGGCCTCAGGTCCCTGAAAAAAGAGAAAAAAAATGTAATATTTTTAGTTTAAGCTATATTGGAATTTGAAATTTCGTTCATGCCACTACGAGTAAACTTAGTTTTCCAGATTGTTTCAAATTTTTAGATTTGATGAACATTCAAGGTAAATGCTACACAAAGTTTTTACGGGATTCTTTTTTCCAGAACACATTTTTGCTCACTGCATCGACCTTTATTGGATAAAATAACACAAAACGTAGCTTGAATTAGGAATAAAGTAGAATTACGTATTTAGCAAAAAATTTTCATAATTTTTAAGCCCATATCATTTCTTTCAAACCTTTTTCTGGTTGTCTGCTCATTAAAAAGAAGTTGAAAATAGAAAACAAGAAACAAATTTGAAAAGAAAATAAAAAGCTTCTAAATTGAATAGCAAACAACCTTTACTTAAATCCAGAACTGAGCAGTGTCGAAAATATGTGTTCAAAAATTCAAACAATAACTCAAAAATCACAATACACTGTGAGCGAAACAAGAATAGTACCACTTTGTGTTTTGCTTGTTCAAATATGAAAGATCAAAAACAGTCAAGATTTTTTTCTTAAATTTATATTAAAGTTGTTCAACAGGTAAATGAAGCAAAAATTTGCTTTTTTATCCCTTTAATGCATGACTTTTTCAAATGAAAATAGCAGTTATTGATTCAGTGAAATAATAATATTTGAATTCGAAAAACACAACTCGGTTTAAGTCGTTATTTTGAGTATTATAATAGTTATGGCCCATCAAAGTTGAATAATATTTTTTTTAAATTCTTAAATCATCTCTATGCGATTTTGCAAATTTCTTCCAAACCTTGATCATTTGGGTCATTAATAAATATTATTATTATTATTACTGATAATTTTGTGGATAATTTTTCAAAAAAAAAATAAATTTTATTTTGCAATTTTTCTGCATACTTTATTCTATAACTCACACATACATTGAAAGCTCGTAATAAAAATACCATGGGCTAATTCCTTGTGAACTCACGAACATCGGCTCAGGAAGCAGCTGACTTGCCAACTGAGCTATATCACAAACCTAGTAAGAAGAATGATCGACGAAAACGACTTTTGTCGTTGATTTAATTTCAATTTTTTATCCAATTTCTAGTCAAATGTCAAAACTCTGTTCATAGTGAAATTAAACTATTATTGCTTGCTATGCTATATTTTAATAATAAAATGAGGAAAATTTAAATCATTACCTTTATTCTGCTTCGATATCTGTTGCGAATTTTCGAAAAGTCGTTAAACTTCTAGTTTTGCCGCTTCAGCCTGATTTTTGGAAAATCAAACTTTTGACTTTCATTTTTAGCCAAGGTATAGAGAAATCTCGATGATTGTTATATAAGCATCTAAATAAATACATACATTCGGAACTTAAAATAACATAATTTGAATATGCTTCACTGCAAATTTTTTTGATTGTCTTTTTTAAAAGTTAAAATTTTGAGTCAAGTTTCTCTGTTTTGTTGTAGAATAATTTATACTTTAATTTAAAATCTATATATATAAAAATGAATTTCTGTCTGTCTGTCTGTCTTTCTGTCTGTCTGTCTGTCTGTCTGTTCCCTATAGACTCGGAAACTACTGAACCGATTTGCGTGAAACTTGGCAGATGGGTGTATTAGAAGCCGGGGAAGGTTCCTATAATAGTTTGGGACCCCTCCCTCTTCGTGGAAGGGAGGAGGGGGTCATATAAATAAAAGTGATAAGTCTTCATAACTCGAGAACTGATCATGCAAATGGAACCAAATTTGGCATGGGAGTGTATTTTGGTACGAGGAATGTTTCTATGATGGTTTGGTACCCCTCCCTCTTTCCACTGGTAAGATACGAAGGAGGGAGGGGCCCAACCTTATAATTTTTAACATAACTGGAAAACTAATCAAGTTAATGGAACCAAATTTGGCATGGGAGGTTAGTGGAATACGAGAAATGGTTTTATGATTGTTTCAGACCCCTTCTTCCATTCAGTGGAGATACAGGAAATAAGGGGGGGGGGTTTAACCTCTTTGTCACTGCATAACTTAAAAACTTTTCGAGCAAATAGCACCAAATTTGGCTTGGAAAGGTATTTGGGTACGATAAATAGTTCTATGAATATTTGGTACCCCTCCCTCCTTCCAGTGAGAAGATAGAAAGTGGGGAGGGGGGTTCTTTCCTATTTTCAGCATTACTGGGCGAATAATCAAGCGAATGGAATCATATTTGCCATGGGCAAATATTCGATAACAAAAAATGTTTCTATGATATTTTGAGAACCCTCCGTTCTTTAAGTAGGAAAATCTTAAGGGAGGAGAGTGCTCCCATACAATTTCTTCTTCTTTCTTCTTGGGAACTTACCCAGCAGATGGAACGAAATTTGGCTTGGGAGAGTATTTAGGCTCAAGGTATATTTCTGTGAATATTTGGTACTACTGCCTTCTTCCATTGGGATGGTAGGAAGGAGATGGAGGCTAACTCGAGAACTAATAGAGCTAATGGAAACAATTTTGGAATGGGAAAGCATTTGAATACGTAAAATGGTTATTTGCTTATTTGAGACTTCTTTTTCCTTCAATTGGAGATACAGTTAGGGAAGACGGGAGCTCACATTCGATTGTTTTTCACAAACCAAGAACTTATCTTACAAATAAAACCAAATATGACATGGAAACAATCATGCAATCGATCAAATGGAACAGAATTGGGCATGGGAGTGTATTTATATACACGAAATGTTTGACCTTGATCCCCTCCTTCCAGGTAGAAGATAGATAGGAAGTGGGACTCCGATACAAATTTTATAGCATAACTTGACAAATAATGAAGCAAACGAACAACTCATGAAGGTAGTGTTATGAGAGGGTACGTTCTGATGTTACAAGACCCCCCTTTCCTTCCATTAAAGATAAAGGAATGGGGGAGGGGGTCACTCTCACAATTTGTATATTGATTCGAGAACGAATAGGTCAAAAAGGTGTCCCGTGACGGGGCAATGAAGATTCCATATATGAAAAATATGTTGGCATAAGTTATAAACTTTTGAAGCAAAGAAACCCAGGGTCATAAAAAAGATTCGAACACGGATAAAAAAAAATAATTAAGATTTAAAAATAAAAAAAGGTTGCAATTTTATTTTGGAAAAACATTTGAATGATTCTAAAATTGAATTATTTTTTTTTTGCAAATAAAAGAAAATTAAATAACAAGTTAACACAAATTTCAATAATTTTTGGGGGTGTAGCAAAGCACACCGGGTCAGCTAGTATAATATAAACCTGAACACTGAATCTACATAAAAATTTTTATTTTTTAATATGTATATTGTAATTACTGATCCAACTTTTTCGAGTTTTAGATTCATTCCCTTGTTCTATTTTCTGTTTCATATTTTAATTTTTAATACTCTGTTTTGTAAGTAATCCTTCATAAGAATTCTAGATTAACGGGATAATTCCTGACTTGCCCGAATCAATGAAATTTTTGCAATTCATCCTGTCCAACTCTGATGCACGAATATTATGTAAAACTTACCGGATTTTGCTCAGGTCTACTCACATTATTTGCTGAATCAATAAAAAAAAATATTAATTTCACTCTTGGAAAGTTGTGATTTTTCATCTAAACATGATTTTTTTGAAACTGGATTAATCGGAATATACCTGCATCTTAATTTTTTCGAATGCCATCAACACGATTTGAGCGTCACTAATGAACTTCGATGAAAAACATTATTTTCATATTATGTTCTTTCTCTTCCTTCTGGTTTTGTTTAAATACCTAATTCCAGAATTGTGCTCAAACCAGCTCGGATATTGTTGAATTTTTGGATTGATAAATTGGAAATCAAATATTAGATATAAAAAAATGAGTGCAAAATTCTGGAATGAATAATTCATTCCAACTTTCAATTCGGCTATTATTTTTTTGAAATTCATCATTGTTTTTATTCTTTTTATCATAAGTTTTTTCTACGTTTGGTTTCCGCCATTCAGTTCTTCTTCTCTGAGTTCAGAATTCTGAAAGTTGATTATTAGGTTAAATTAGGATTAGGATTAATTACGATTTTTTTTTTCTGAATCAATAAGCTGATTAGCGATTAAGTGGTCTGAATATTAATCACAACATGGCTTTTCTTATTTCAAAATTCTAGCAATTTGAACTGTAGTTTGTCGGCGTTCTCCTGTCCGCAAAGTTTAAACGATTTTGATGATAATAAATCCATTGTGTGGGTAATTTACTCTAGTTTCCTAGGGTTTCAAAATAAGATTTTTATGTTTTAGCAGGTGTTCTGTAGTTGCTTCAGAATAAAAAAGGCCTAAAAAACAATTTAATTAAAAAAAATGTCATCCAATTTTGGCATCGCATCGCTGTTTGTCATTTCTCAATCAATTAATTTTGAAGACAAACAGTTTAGTTTTTTCTCGCTAATTAGATTATTATTTTTATGGAACATACGTGATTTTTCAAAAATCTCAGTTCTTCAGTATATTAACCCGAATAGCTATAGAGGGTTAACTTAAGAAATGATAAGAAATATCCCTATTCCCTAATGAATAATGATTATGTATAAGGTATGCATTACACTGAGTCGATTTGAGGTCATTTTTTAAACCCTAGGGTCTTTAAAGCTTCGTTTTGGTTCAAAACTCAACTTTGATTTTTTGCAAAATTTATAAGTAACGTTTCCATGAGTAAATTTGAACTTTTATGTCTGTATGTGAAATTTGAATTTTTTGTTCTGATAAATTAACATAGTTTTTGTTTGTTCTGTGTATTTGAGCTAACGGTTTTTGTGCCATTTTATAAGTTGTTTAAAAAAATTCTGCTGAACAACGTCGTCGAAGACCGCAACTTCGTATCTTACTAGGCAAAAAACTATAAGCTTTAAAAATGGGATATGTATTAAGGCATTGAAAAACAATCAATTTAACTGACATCACTGCGGGGGCCTTGCGAAGTATTGCAAGAGTACTTTTCAAGCAACACTTCCCTATGCACTAGCAGTGGATTCAGTTGAATTGATTGTTTTTCAATGCCAAAAGACATGTTGCTGTTCAACAGCTTATTTTTTTTTGCCCAATAAGATACGAATTTACGGTCTTTGACAAAGTTAGTCAGCAACAAAATTTCCTTAAAGAATACATAAGATGGCACATCAACCATAAGCAGACTCGTTTCCACAGAACAAACAAAAATGATGTTGAACCAAACAAAATCTCGCGTGAGCTACGTCGTATGCAACATCTGAAGAATTCACAGAAAACTGCTCCAAAAGCTATCAAAACCACCTTAAAATTTCTATCTGACATATAGAATATGTTGTCCAGACTACAAATATTCTAAATGGAAAAAAAGTTACGATTAGCTTATGTCAGTTTTTGTATTTTTTTTTTTAACAAAACTGTTTGTTCACATTTTGTTTCAGTTTTCAAATGATAATTGATTTTTTTTGGATAAATAAGTACTATAAACCTCTACAAAATGTGAGTATTTTTCATTATTTTTTTTTTTTTTTGAAAAACGCAAACAAATTTGGTCACCCTACAGGAGTTTTGGAATCGATTACCGTATGATGCGGAAAGGAAGTGCGTCTCTTGATGATGGCGATCCGTAATTTATTCCGATAGAATCCATTCAATAGAAGTAGAATAATTAGGGTAACCAGACCGTTGTATCTTTCACAGTTTAGAACACAGTTTTTCATCTAGTTTCTATAAAAAAAACCTAAAAGACTTGATAGCTCAATTCCTAGAAAGGATGGGATCAAGGCTATCGGAATCGACTAACATCGGTCCCTTTCCTCCAACTTCTTCCGTCGATTCTCAACGCATCACGCATAAGCCGGCAACCAAGTTGACGTGACCTGGAGTACGTCGCATAAAAACCACTGCTGCCGATATTTGGGACTCCGCTAGAAATTATGTCGCCACCACATTATAAACCCCCCCTTACTCCCTAACTACACACAGGGATCCTAGCTCTATGCGTATGTGTTTGCTGTTTAGTTTGCCTCTAGAGAATAGAACCGGCTCAAATTGATGAAAGGACTGCGCTGACTGACTGGAAACGGTCCGCAGTGGGTGGCTGACGGCGGCAAACGGACGGATGCTGATCGGATGGCGGATGTCGCATTCGGGGGTGGGCCATTCTTCCATTCAAACTATTAGACATTTTATACATATTTTCGGCGGCACCACTAGAGCTACGAGCAGGAGTGAAGTCTAGAGTGTGGGAAAGTTGTGGCTTTTTTACTACTCCTACTTTTTTCGTCTCCACACACATATGCTTCGGCTGAGTTGAGTTGAGTTGAGCTGGGTGGGGAAGAGAAAATGTCAAAAACGGCGAAACTACTGCTGCTGCTAGTAGTAAAAAAGCACGTGCTCGGAATCTGGCAATGGAAGTCGTTGATTGGTTTTCGTGGGGAGGAGTTCAGATTTTGCCCCTGGGGGGATGCCTAAGGAGCATAAATTTACTGTAGATTTGCCCGGTTTTATGCCATATTTATAGCTCCATCTCAATCCATGAGGGTTTTTGAGAACTTTTAGAAATGCTTTTACTGTTTCCAGCATGTTATAGAATAGAAGCATTAGTATTCCAAATTGTCTTAAATATTTTTTTTTGCTAACAGCACGTGACTCAAAGTCGAGTTTTATTCATTTTTTTTTTTCAATAAATGAATTCTTTTTATCATAATTCATTAATTTTTGTTCCCAAACAGAGAATAGCTAAAATTGATTTAGAAACATTTAGCAGTTGAAACTGCCAACTACGGTAACACAAATTAAGACAAGTTCGGCCTATCATTGTGGCTAACTGCCACGTGAAACGTGGCAAAGGAAAGAACAAAAAAAACTGTCATTCGGTTAACCAAACTAGGAAATTTATCAATTCGGCCCCTTTGGTTCCCGAAAGTCCGTCCCGAAAAAGGAAGGCTCCCGGCACCGGAAACAAGCTTTCAGGCCAATTGATTCTCTAAGGCCCATTTCTAGCTTGCCCGCGGAGTACGGTTCCCTCCAATTGAATCGCCAAACTGTAGGTCTTTCCGCGCGATACGTCAACTAGATTCCCCATCACTAGTCGCTGATGGGATTGGTTCTGGTGCTCCTCGTTTGTCGATTCCCGGCTCTAGATCCAAAAAAGCGAGATCTATTGAAAGGCTACCACAAAAGTAAGACGACGACGTGCGGCCAGAGGAACAAATCACTGTAAATAGTGTTAAATCCCCCATAAATCATAGATTTTGGCACTCTCTCCCGTGGTGTAGTGTGGAGTTGAGTTGGTGGCCCCGGTTGGAAGCCATTGAAGCTTGCTAGCTCGTTGGAAGCACGGAAGGCAATGGCGAATCAATGGACGTTATCCCGAGACTGATTCCGGGAGGCTCTTGCTGGTACGATTCGGGTGAAAGGGAAGGCGCGCTCACGTTCACACGCAATAAATTTCTATTCTGATGTTCGAAACCCATCCATGAGCCTGGCCAGAAGAGACACTATATAGTTTCATTGGAGCTGATGCTGCTGCAGCTTCACTTCACCATTGTTGTGTTATGGTACGTTCAAGGTTTTCGGCAGGGCTGCCGGGGAGGGACTTCACTGGATTCAGCGCGATCCCTTGGCTCCAAAGCGAAATTCTGCGGATGGCTGGCTGGCTCGTTGGCTACATCGACGAGAGTTGACGACATCAATGATGCCCGGGTGATGTATGGCCTTTATATGGAATTAAATTCAAGCCTTTGTGGACTTTAGGCTCAGCTCGCTTCAGAGAATAGGATAGCGCGGGGTACCAACATCAAGGGACAGCAAAAAAAAATCAATCCACTTGAATGCGACAAGTCCCGCGCGTACGCATGCAGCATCATCAAATACTTCATCACTCAATCACGTCGTTGATGCTATTGGGTGGCGGCTGCTGTAAGGCTATTTTCCGTCTATCTCCAGCTCTTTTTTTTACGGGTCGAATGACGAATAGGCTCGACAGATGACAATGATGCAGCCTTGCTGCCGGGTGGCCAACACGCTATGAATTTTACACAAAATTTGTCCTCTCCTCGGCGGAAGGCTGACTTATTATGCCTTGTTTGTAGAGAAAAAAACACAAAAACGAAAACACAGTTGCCTTTTTAAGGACAATAACAAAAGAGCCCCCATCAGGGACTAATTTTTGAGATAGAGTCTCTTCATGACACTCTTGGGGAAAAATTTCCTTGGAAGCTCATTTGAGTTCTAATGTGTGTTGTGAGCCTACTTGGTTGAATAATTCTACTGAATCAAAGCAATCGAGGGATTCCATTTAATTTAACCACCGTACACACCCATTTGGCGCAACCCCTTATAGTGTAGTTTTGATCCGTTATCGGAAAAGACTGGGTCAACACCATTTTCATGCAAAGCCCCTTTACCCTTTATAGGGTACTTAGGCTTTACGTCAAGTTGTCGGGTCATATTGACACATTATTTCAAACGCTTGCGATCAGTGGGGATGTGAGCCGATTTTTGTAGTGAGAAAGATTGCATATGCAAGGAATACTTAATAAAAATTAACTGAAATCAATTACATAATAAATTTACTAGTTTATTTCACATAACATTACATTTTTTTTGGAAAAAATGATTTTCGGAAAAATTTGGCTGCCTTTTCCAAACTTCCCTCTTAGTTTAGAATATGCCTATATTTGTGACCCTGGTTCATTTTCTTGAGGAATCGAGATGAAGAATGCTGAAAGAATGTAAATTATTCGGTTATTCGGAAACCTTTCATATTTGCAAAAACTTACTTTTCAATATGACCGATGGCGAAGTGTCAACTTGAATTGCCGTCTTCGATCTGCCAAGCGACTTTCCACATCTTTCGCGGCTCCAGATGGATCTGTGTTTAAGCTGCAAGACCAAATTGTTTATCAGCAAGAGATTTAGTAGTCACTCTATCTTATAACAAGAACCGAAACAATATCAATATAACTTGGTCAACATTCTTTCAAAACTGAGCTTCTCCAGCTAATCCCGTTTTCTTTATTAGAACCGTTACAATATTGGAACAATCCCAAATCTGTGCTGCTTTTCTAGTCACTTCGTCTTAACCAAACCGCAACAATCCAAAACGTTCTGAGCAATAGTCTTTCAAATCTATACTTTCAGCCCCTCAGTCTTATTTACCAAATTCGGAATGATCTCAAAACAATTCCCGCAACCGCCTTTAGAAATCACTCCATCTTGTTTATCAGAGCTGGAAGTTTTCTAACAATCTCAGCTACAACTTTTCAAATATGTGCTCTCCCAGTCACTCACTTTTATATACCGGAGCCGGAGCAGTTTCAAAATAATCTGAGCAATATCCTTCTAAATGAATGCGTTTCCGGACACTCTGTCTTATTTCCTGAACCCGAACAATCTCGAAACAGTACGCGCAACAGTTTTTAAAATTGAAACTTTTTGAGTAACTTCTTCTTAATTACTGGAGCAGTTTTTGAACAAAAATTTAGAAAAATGGCATTCTTTTCTTTGATTTTCCATCTTATCCAATCCATCTTGTAAACCAGAACAATCTCAATCCAATCTTTCAAATTATTGCTTTTTTAGTTACTCTGTTTTATTTACTCCAGCCGGACCAATCTTAAAATAAGTCAAAGGTTAAAAAATCTGTGCTCATCTAGCCACTCTGTCTTATTTTTGGAAGCCTAGTTACAGCACTTCAAATCAATACTTCTCCAGCCACTCCGTCTTATTTAAGGGAGCCGTAACAATCTAAACAATAGTCTCCCGAATCGGTGCTTTTCTAGCCACTCCGTCAAATTTATCTGAATTTAAACAATCCCAGCAAAAATTAACCGGAACCTTTAAAATCTTTGTCTATGTCAATTTGGAGTTTTCCCAAAGCCTTTTAAGTCTGAAACTCTTCAGCCACTCTGTCTTATTTAACGGAGCCAAAACAATTACAAAACAACCTTCAATCAGTAACAGCGTTAAAAATCTGTTCCCATCCTTCTAACTGCGCCATTGATTGTCGTGAACTCACTGCAGTGTTGTTATTCTAGCGCTGGCTTCACTCAGCTCTCGTTTTCGTGTGTATCCAATGACGAGTACGATGGATGTTCGGAAAAAGAGCAGAGCTCTAGGGAGCGAAACGAATAGAACAATGTTTTGCGCAAGGCATAGCTGGATTTGCGAGGAGAGGGCCAACCATGCTTATATCCCTTGTGTTATCTCTTGAAGATTGCTCGTTTGTATTCATAATAAACCGTTCATTATCGACCTTAATAGAGCGGTGGCCCATAGTCTACTAGGTTTTTACCATAGCCTACTAGATTTTGAATCCAAAAATGTTAATTCATTAAAAAAAGCCGTATATTTTTAAATTCAAGTACTAAAGGATAGTTTTACTCAAAATACAACAACAATAAATTTTATGGTTGGAAATTGTCTCAAACCAACTCTCAAAATGTGAGGTTTGAACAATGTTTTCAACACACAAAAACAATTCTTAGACCCGTTTTAAAAGCTCTATACAATGTAGGGGAACCGCAATGATTTGACCACAACTAGACAAACAATCTGACCGAAACGATTCAGATAAACTTGTACTAGTCTATCTGATGATGGTGCTGGCCAAGCAGCCTCCTAATGGTTCTGTTCCCGTTGTTCCGTCCATAAGTGAGTCATTTGATGATGGACAATAAGACCATGATTCGAAGGTGGAGCCTCAGGACCGGACCGGTCGCTGCGTTGAGCTGTTCGCATTGATGAGTTATGCTATAAAATGTGAATTTTTATGATCTGCCCAGATCTTTCCGTCTCTAGGAAATATTTCGATTTATGGCGGCACCGAACAATTAAAATCTTTCGGATTCTTCCGAACGCGAAGAAGTTGAGCTCCTTTGGCAGCTCCCCAGAAGGCTTCGACACCTGTGATTTAGGAGGTTAGTTTAGTTTAGTTCAGAGCTAGAGAGAAATTGATTTGTGGTGCTCGCTCACACAGGTTTGTGTTCCGAAAATTTATGCATCGGTGTCAAACGGAGGAACATTTTAATTTTCCCCGCTCGATTGATTTCTTCTCGTAGCGTCGTCATCGCTTGGTAAATTTGATTGATTTATGAGCTGAGACTTTGTGAGTGTATGTGATTTGCTTTATGGTAGCACCTCCCCCGAATGGCCAGCAAATCCGGCGTGGCCTTCGCCGGCCACAGAACAAACTTGTTCGAGATGTGAAATTTAATCGCGCTGCTACAGGTAACGGCAAACCCTCGAAGCCACCCAAGGTGTTCAGGATTCCGTTTGGCTACTTATACCCACTTATGGGGGACAGCTGCTGCGACCAATTTTGGGACTCGTCATGAGGAGCAACACTCGTAAACAACAAACAGGTTTCGAGAATGAGAAACCTACCGATTGGGGGTGTCGAGTACCCAACAGCTCTCGAAAGGGTAATGTTTATTGTTCTTGGGTACTTGGGTCTTAAACGAATTATAATAGGAAAATCTACAAGGGCGCTTTCAAAATTTGTTTTAAAACAAAACATTGGTGATAGAGTTTATTTATAAGGGAATTTCGCACAATTTTTTTACAGTTTTATCTTTCTTATCACAGCGTTTAGGAAGAACATACTTTATTTAAGATAACGAATGCTCTACAAAACTTTAAAAACATGTTCATGTGAAGCCTTCAGAGTTTCTAGTATGTATTTTATCCACAATAGCTCCGCAAAACCCGCAAGTCACACAGAGCCACAAGAACCTGAGCGCTCATCCCATTAATTTGCCTAAGTGCTACGACGAGTTTGGCGGTACCTTAACGAGCTAAGCCTTCGCCTATAATCCCTTGCTCGTGGTGGACCATTCGAATCGAAGAGCTAAACCAGCCGGAAAGCCTCTTTTAATCACTTAAATGCGCCATTAGAGAGAGTCGCCAAAAGTCAGACAGCCGATATGATGTGAGGGAGAGATGACCACGGCCTTCGGTCAAGACATTCAAGAGTGCCATCAAGCAATCAGCCAAAACTAACCACCGACTGCTGCTGCTGCTACACAACAAAAATTTTGGGCTACAAACTAGTGGGATCAGTTCGTTCGCAAACAACAGCTTGCCACCATCAAGAAGACCACGAACCCACAAGAACAAAAAGCCACAACAGCTCGACTCGGCTGAACCCGGAGCGACGTAAACAAAACCTACAACCACAGAACCACCATATCGACTGAACGCACAACAGATGGTGAATTTGTATTCATACACATTTAAAGTAAGAGATAAAAAATTATTTAAACATAAAATTATGGTTTGTGTATGTAATTTCGGGCTTATGAGCAGCTTCTTTCTCGGCCTTCCCCGGTTTCTTCGGGCGTTTTTGCGCCTTCAAGTCGTTTATTGGTCTTCGCTCGCTGCTGCCGTCGTCTGCTGAAACTATGTGTGTTCGTCGCCCCCATCGGAGGGCTCCCCAAGTCAAAGCCTCGAACCTTTTAGCTTTCAAAGGAAGGCTGCTGATGCTGCTGCTCAGCTATTAATCTGTCGCCACCCCCTCAATCTTGATACGGTCGCTTTGCTAGCGAGTAGTTTTGTCGTTTGGTTTTTCTAGCGCGAGAGACTGTGAGAGATAGCTGCAGAGTCGGTACGCGTCGAGTATATCATGGACAACAGCACAGCTCCGGCTAATGCCATATAAAGGCGCACTTGACTCGTCATTTTGTCCAGCAGCAGCCGGTTCAGGGTTGGCTGGACCCAGCCATTTAGTTTGGTGGCGCCGAGGGGTCCAACGCAACGGAGGGGAGGAGCAGCCGGCTAGCTACAAAAATTTATATCCATATTTGAATCTGTTCCGTCGTGGAGGACCCCCCGCGCTCGGCGTTGGGACGTGCAACGGCCAGCGTTCAATATGGCACGACCACGAAGCGACGACGGATAGAAGATGAAGCTTTTTTGCTATTTAAATGGAAATAATCGCACACACAAAGCGACAATTTTTGTCCTAGCAGGTCCCGGGACGAACCGGAACGAAACTAGTCGTCGTAGGTTAGAGGCACGGTTCTCTGTTGTTGATAACCAACCACCCGCACCCGCACCATTCGATCTTTTTCAACGCGACTCAACTAAAACTCAACACCCGCACTAGGCATATCATAAACCGTATACGGAGAGCTACCAGAAGACGGGGAGACGCAGAGGCGACGACCGGCGAGTGACTTATGGAGCACCATGATTTATGGTCAGATCTTGTTTTGGTGAGCCACGTAGCGCTTGGCTGGCGCGGCGTAGTGATGCGTGTAGCAATCCGTGAAGAGGGCTCCATCAAGTGATATCTACCTAGTTTTTTTTAAATTCATTGTGAAGTTGGCCAGACTAGCTGGAATTCCTCACTCGTGGTAACGGCATTCCTGTGACCTTGTTGTTGTTGCTGGCCTCAAAAATTTATTTCGATATAGGGTTTAAGCGATGGTTTTCGGCGTTGCAGGAGTTTTGCGGATTTATTGGACTTATTTTTACACCTTGGAACGATTCTAGTGAGAGCTTTAATCTATTTTTTAATGATGAATGATCAAATCTAAAGCATTATCACTGATAAAACCAAGGTTTTTTGAAACACGAAGTTCTCCGACTTTCACAGTCAGTAGGCGAGGAGTGAGCGGGGCTCTCGAGGAGTTTGTTTACAAACATAAGATTATTTGCTCAGCTTTTCTGTGGTTTGTTAGTAAACAAACTCCATGAGTTCCGCAGTTGCATAGCCTAAATAGTCAAAATGGCTGAATCGGGAATTTGGTATACGGTAACATCTCCTATGTATACATACCTTGGATAAAACTGAATATATATAGGCGGAGCATCAAGTTGATGATGTATCAACATGCAGCCTACTTTTCACATTTTCAAACCAAGCAAACCTCATGTTCTTGAAAACAAACTGGGTGTTCGTGGCAAACCACGGTACGTCGTTTTTTTTTTTTGTTATGAATCCAAAATTGAACGAAAAGGTTGTAGGATTCCAAAATATTTGGTAAGATTTCAAGATGCCATTTTTATCTGCAGCATTGAAGTGCTTTCATGGTGTGGATCAACAACATCTCTCTGTAAGAACTGAACACACTTGTTACGCAGTTCCCAATTACCTAATTCACCACAAAACGATCAGTGAACTACGTAGGGTTCGACCTTTTGAGTCATAAAACTTAGCTATAAACTCAGTAGGCCATTTGCTGTAGCATGGCCCATAACCAACTTATTACGGTGGGAATTTGTCGAGAAGCCTAAATCTCCAAGATCTTCAATCCCAACACACACCACAACAACGGGACAGAAGAAGAAAATCGGTTTCCCAGCAACACAACGGCAACAAAATTATTATATTTTTATTCGATAAAATTTAAATGTTTCCACATGTCCGAGATCGACGACGGCGACGAGGGTTTCGAGTCCCGGTTAGCAGCAGTTTGTCCGTCCATTTGAGGTCCGCACCTCCCCGCGCCTAATCTGGAGCCCATTGTTCGACCAGGCGTTTTGTTGATTTTTGTCGATTCTTCCCCGCTCAACGACGTGGTTTTAGTAGATTTCAGCGATCTATCTATCGCTGCTCCTTCGTCGTCGGTTCCTACCGTTTCCCCTTTAACTTCGGCGCACCCGGTTCAGCGTGGAATCCACCCGCGCACAGTCGGCAACGGTTGTGGGATTTTACTTTTATTATTTCTTCTTCTCCCGTTTGTGTTCGGTCGGAGATTTCCTTTTCCCTGGAACCCGTCGTCGTTGATTGTTGATCCTATTCTTGGAGTTTAGGCTTCTTCTATTCCTCTCGCGCGCGCGTTTCCAAGCCAGAGATCGAGATTTGATGAAGCCTTTCCGATTGCTAATTAACCCACCATCTGAACTGGCAGGCTCACCGAACCGAGATAGAGCGATACAGAAGGTAAAAAGGCGTTCCCGTGGCTTGGTTTATTATTGTTGATGTGTTTTTTTTTGTTCAGGTTATTCGTTCCTTTGAAATCCTTTAGAAATTCGAAAATTCTGGGCCGGAAAGTTTAACTTTTTTCACGGGCTCATGGCATCCATGTCTCGATGGAGTCAGCTCAATTGCAAAGGACATTGTAATCGGTAAACTAATAAACTTCATTAGTTTATTTCAGCAAGTAATTGTGCAACGTATTTTTTAAGTGCGTTCGGTTTAGGTAACAGTTTTTTTGTTTAAAATATTTAGTAGTTCGGCGAAAAATGACCAATTGTTCGATGAAAAACGCCAAATCGATCAACTTTTTACAATTTATTCGGTAAATATTACCACATTGTTGGTAAAACTACCGAAAGCCAATTAACTTTGCAGATTGTTCAGTAAAACTTATCAGTCCAATGACTGTTGAAACTTTGCATTACAGTAAAACCGTAAGAAAATACCGAACTAATTAACGTACTCCGCATGTTGAAAATTCGGTAAAAAACTACTGTGACAATCTCCAACAAAGTTGGCCATGAATCGTAAATATAATGATACGAGTGTCATAAAAAGTTGTGTAAAATGTGCGAATTTACTAGTCGATGATTAAGTCAAGAAAAATGTTTAGCTTTACTGGCAACCGAATTCCCATCAGGAGCTTTCGAACTAGGGACAGCTTTCCTAAGTGAACGTTGACAAATGGGAACTCGCAAATGTGACTCAACTACTATTCAATTCCAACGAATCCGTCATTATCAAGTTAATTACAACTGACCCAAGTGTTCCTATAGCCGCTAATCGAATCCCCACCGCAAAATGTTAAACCTGACGACCCTTTTGTGTGCGGTGCTGCCTGGTGCTTCGATCAAACCACCCGCGCCACTTGCTCACTCATTCACACACACACCAGCACGTGCAAACAGGTTCAAGGGGTCAAGGTGTGGGTGCGCGCGCTCAAAACGGAGCCCATCAGGACGACGCGGACGAGCACGCGGTCAGCTTTCGGGGTCGAGATCGAGCGAGAGTCGATCGATGACTTAGCGTGGCAGATACGATCACAATGAGCCAGCCGCCGAAGTTTGAACTCCTCACGCTCTTTGCGCTTTTAGGAGAATTGTTGCTGCCGCTGAAACCTCGATCATCTTGTGCAGCAGCAAACGGCTCTGTTTATACTTTTCGATGGAAGAAGCGATGCCGGGTCCGGGGAACGAGTGCGACTCACCGATTATCATCGTCGGGCGGGTGTTCGGTTCTTCTCTGGTTCCATTTGCGGAAAAGGGAAAGAGGCAGCGATACGGAATGTACCTGTTGGTACCCCGCGGGATTCCATCCACCCCGTTGCTTCTGCCCTCAGTCCGTGGTAGTTCCTCGTTTTATTTTTCACCGGCCCCTGTGTTTATTGTTGTTTCGTTTTGTTTTGCGTGTTGTTTTATGCATCGGGAGAGGAGTCTTCTTCTTCTGCTTCTGCTCGTTGTCGTTGCTGCTGTGAACCGCCACCGCCACTTTTAGTCAGAAGCCTTAAACACAACAACAACAACAACAGACAAAAAATCCCTCCGATGGGCTCCACACCGTTGTTGATCCGCGCGCTGTTGTTCTGCTAGTTGTTCCTCGCACAGCCTCCGTGAACTTGCTGCTTGCTGCTGATGGAGCTGCCGCGCTCTCTGCTGGATTAGCATATTTATTGCGTTTTAATAAAAATTTATGTTTTGGATAATCATTGGGGATTCGGTTTCGGGGTCTCTTCGATTGCTCTTCTTTTTTTTTGTTATGTTTGTCTGTTTGCTCCTCCATCAAGCTCAGCCGCGTATATGCTCCCCGCGTTTGATCTGTCTCTTTCGTTCATTTGGTCGTTTATTAATTACATGGATGCTTAATTTATGTGCGTTTCTTGGGTCACACACACGCTCGCTCGCCTTTTTTCCCCATTCCGCTAGCTAGGAGGAATAGTCGTCATCGAGCCTGAGTCCGGTACCTGTGCGGGTGAAATAGTGAGGAAGGTGCGGGTTTGCCGGTCCCGCTTGATTAATCTATTGTTTCCGTTAGATCTATTTTCTCCATGCATTGGGGTGGGATGTTTTTTCCCCTTGCCTCCTCTGCTCAAAATCTAGCTCAGACTATCAGCTCCAGCAGGCTTAAGATTAGCAACAGGTGAATTAGCACTCGAGTGTATAAAAATGTTAAATTTGTTTATGCAGCTTAACCACATTTCCTGCCGAAAGGAAAGAAACTTTGGAAACGCGCCGATGGGAACCGAATTACTGTTGGTCTATATTATCTATTTTAATAACATAGCGGTATGATTAGTAAATTTCAAATATTGGGCATTAAAATTATTTTTTAATCGATATCAACAACTACTTTTACAGTTTGAAATGAATATAACTCACTGTTGAGTATTAAAATCCTGTGATGGAAACCAAAATGTAACATAATAAGCGAATATAACTTCAAATATTAATCTGATTAAAGTTTCTTATTCAATTCAGACAAAATTGGAATTTTATACATGAATCAACTTTATCTATGAATCAGTTTGACTAACTTCTGTTGTTTTTTTTTTCTTACAGGTAAGACTTTTGGTCTACATAGCCCATGGCGCAACAAACTTCCCCTGGTGGTTTTATTGATTGCTTCGCTCAAACTAGGCGCGATTACTCAACCCGCATCAGTCAAATTGACCGAAAACTAAAACCCCAAAAAAGAGAGAGTGTGTTAGGCGATCGCAACGCATGGCCATGATCTGTAAGTGAGTTTTCATACATTCATGTATTTAGCTAATGGGGTTGAGCCCTTGAAAACCGTGAAACGCCTTCTCCAAAAAAAAAATCCCAACCAAATGGAGTCCTTGAACAGCAGCAACAGCGTGCGGCGCCGCGTCGTGTCACGCGTGTTGATGCACTTCCCCGTTTCGATTTTTAAATTTTTGCAGCCGCTAATTGAAATCGATCCGTTCCAATCGTACGCGCATCTCTTGATGCGCGCCGCCCTCACACTGCCTCAATTCTGCTGATTGAACCTTCACGTTTTACGGGCGGTCGGCACGCAAAAGCCTCCGAAAACCTTGCCAGATTCGTTACTGATCTTCACGTACAGACGCACGCGCGTCAACAACGCGTCGTCGCGGCAGCTGATCATCGAATCGGTTTTCCGAGGCCGCGATCAAATCAATCTATGGAGCTTTCGGTAGCGGAATCTTCGATGATTTACTTTGCCGAATGCGAAAGTTTCGCGAATCGGTGGTTTAATTTTAATGTACAGGAAGTGCCACCGTACCCTTATGCGTTGATCTGATCGTTTAGAGGAGACGGATATTCGATTATGTGAAGTTCGGCAGGTGATTGAATTTACGTAAACCCGCGATGATCATCAGTTGTCAATGTACTAAATACAGAGCCAAATGTTCGAACTTGTTAAGGAAGTTAAGGAACCCCTACCGGGGCCTACCGATGCTACGTTTGTCTCAAACAAAAAATCATAAGAATGTATTCAACCACAAACCGGCCGATCCGTTGAAGGATATAAAATTATGAACTTTAATTCTCCGTGAAATTTTTAATTCTTCCCGTGCGTCGGTTCCACCTTAAGCAGAAAAAAAAATCAAAACATTTCAGGCGCGTGTTGCTCATCACCACACCACAGAACTAGGCGTAAGAAGCAAAAACAAAAATCATCGCCCAGTAGTGTGGTTGTTTGTTTCACTTGCTCTGTACCTACCTGTAGGTACCTACGTCTGCTGTAAGGGCAAGGTGAATCGCGGAAAAAACTAAAACAGGCACAACGACGCCGCCCCTCGCCGTTAATGAAGGAAATCATTAGGTTCCGAGATGGGATTAATAATTCAAGTGCGGTATCCCGATCAGGAATTGGTTTTATAATACAATCTCCAAGAGTTTCTAAACTAAGTTTTGTATATGAGTCATTCCATACAAAGTGACCATGGAAAAGCATTGACCCTCTGCGATTTGGCCCAAAATCAGTAGGATGACTTTTCTTTTGCCAATATCTTCTTTTGTAAATATTTCGTTTATCTTAGAAACATGTCTCAGAAACCGTAAAAGCTGTTTTATTAGGTAAGACCCATGTTATTAGATTAAGTCGTTGTCAATCGAATACCATTGTTGAATTTTGTGAACAGTGTGGCAAGACCAGATGTGTTTGCAATACAAAACTTATATGCGGTGTTGCTGTTTTCTTCTGATCGGGGTCCCGATATGAAATAGTTTATTTTGGGTTTCACTTCTGGATCAAATGAATCCCACAATAAGTGTTCAGCTGCAGCAGCCTTCAAGGTTAAAAGGAACCTTTTTCTAGATAGGACTTTGCGCGAAGAGATCACAGTCTAGAGAAGACTTGGTATAATTACATCCCTGGAAACGCCACCAACGCACAGCAAGGGACGCC
Source organism: Uranotaenia lowii (assembly GCF_029784155.1). Classification (NCBI taxonomy): domain Eukaryota; kingdom Metazoa; phylum Arthropoda; class Insecta; order Diptera; family Culicidae; genus Uranotaenia; species Uranotaenia lowii. Next base: position 168,390,030 of record NC_073692.1, on the reverse strand, counting down.
TTTCGGATAGGCTCGCTGTTGCGGTGGAAGATATGGCTAAAAACACCAAATAAAACGCCGCTAAATGAGCTACTACCTCAACCACCACGCGTAGCATCGGTTGTGGTATTTTACACTCGGTCCTTTTCCCGAGTATTTAATCCTCGTTTCACCTGTAGCAATGTATGTTTGAAACGGGCGGCGGCGTGAACCGCGCACCAGACAGAGGCATATCGTTTCGAGGTCGTAAAAGATATGCGTGCGAACGTTCCTACTTACTTTACTTACTTTTCGGGGCGGCCGATCCCGAATGCCGGAGCTGCCTGTTCGTTGGTTGTTGGGATGGCACGATATACGACCACGGGAGCAATAAATAACGTAGGTGTTTGCGTTTAATAAATTCATACCTCTAATTTAACAAGTAGTTATATATTTTTAATTATATTTAATATCGCATGACCAGGTGCAGTAAACGTGTCATGGACATATTTCTTCTGTTGTTTTTGTTCCTTCACATAAATACACTAGGCCCTTTTTTTGCACACGCTTGTGTCCATCTGCCTGTTGTAGCACATACGAGTGGAGTGGGTACATAGGGCGATTAGAGCGTCATCTAAAGGACGCACCTCCTCGCGAGAGCTAGTACACGCAGCACGCAGCCTTCCAAGGCTGAAGGAATGTTCACAGAGCCATTATTGTGTGTGCCAGCCAACACCATCCACCTTCTCCATGATGTCGGTTGACGGTCATCGGCGTCGTCGTCGTGACTTTCCATCCCCAGCCATTGGTACATTGGTACAAACATGGCACCTCCTCCACATTGACACCCACGAACCTCTTCCCCCTTTTTGAGCGGGGCCAAGAGAGTGGCAGGTGCTCGTCAACCTGCTAGCAAGCTAGCCCGTTCGCCTGACGAAGGGAAATTCCTGAAGTTAATCAATTTCCTTGCCGCCAACCCCCTCTTCGATTCAACTTTCATCTCGAACGGTGGCCCCTTAGCGTGCCTACATACACAATACACAAACCCATCACAACAGCGTTTCTTCATATCGAGATTGCGTGCCTTTGACTAGGACCTGGGGGCAGCAGCCAAATCACCAGGAGTCCCCACAGATTGTTCGGATCTGTCCGATTGTCGCTACTTTAGGCTACCGCCTAAAGTTGAGTGAAGACTTTGTGAAACAGATTACACACTGCGTTTCCGGCAGCAACAGTCTTTCTGCTGGCCAGGAATAATTAAGTTGAAATTTCAAAAGATGAATGAATTTAGACGCGTGAACGCCCGAATGCTCCCGCAGCGCCTAATGTGCGGCTAATGTGGGATCCTGCGCTGAAAGACTGAAGTGAGAGAGAAACAGGCGGGAATAGAGCTCTTGGAGCCTTAAATGCGCGAATCACACACCGCGGAAAATATATGATCGCATTTACAGCTTCAGACTCCCGGGCGAACAAATGAGCGCTCGCCCCTGCTGATGTTTTCGACGAGCGTTCGAGCTGCCACAGAAGCTCCAGAACTCACGCTGGCTCACAAAAGCCTGTGGACCCCACTTTGAGTGTGTACAGGTACAGACGAGGGAAAGTGGGGAGAGCGCAATAATAACAGCAATAACAATAAAGATAATGATATGAACAAATCTGTCTCGCCACAGAGCAAAACTTCCCACCTCCACAAACTGTTATTGCTGTGAACTGCTGCTGCTACTCAATGAGCGAAACCCGTTCGTTCGTTCCTTTTCAGCGTCCGTCGTCATGCTCGGGTCATTTATCATATTCCCGCGGGAGCTGATTGCCTCCTCCTTCTGGTCGGAACCATTTCTCTGTCGATCCGTTCGAGGGGGACGTGGACTCACTCCCAGAGATGAAGACGAATGCCCATGTCGATGGTTGTTCTTTAATTGTTTCAAACGGTTTAACCGTAATTGCGTCTGACACCTGGTGTGACAGATGTGTGATCACCAGAAACCTCGTACGTTTCTGCTCTCACTCAGTCTATGTGAGGTAAGGTGAGATGCGAGGAAGTAAAAAGTGGACACTTCCCCTTGGTCCGTGAACTGTTATTTTGTGACAGATCTACCCAGCGAAGATGTCATCCGGACATGTGTGATGCGCCGCATTCGATCGAAGAAAGTAGATGGACGAGAAGTTTCTTTCAATTGCTTCTGTTTGTTGCTGTAGCTATGATATAAATTTACACTCAATTATAATTATAATTGATTCAACTATAAGTGTTTGATTGATTTTATGCATTCTACTATACATATAATAGAATCAACTACGAAAGTCTGATTGATTATATGCATTGAACCAAATATAATTGATTTAACTATAAATACACATAAGTAATAGAAACAAATACGAAAGTCTGATTGATTTTATGTATTCATCTGTGAGTATAATAGATTCAACTATAAATAGAATAAATTCAATAACAAAAGTCTGATTGATTTTATGCATTTAACTATGAATCTAACGAGTTCATAAGTATAGTTGTTATACTTAGTTAAATAAATAGAGTTGATTTGCATATACTAATAGATCGATGCTACAAGAATAAAACAAATAGCTCATATGAAATATTATAGTTGAATGTCTGATATCAGTCATATTTTTATAGTTGAACCTTCTTTTTTTATAGTTAAATGCGACATGTGCGACAGACACATGACATGTGTTCTTGAATAGCACTGAGTTCAAACAATACATATTATTGGCCTTCCTCATGTCGAATAGTTCCCGACTAAATATTTGATCAGATGACTAATTTACAAATGTTTGTACAGTTCCAAGCCGGTAATGTTCTATTAAGGTTTGAAATTGTTCATTTTGAGGCGGAAACACTGCCAGTTTAGTTCTAGAAATAGATAGAAAAATTTTGTACTCTGAAATCTTTTAACTTCTCCAATAAATGTATGTATGTATGTATGTATGAGAACCCACCAGTGGCTGATAGGTCTTTCGACCCGAGGCGGTACGGGAAGTCTCGATCGCACATTCAAAAATTGTTCATTCTTAACCCATCAACAATAATTGCAGCACAACCAAGGGGTCCGTTACCACTGGCTTGGGACAGGTTTGTTTCATCATACTCCCTTCCAACTGTTCGAAACAAATAAAGAATCCTGAAAAGGTACCTAAGTACCCTACCCATAATTCTAAATTTGTCGAGATATTCCGGCTGGCTTAAACCCACATAATAATAATATTGTTTTATATCTTACCTTATTACCACCTGCAATTCCATTTCATAATAATTATTTTCCCTGTTTTGAAAGGCACTCGAAAATCCCTTTATAAAATAAAAAAAAAAAAACAAACAAAATCAATCGCAATTCTTTAGTATTTTGAAATTAAATAACATAGTCGAAAAAATAAAACATTCTTATTACTTCACCAAAGGTTTTAAAATCTATACTGAATAAATTTGAGAAGCAGCAAACTGTTATGGTCGCAGCAAGCTTAGCATTGATAAACTGCACTTTGGCAATATCATGAAAAAAAAACATCCCCAAACCGGCGATTGCTAGTTTTTTTACCTTTGTTTCCAACTTTGAATCTCTATGGATTTTCATACAAAATATGATACACTTCACAGTAAAATTTGCGCTTCACACAGATTCATTTCAAGACGGAATTGCAGATGGTAATAACAAAAAAAATGCAAGAAACGAGCTCACCAATTTATAAGCTGCAAAATCCGCATCGGCTGGCAAACATTCTAATAAGGTTTCTTCCCACTATTTGACGTATCACAATTCATTTTATCAATAAAAAACACGCAGATAATGCAACATATTTCGAAGTTTTAAAATAGAAAGTAAATTGGATTGATCTCACCGAAACTTCAAATGGAAGCAACTTTGCTAGTGTTCATTTTAAGCTTCCGAAATATTTCATCGCTCGATCCGTCTAATTTCAACATCACCCTCCAGCTGATTTGCGACCACTTCTTCACTTTATTCTAACACTGATACTCAACATTGTTTAAATAAGTGTCCAAACGAATAAAAGAATTTGAGTTTCCTCACAAAACAAAACTTTTGGAAAAAATTTTACCGGAGCACAAACTTTTCCAAACTTCACCGTTCAAGCAAATGCCTACTTCCCCTTTTAATTTCTCCAATAAATAGACAGTTAATAATATGGATTTCAAATAATATTAGGTACCTCATACTTTTAGTGTAGTGATCTTATGATAAGTCCAACCGTTCATTTTCTCAGACATACTGGTGCCCTACGTCCCTCAACCACCCGCAATTATGCATCAGCCCTCTTCTCACCTCGAAACTCATCAAAGGAAAATGTTCCAACAAAACTGTACAAAAAATTAAACAATTTGTTTCGTAATGCATCTTTTTTTGGCTAATCGCTCGCTTCAAAACCACCTGTAGCGTTCGCGAATGGTTGAATCGGGTGGAAGTTTGTGGTGGCCCCCAAAAACGATTAGCCTCCACCGACGCCATTCGCGGCAACAACCACCGCAATGGGTCGGAGATGATGAAATTTAATCGTAACGCGATTGGAAAATTGAACAACCACCTGCTCGGTGTGGAGACGACGGATGCGGCATCAGCGGAAAGGGAAAACCCCATCTATGCGTCTCGTCATCGTACACGTGGTGGTGTAGTACCCGAATTTTGGGCTTCCTCGAGGCAGCTAAGGCCGCTTAGGTAATGGCGACGGAACACCCCCCTATGCGAGTAAACTTTTTCTTATTTTACACCTCGAAATTACGCCTAACAGCAGCCTAGTGGCTAATACGCGTGGATGCTGTGTTCGTGGATCGCGGATCGGACCCTGGCTTAGGGTGTTGTTGGAGGGTCAGCCAGTAGTTGAGATACTTACTTTTGGGGTAACAGTACTCTTCTGGTTCGTTCGACCGACTTGTTGCTGGAAGAGCACTTGCTAGTCCGGTTGCGGTTGAGCCGTTTAGGTGTTGTTTCAAGAGGCGTTCCGTATTTCATACCTACATATATGGTGTTTTTCTCACGCGCAAAACTGGCCATATGCTCGAACCAAAACAATTATGAGGAAAAATGTTTCAAAGGATAATTGCCACTTGGCAGCTACTCTAGAGAGATCTTCGGCTAGACAACCGTCCCTGATTCGAAACCAATGACCATAATTTATCGCTAGCTCACAAATATTTTCTCACACTCTTTTCTCCGCTGTTTTGCATTGAGCTTTGATTGATGCATCCTCACTCGGGTTTTATCAAGTGTGGCTTAGTGGGATGTATACACATCACATTGTAAACAAAAAACCTCGAATTCAAATCCTGAATAAAACCACACAAAGGAAGATCTAATCGGGTCGTACTACGTAACTCTCGTAAAAAAAAGTAGCATTAACGCCATAAATTAACCGTGGACGCGCGTTTACAAATGGCTTTCATTCCGAAGCCGAGCCCATCGGAACAAGTCGTTACAATTTTGCAAACAATTAATCATGGCACGGAGCAGTGTAACGCCAAATTGGCCCGAAGCGGCAACAGCAGTCAAATGATTTGTATGGTTGGAAAAAAAAACATGATGCTGTTTGGTACTTGAGATCGTCAAGTCAAGTGTCGTGGATGAAAGACTTTCTCTCTGGCTGCTGGCTAGGACTCGTAATAAATCATAGCCGGGAACCTACGCGACGATGATGAACTTCTATGGGGTATCACTTGTAGGAGGTTCATAAAATGGTAACCGATTTGACTAATTTGTATCGTTCAGAAGGAAGGGTTTGAAATTGGTTAAATCCGCTGCCTTTAAGAAGAGATTTGAAGTGACTTAAGGGGCCGTTCTAATATTACGTAACGCAATTTTTGAGCATTTTCATACATGTGACATAGCAGATGATTACTGTAAATGAACAGCTAATTTAGCTGTATTTACCGGAAATTTGACAGCTTGTATTGTTGCTTATAGCAAACGGCAAAATTATTGTTGAATTGTTTCCCTTTCATGAGGTAGCACATTTATTCTAACATTTTAATTCTTCAAAAAGCTCAACCGAATAAAGTGTAACAGCAAACAAAATGTATTAGTATTATAGTGAGCTGCTGTTCAATCAACAACCCCTCGAAACCAATCAAGGTCAATTGAAAAAACAGCAGATCAACTGTCAATAGATTTCTATCAGTTTCGACTAAAAAGGATTGAACACTCCTGAAGTTGCTTTAAGTTTGAAACAGTAGGATAAACTATCACCTCCCACTTCTAAAGAAGCGTATGGGGTGGAGGAAGGACCCAATTAGGCCTGTGGGACCATCACAAAAAAAATGACACTACACTGAAAATAATAAAAATGTAACATTTACCGAGTAACTAAGGTGAATGACAAATGCAACATGTCGTAAATACATCTTCATTGAAAAGAACTGTATTATTGCAAATTTCAAGTACACCACCATGTTCTGCGTTCAGTTTTACATTAAATTTCGCATTTGCAGGTGAATTTGACGAGCAATCATAAAAAAAAGAATTAAAAAGGTGTTTCATAACTTTAACATCGATTTTCTCAAAATATGCCAAGTGGTTCTTACGACCTTCAAGGGCGAACACGAAATTATTGCGACACCGAAAATGTCATGACAATTTTCTTATAATGTTTAGATTCAAAACAAAATGTCAGGGTAGTTTTATACATACATTTACTTCAAAAATCAAAAGAAAAATTAGTCGATGGAGCCTTGAGTGCAAAATTGAACGCATTTTCGCTTGATGTCCTCCATCAAAGTCTTTACAGTGACATCCGGTACCAGTTTCTCAGTTTTTTTTTTCATTTTCTTAACATGTCCTTCTCGTTTTTGACTGTCTTCTTCCTCTTCCGAAGTTCCCGCTTCATTATTGCCCTGGGCGCAGCTCTGGACAGTTTGGCGGGTTCATGTCTTTTGGTACAAAATGGACAGAATTGGCCCTCATACCACTCCAGGACACTTTTAGAATAGCGGCACGATGCTAAATCTGGCCAAAATAGCGGAGCTTCGTCGTGCTGCTGCAAGAACGGCAAAAGGCGCTTCTCGAAGCACTCAGATTTGTAGATCTCGTTATTTACTGTGCTCTTTGTCACGAGAAGCTCACTCCTCAGTCCGCAAGAGCAGATGGCCTGCCAAACGAGACATTTGGAGGCGAACTTCGACATTTTCTTCTTCTTAAATTTGTCATCCACCTCGAACTTCCGGTGAAAAACTCCAACACCGGAATTCGCATAATTCGCGGCTTTTATATGCGTTTCGTCGTCCATCACACAGCAGCCATATTTTGTCAGCATCTTCTCGTAGAGCTTCCGTGTCCGAGTTTTAGCCGTCGATTGTTGCCGCTCATCGCGATTTGGTAAGTTCTCTACCTTGTATGAATGTAGTCCAGCTCTCTTCTTTGGATTCTGGACGTAGCCCTGCGACATGCTGATCTTTTTAGGCAAATCACGGCTTGAGACGTTGGAATTTGCTTTAAACATCCGCTTCACCTTTCCCTCCGTCTTTTTGTCCTCCGGTCCCGGTTTTCTTCCAGCTCTTTTTCCGTGGTCCAACTTCAACCGCTCGCTGGAACCGCTTCAATACTCTGAAGACGGTTGAATGGTGAATGTTCAATATTTTTCCCAACTGCCGGGGCGACTGGTCAGAAAATTCCAGTTGTTTGGAAAGAATTTGTTTTCCGACATGCGTTAGTTCACCTCTATTTTCGTTGAATTGAAAAAACACGACTTCGAGTTTGATAGCATGTAAACAATACACATCAATGAGAAAGTGTGCAAAATTTGGTTGATTTTTACCCAATGGTAAAAAAGTTATGCCCTGTTGAATGTGTCGCAAGAATTTCGTGTTCGTTCTTTATCAAAACAAACTCCAGAATTTTACCTTTTTTTCATTCACCTGGCAAAAGGGTGATTGTACCTTTTTTTTCACCTAAAAAAAGGTAAATCTTACCTTTTTGAGATTCACAGAGCAAAAAGGTACATTCTATCGGTTTCCCATTCAAAAAAGGGTTTCTTCCTCTCTTCACCTGTTAAAAGCTGTTCTGGCTATTCATCAAATAAAATAAAACAAATTCATTCAAGATTTGATTACCTTCGTGATTAATGTTTAAGAATCTATGTTTCAAGAATGTTTTTCTTTCTAACGATCCCGGTCGATGAAATCCATTTTTCTCTTGACTGTTCCGTTTAGTCGGATGAATACACTTTTGCATCCTCTCTGACATCAACGCTGCCTTTTCCATGTCCTTCCACGCCACCATGGCTGCTGAATCCTCTTATAATAAGCACATTCCGACACTCCTCCGTTCGACTCATCTAGCCAGCTGGAAGATAATATTGACTGTTCCGGAATGGTGAGGAAAACACTTCGTAGCTCAGTAGGCTAATCTGCAATATAGTTTTATGATGAGAACTAGCACAAAAAAAATAAATCTAATGCAAAATTTACCTTTCTGTTCCTATTTTCACGTATTGCGCACGAAACCAAACCTTCCTGAGTGAAAAAAACAACAACTTAACCTCAATAAACGGGTTCGGAAAAAAGTTACCTTTTTCGAAGTGAACTGTACCGTTTCGTAAAACGCAATCCAGTTAAACTTCACCTTGATACGAGGTAAGCTTTACCTCGAAGTGGTAGTAAGTATCTTTTTTGGAGTTACCCTTTTTTCTAAGTGAAGTGTAACTTTTTGTACTGCTCAATCAAGGTAAATTTCACTTTGCTTGCTATGCAATCTTTACTTTTTTGGATTAACCTTTTTCTAAGTAAATTCTACCTGCTCAATTCAGGTAAACTTTACCTCGCTTTACCAAGCATTCACCTTTTCATCTCGGTAAATTTTACCATTTTATTATTTTCCGTGTGCCAAATTCTACAGTTTGATATTCGAACAGTTGTCAATGTCAATGCAGTTAAAATCCGAAGTTTTCACGCTGGTGATTGGCAACCTTGCCAACCTATGAAAAATTCACCAAACACCTCGGCAATCGGCAACCCTTTCTTTTGTTTCGTTTCGACACGTGAAAGATGTTTGATAGATGTTTGGTCAACATACAATGTCGTCAGTGATATCGCCGTCGCTGATATTGACGAAAACTCCGGTTTGGGGATTCGCCGACAATATAAGTGTGTTCAAGTCCGTTATTTACATTCATGAATTAGGTCAGTTCATGTTTCTTTACAATTATTATTTCTAAAAAACTGATTCTCGATTAGTTGAAGCAATGATCTTGTTGACGTGATCAAACGTTATTCTAAAATCGCGAAACATTAAGGCTTTGTAACCCTCATCAACTTTAAAGAAAGAAACTTCGCAAAAAGATTCACAATCATATTATTTTCTAAGCATTCAGATGTCCCTCGGATCAATTGTTATAGCCGATCGCATACTTTATCAACCAGTCAACCATTCTCGATAGTCCACTAATGAATCAATGAATAATTAAGTGTAGGCACAATCAAGGTCGCAGCCGCTGAATGCTTCCGGGCCGAATGATACTATCAGCAACCAAGGGAGCTGCATTAATGAACGTCATCCTCGCCATTCATGCCCGCGCAGCATCCTTCCGATCGAGCGACCTTCGATTGTCTGTCGGCCACCACACCTGCTGTTTTTTTGTTAAGAGGCGCTCACTCGATTGCTAAGATTCATATTTGTCAAACCGGGTTGGAAGTGATGCTGATGGAAGCAGCAAGTAGCTAGCAGATTATTTACCTTCTCTAGACGAAACAATGAAACAGCGAGTTGCTGTCCCTAGCAAGACGGGAGATGCAATTGTACACCCGCGCTACCTCCTTCGGCTGCAGCAGCTTTGTTCAAGAGGTTAATGCAACCCTTTGCGAGTTCGATGAGTAAAACAAAGCGGACAAATCAGTTGAAACGATTCAGGAGCTTAAGTTGTTCCTCTAAGCTTACACGAGGCTTTTTAGATTCAATGATGCTCCTAGGTTGGCAAGGAAGAGTGAAGCTAATTGTTTGCACAAAAGATGGCATTTTTGCCGCATTAGCTCCGGTGAAGATGTAGCTACATACATTCAGCTGCTGGTATGGGTGTTCCGTAAGTGGCTTGGAGTGAAGGTGGATCGCGAATCCGGTGCTGGTGCTAGGTTCAAGTAACCGTTTCCCATTCCATTAGAGCTCGTCGGCCTATGTTTGCATTCAAACAAATCGAGTAGTTTGTCTACACGTAAATGGAATTCATACAGTCTCAACCCTAATTCATCAAGAGTGGCACTGCGCTGCAGCACTCCTGCCGGCATTAACCTTCCTAGGTAAGAATCTACCGTTTAATTCTCTGGTTTCAAAATGGCAACAGATGCCGGTGAATTGGTGAAAAATGGGAGGTGTGGCCAAACATCCGAAAGCCATAGTTCCCAGGCAGCCGTTTGAAAAATGATAACGACTTATCAATTTGTAAACATGCCACGCTACAAGCGCTGCGATTAACCTTTCTGGTGCGCTTTCATATTCTGCGCTCTCGTGTGAGAGGAGAAATGGCGCCCGCTACCTACTGCCCGGGTCGTTTCGGTGGCCATGACTACCGGTTAACACAATGTATGGCGCTTTTGACCCATTCTGACAGTTTAGGGCTCGCCCCGGCAATCAGCCGTAAAGGTGTAAGCCACGAGTGTTCAATCAATGTAATTACCATATTCGTTATACTCGCACCTCGGGTCCACGATCCACGGTCCGCGGTCTGCCGGGATGGTTTGGTCCAAAATGTAAAGCGTGCCGTACCAAGATGACGAATACTAGATCTGCCGGGGTTCACAATTGCATGCTTTTTAGCTGTTGTTGAGACCTTAGCCAATCCCACCCACCAACGACGGTCTACGGACCAGACCGGACCAAGTTACGGTAGGTCGCGCGCCAACAAACGGTAGAAGAACTGAAGGCATGCAATTTTCACCAGCTAATCATCGCGTTATTCCCGCTACCGAGAAATCGGATTGCGCTCGGATAGAGCCTCCAAAGTCGGTGATCGGAGGCTGGCTCTTTTATACGGCCGGGCAAGGAGCAATGAAGCGATATTGATCAATTTATCCACGGCACTATCTTCTTCGGAACGACGACTGAGCTTCCTCTCTCGGTGGGGGCATTTTCTTATATTCACCGGTAACGACTAACGATGCCCATTACACCTAGACTCAGGCGAGATCGCGGATCTGGTTGTCGTGTTTTGAGGCGGCAGAGACGCCGAGAAGCACGGTTGCTGTAAATTAATTCGCATTAAATAATCGATAATTGTTTACCTTTTCGCGTGGTTGTCGTCGTTCGGTAGCGATCACCCGGTGCCATGTGCTGTCAGAACGAAGCGATGAAAATATTTATTGCTGACAAGCTTGCCATTGCGCACATTGTGCTGTCAGTTTGCCTTCCGCGGTGTCACGCCTATCGGCGATATTAAATGCTGCTAGGGTCGTGAGGTACCGATTCCGATCGATAACAAGGGATCAGCGGCAAAGCTTTCGGGGCTCTTTTAAAGTTGTCAAATTTGTTTGCGACCTGTTGTTGAGATTCTGATATTAGAGTTTTAAAGATCTTTGTAATACAAATTTATTGCATGTGTATTTCTCAATTTTCATAAAATATAGGAATCAAACTATAATTTTGATCAAAACATACAGAATTCATCGTTGCAATTCATCGAAAGTTTGAATCGTTGAAAGTTTGTTTGTTTTAAGGAACCTCGTTTTCGTAAAAAGAGTGGTGTGCTACAAACAACGTCCAACTAACGTCCAAAAATATGAAACCTCTCAACAAACCAAAGCTTTATCCATTAAAAAATATAGTTTCATCCTCTAATATCCTGTGCCAATTTTGAATTGTTCAAACATCTCATAAATATCTTCATGACACGACTACTGTGGTCAGAACTGCCCATGGTGGCGCTGAACACGCGCCTTCGTTACGTTCCAGTGACCACCCTTCCGAAACCGGCAACCACTTAGAGAGCGTTCAATTCCGGGTTCCCCTATCTTGAAGGAAAATAGCTTGTAGTTCAATTTGTTCGCAGCGATGATCATCACGAAGTGTGTCTTCGCGGCACGTGGCCAAAAACAACTCGCCAGTGACCCCTCGCACAGACCTAGGTTCAATTACAACGCCTCGACACCTGACCAACCCTACTCGATCGAAGGGAAAAGAGTTTGCCCTTCTATTTGACCAAAAGGGCATCTTAATAAAAGGGGAGCGTTTCCGCTCTTCGATCGCGAAAGCGAACGCAAACTCGCAAACGCAAACGAGGGGGCAGATGATCGATATTTTACTGCCGTCGAGGGTTCAAGATAATTATAACAATCATCTTCCGCGAATCTCGCCCGGTCGATCGATGGCTGGTGTCCGCCCGCTTTCGTGAGTTCCGACAAATTTCTACCTTACTGCAGGTACCTATATCTCTATCGATCGACTGTGGTCGCGGGGAATCATCGCGCTGTCATTATTTAGACTAGCTCTTTTCGCCGGGCAAGTGCGATCAGGTCGCGTGGGTTCGACCGAGTGATCCGTGAAGGTGGAGGATTTGTTAGTTTTTTCCGTCTCCACCTCGTACTGCCCTCATGATCGGACAGCCGTGATTAGTACCGGCAGCAGCAGCTCAGGTGAAGAGTGCTAGTCTTGGAATGATAACTATCATATAAAATCCGGAGGTAGTACTTTTGTGGGTTTGCTATTTGTGCTCTCTGCTAACTGGTACTTATGTTCGGAAGGGAAACCAGACGGAAAGCAGCTATGTTCAACATCAACAACAACAGCAACGGAAAAAATAACGAGATCAGAATGTCATGTAGCCGCGCGGCAGGGATACGCGGGTCACCGTAGCATGGGATGACAGAGAACAAAACATAAATAAAGCTTAGTTCTTTTAGAAATGGGACACTTTACTTTGCTGATAGCTCATTTACTAGTCATCGGACTTTCAAAATGTTGACAGCACTTTGTTGCCTAAGAAAATTACTAATCGATCTATTTTTTTCAAAATTTTAAATTTACGCGTTATATAGATATATACGATGCAAGAGAAAAAGATAAAAAATATTTTGCACAGTTTCCTTCAAAAACCATCATTATCAAATTGATAGCTGACGAAACCGATAATTATTCAAAGAATTACCGTGTTTGAGTGGTGGAAAAGTATGCAAACATAGTCGAAAATGTCCACAAAGTTTAAATCCAGCATTTTAGTGAAGCAAATGATCGGCCACTACGGTGAAGGGTCATCAAGGAAGTCAAGTTTCAAGCAGGGTTTTGAGTTTTGAATAAGCAAAAAAAACTAAGTGTAGATCGCTGAAATGTTCAGCAAATTTTTTCTCCGATAAGCTGAAAGTTTTTCTTCTTTATGAGTTATGCAAACCTAACCTCATACAAATTTTGTTTTGCTAATTGCAGAGCTCGTAAGCTGTAAAGCCGGTACCGAGGCTATGAGACAGATGATTTCTGATTGAGGACAAAACTTATGAAAAACTCTATTTTAAACAAATTGCAGCGTTTGGATCCTATACCATGTCTGATCGTGGCAAGGTCCCTAGCATATTTAATTATGTATTTGCTTGTTGTTCTGTATAAAATAAAATGATTTGCCAAGATTCTGTTCCTGTGGAAAAAACAACAATTTTCAATACGAAAACTTTGATTTTTATTGTTTTTAAAAGCCAAAAAGGAACACATAATCTTGTCTTTACCCTTCGCAACATACAATCTATACTAACCGATTATCCTTTTATATCAATCTCATGATGCTTTTACTTCTTTATTGTCTTGTTTTACTAGCAGAAAATCCATTGAAAACGCTTTTAAGTGGTTCAAAAGAAATCGAGTTTTGTTAATTTCGAAACAGCTGTATCCACTAATTTGCCCTCAGTTTCTTTTAAACAAGAAGTATTGGACCGAAAAGTAGTAGAAATTGAAGAAGAAGGATGCAGCCACCTAGAATACAGATTAGACGAAGTAAAAGTTGGAAAAACTTATCAATATCATGACCGAAAAAAGTGTGCGCCGGTCGATGGGAGATACCAAAAATAAAGTAAAAAAAAAACTTACCGAAAACCAAAAAAAAATTTTTTCTAATGTTTTCTTGAATTTTAATAAAATTACCTTTATTTCCTCTATAGCAAGTATTTCGATCAAACGGATGGTTTTTGAGATACACGCACTCGTAACTGTCCCATTTCAAAAAGAACTAAGCTTTATGTAACACACTCAGCAGCAGCAGCAGCAACAGCAACATCTCAACAGCAGCATCTGCTGCCAAGCAGTAGCAATTGGCAGCGGGAAACCTTGGGAATCTGCGCGATGGTATTGGCATTCATCTGGGGGCGTTCAGTGCTGAACGAAGTAGATCGCGGAGCGGATTCGGTGGTATCTCAAGTAGACACAGCATGAGTGGAATTTTCTGCTCAAAATAACTGCATCGGAGAATGATTCTAAAATCTTTTTGAAACTCTTTATAAATTTCTAATTAGACATAAGATACCTGATCCTTAAAGTGACTTGTGCTTCCACAAACAATCGAAAATATAAACAATCGTTTCAAATAAAACCAACTCATATTACTCAAAATGTTGATGCGTGGTAGAATAAATATAAAATTTGAGTAGAGGTAGTTTAGCGTGCATTGTTAACACTATGCGTCAGCAACTGCAGCCCTGGTCTAAATGACCGATTTGGACCCAAATTTCTGCAAAACACTGTGCATCGATGGTTCTGTTACAACTTTTGGTAGAAAGATAAACTGAAATAGTCACAATAAGGACCCAATCAGTTTGACGAATGATTGATCATTCGTAGGGATGTCCAAATTTTCACTTAATCGGATCTTATTTCGGTGGTCCAATGCTCGTGAAGTTTGAACCAAGCGTATTTAGGTCAGACTTACAGTTGCCCTCATATTACGCATACTTTTTATTCGTTTCGTTGCGTTAAATAAGTTTTAATAATGAGTGGAGAAAGTTTAGCGTGCATAGTTGAAATTATGTAAATTTGGTTCCATCGGGTACGCAAAATGTCATCGAAAAAATAGGGCAGTTTATGAAGAAGTTCAAGACTAGTACTTCGGGAACGAAAAAAAGTTGGGAACGCAAAATTAACAATATCTAGTTTACAGTAAGACACATAAAAATACGAAATTTTAAAGCAGTCTGATTTGTGTATTAGCTCTAACCTTCATCTGTCAATTGACGTAAACAATGCAGTCAAAATTTGGTCAAGGGAAAACGCGTGTAAACCGGTGAAATCTGAATCGGTGAAATCGTTTATTTAAAAAATCAAATTAAATTTCTTTTTCCAGTTTAATTAGTATAAAATTCAGGAAAAAAAATCAGTTAGGCTTTCGCTTTTCCAAATCCGAATTGCCGGGCCTTACGCTTAACCCCTGCCATCAGATTTTGTACAGCCACCTTGTCCACCTTCTTCGCCGCAGAAAGCCAGTTTGCCTTAAACTGCTGCTCGTCCTTAGCAGTTTTTTTTTTGTCTTCTTTAGGTTCCGCTTGACAATAGCCCAGTATTTCTCAATTGGGCGGAGCTCTGGCGAGTTGGGAGGGTTCTTGTCCTTGGGAACCACCTGCACGTTATTGGCGGCGTACCACTCCATGTCCCTTTTACCGTAATGGCAAGATGCCAAATCCGGCCAAAACAGTACGGAGCAACTGTGTTTCTTCAGGAGAGGCAGCAGACCTTTATTCAAACACTCTTTCACGTAAATTTCTTGGTTGACAGTCCCGGAAGCTATGAAAATGCTGTTTTTCAAGCCACAGGTGCAGATGGCTTGCCAAACCTCCGCGAACTTTGACAGTTTCATGTGCTTTAAAATATCTGCTACCTTTCCCCTTCCTTTTGCCGTATAAAATTCCTGTCCCGGAATCTGCTTGTAGTCGGCTTTGACGTAGGTTTCGTCGTCCATTACCACGCAGTCCGGCTCGTTTTTTGGCTCGATGCACGGTTGTAGATGATACACCCAGCTTATTTGCGGCATCTCGGAGAGAGAGATTAGGGTTTCGCTTGAAACTACCGGCAACTCTCTTTGTCGTCTCAGCGGCTTCCGTTTTTCGATTTGCCCCCGATCCAGACTTCCTGGCTGTCGACAAACGTTCCCCAAACACTTTAATTACATTTTTAACGGTTGATTTGGCAACTTTTAGCGATTTTGCCACCTTTGCGTGCGAGTAGCTCAGATTTTCGCGATGTGCGAGCTAAATTTTGATACGCTGCTCTTCTTCCTTGGACGGCATTTTGATAACTGAAGAGTGAATTCCAAAATCAAAATATGAGCAACATTCTACACACACCAACCCCCTGGCAACTTGACGTTTCCCATACTAATCGCGTGTGCCAGTTTTTCTGGTTCTCTGGTTCTGTCAAAATCTCATTTTCACTCAACAAACATATAGAAAGGGTGGATAATGAAATGTTCGACAAATTAAGGTTTCAAAAATATTTTTTTTTATTGAAAAAAAAAGTTTTTAAAAACAATTATTAAGAATCACCAGCGGAAAAGGAATTGATGTTTAAAGAAAAACACGATAATATGGGCAAAAAAGTCAGCGTTTCAAATGGCTTTTATTTATGAAATACACAAGCTAATTTTAATTCAAAAATCTTTGTAATTGGTTTTTGGTTTGGTAAATTTTAAAACAACATTTTATTCATTTCTAAACAATATTAACTTTGTAAGTTTTTTTCGAAGAGATTCTTTAGAATCATTATGTTGCTTAGCGAAGGACTCCATCCGAAACTTCAAATAAAAATCAACACATAATTTCAACAACAAGTTTCGATAGTTAACTAAAGCATCCAAAATGTGTTCGGCTAATCCTCTAAAAACATCCCGTGCATCATTCGAAATCCGTGTCAGAGTTCTAATTATTATGATATCATAATAGTATGCTAAGTTTATACTTTGATGATTTTGTTCTACAATTTTTACCTCCAACTCGGTTATTCTGCACACCTTTAACACATCGGCATTAACTTCTAATCTGCCAATAAAACTATAGAAAAGTTCATTTCTGCAATCTTAACATTTGATGCTACGTACTTATTTTTTTTAATTAAACTTGCCGAAATTTCACTTGTGCAAATGCAAAGCCATCACCTCAACTCGTTTCCGCTTTCATTCTCAGTGTTTACTATCTCAACATTTTTGTTAAACTAATATTTCATAACATTCAGCTGGATAAAATTTTACCGTAATAAACTTAAGGAAATAGCGGAACTATTTTAAACCGCGTTATGTTTAACGAAAGAAATTCATAACTCTATCTGGTGACGCCTTGTAACAAAAACACAACGGATTCGGATAAAAGATAACCATTTTGTAATCTTTGCTATAAACAGAAATTTTAATAAGTTGGAACCGAGAATGGAACACAAATAGATTGAAATAAAATTACTAATTTCATTGACAACTATTTTAAAATTTAATTATAAAGTTATTTATTTTTCTTTTTTGCACCACTTTTGATTATGTGCCCTTTTAAAATGGTATTTCGTCAGTTGAATTGCATCCAAGGATGCCGAAACAAAATCAAGTGGTTTCAATGGAAAATGAACGTTGCCGCTGCTAGGGACGACCCAGGATGCCTGTAAACAAACGCGACTAGTGCGACATCTACAATTTTTAAGACGACACAGCAAACTCGACTTAACTGTCAAGTTGCCAGGGGGTTGACACACACACACTTTCAAAATGAGGGGTGTTCAGGTTTTTTAAATGCAAAATTGAAAGAAATACGTCAAGTTGATATTGACCAATTTTTGACCGTATCACCCTTTATCGTATCGTCGTTTACTACGATTTGTTCAGGAAAATATTATACCGAGTGTCTTGATAACAAGAAGCCTTTGGTAAAATTTAATACTGAAGTATACATGGACATTTTGAACAATCAGGTGTTTTTGTAGATTGGGGCTAACTTCGGTGAACTCGAGAATGTTGATTCCCAACAAGATGGAGCCCATATCATACCTTAAAACGGACCCGAATCTGTCTGTTAGAGAATATGGAGTCATAAGGGAGCTGTTTTTCCCTGATGAACGAAGATCAGTTTTCCCGATTTACTCGATTCAGCAGGTCACACTATAAATTGAAAATTACAGGGTTGCTGTCGTAGCACCTGTCACTCTCATTAGCGTTTAATTTTTTGGCAGCGTCGCCTATGTAAAACGGACCGGAATTGATACCTTGCGATCGAGGTGATTCTTCATCGATATCTATTTAAAAAAAAATATTTTATTTTCAAGGTTTCCATGCGTTAATGTTCTTCGAAAAAAATGTACGAACAAAGGTAATCTTAATTTTAAATTTCGTTAAGGTCCTTCGAAGTATTCTATTTTACCAAAAAAAAACCCTTCTCATTGAACCCCCCGCGGAGCATTTTTTCCAACCCGCGGCTCACGTCATCTCTATAGGTATGCTGAAAAAAGCAACAGCAGCATCAGTAGCACGGTTCCCGCATCAAGCTTGAAGGAGCTCCACCACCTACTTACTTACACCCACCACCGAGCCAAAGAGGACGGGCGGCCGTGGCAGTGCAGGGACAACGACGGCTCGTTAATGTTGGTACCAGTCTCAGAAGAAAGAAGAACTAAAGAGTTAAAACAGGTGCATCGGTACAAATTATGTTTTATTACAGCAACCGCGGAGATACCTACTCGGCAAGTGGAGAGGAACCCAGCCGACCGACCGGGCCCGAGGGATGGTTGTCAGGAACAACCGAGAGATGAATGTCTCTCGGGTATGTTTTTTGTGTGTTGTTGGCTGCTGCTGCCTGGTATTGCTGAGGTGGGTTTGTTTTTTTTCTGCTGCTTTGGTTTTGGTGCATCTTTGGCTTGCTGGGGCACGAATGCCGAGACATCGTTGTCGTTCGCCGTCGTCTTGGTCGTCTGCGTCGAATATCTGTGGAGGAGGTTCGGGTTGTTATTTTCAGGGTGCGGTGAACCGTAGACAGCTTTTCGATGGGAAGCTTCCAACTGCATCAGAGAGCGCGCGCGTTGTTTGGCTTGGTGAGGTGGGCTGAGTGGACTAAATTATGCATAGCAAAGTTTGATATTGATGTAATTGTTGGAAGGAGCTGATCCTGCTGCAGGCTTGGGGGATGAGGTGTGGGATGCAATCTTCGGAATGTGTTCTGAATGAGCACTCGGTAAGGTACGACGTCACATGTCTCTGGTGAAAACGGGGGGATGTTTCAGTCCTTAACGAGGACAATGTTCTAAATTTAGCCAAATTTTGGCAAAAACAGACGACAGCGGGAAACTGTCAGCGATTTTTTGAAAAGTGCACTTGGGCTGAACCGAAGACACAATGAGTCATCTGTGCCCCGTGTGGCTGGCTAGCTGGCCACGAGTGCGGAAGATCTGCGCAATTGGCAAACGGGAGGGGATTATAAATGTCAGCTCGGTTGGGGCGTCTCGATTATGGGGGCGCACATTCATGGCAATGTTGTCTCTAGTCTAGAGAGTTTGAAAAGTGACAAACGTTACATCGTTCGTCGAAGAGCGTCTCCTAGGCGAATAAGCCGCGATTGCACGCTATTATTAATAGAACTTAATTAATTTATATATCTGCGCTACCATCCGATCCGCGAGACGGGAGTCGCGGCATTCGAATGGAGTTAATCGTGCATCGGAATAATTGGTGAAATTCCTTCGTTTGTTGCACACCAAATCCTCCTAAATAGAACACGTTCCACCTTCGACGGCGAACCGCAGGGCGGGACGCGATTCGAGATGTCATTGGCCTTAGTAGGTTCCAGCCGATTCAGCGGGATCAGGCGCGGCAGCGGCAAGAACATGTGCAGGCGAGAAAAGCTGTCTCTAAAATTAACCATTATCGGGGAGAATCGAATCGTTCGGTGAGAGCGATTAAGACCAATAAATCTAATAGAAGCTCGTTAATCTTTCAAACAGGGCAGACATCGGGCTGGCAGTGAAGATTTATTCTACGCCTGTGCCACCGAATGTCAACTCTGGAGCCTTTCGGATAGAGTTGAGGTTGGCCGTCGTCGCTCACGTGAGCCGCACTCCGGTTTCCTTTTATGGAAACTGCACGGCTCGTTCGGGGTACGGGTTGTCAAAATCGATAGCGGCCAAACAGTTTACCGCGCTTGGCAAATTTGCCTTATTGTAGGTGACCAGTCAAACGAAAACAAATAGCTGTCATTCCTTCGAAGGGGAATTTGAGGGTACACAGCATTCCAACTTCTTCTCCGGGGTAAGGCTGAGACGCGAGGCTAAAACAGGCTCTTTCCTCATCAGAGGATTTGAATCTGCGACAGTGTAGTTCCCCACCATTCATAGAAAGGCCGGAGCAGGTCCATCGGCCGCGGAGACCTCTCCCCCCAATAAATTAACTTGAAGCTAGCGCCCAGTCCTATGTGTCGTCCCTGTGGGCTCCTCAGGGTAGAACTGCGGGGGCACGACTTCAACCGGGCCCCAAGAGAAAACAAATAAAGTGCACTTTAGCTTGAGCACACGTCTTCTCTAGGTTGCCGAACGAATTGGCATACATATACCTAACCTAGAGTATGTGAGCGGCGCGCGGGCTTGGTTCAAGGTTTTGCGGTTGCCGATGCCTTCAAGTGTTTGGGGTAGAATCTGCGGGGAGCCTTCGTCTGCATGAATGCAAATTTATACGATTGTCTTTATGTCTCCGCGAAACTAACATCTTTCTGTCGGCCCGGCACCAGGGGAACTTGTCGCTTAATCCCGGGAACTGCGACCGGAATGCTGTAGTGGGTGATCCCTCAGACGTTACCTGCTACTATTTGCTTCTTATGTTTATGCGCCAATGCTTTTATCGACAAGTCTCAGTTCTCTAGGCTTGTAACAGAAGCTCGAAAAGGTGGGAGTGCTTAGGTTTTGTATGACAAACACAATCTCCGGAGGACAACTCTACCAGGCTTGGCAAAGCTAGAAGGCATTTTAATAATTAGGTAATAACGAAGAACCGCTGTGTTAACAAGTCATGCAACAGTCTGTACTAGGAATGTCCATGGGTGGTCTTTTGAGTACAATTGTTGAAGAAAATATTGAATTGTCGAATGTTGACTACCGTTGTATAATTGAGTCCTAATCAAAATCATTTCTCATTTGAATGATGCACACACAGCATGGGAATTTGTTTAACCTCCCCGCACCTAGTTTGAACTTCTGCTGTACGAGAGACCTCTCGCTGTACGGAACCCAGCTTTTTTACGTGATTTCGCGCTATTATCATCGCTCCACACCGGTCAAATTAGCGTCCTAATAAAACCGCTAATCGCACGCCATGCCTCTTTGCATCCGTGGCGGCTCCCCGGGTGAAGGAGTGCCTCTTTCTTGCCTTCGATGATGACCGGTCAAATTAATCATTCATTTTATTTTCGAACACCATCAGCAGGGTCCACTGACCGGCCTAGAGAAAGGCTACCCAAAATCGTAGGTACCAGTTGTATAATTTCCCTTAAAAAAGTAACTTTTTATCCGCACAGAGTCAAGTGCGTGCTTTCGACCATTTTTCAAGTACCTATGTTTAAGCTTTGAGCGCTTGATTGATCTTCGCTTGGTGAAGTTAAGTTGATTTTTTTTTTGTTTTTCCACTGTAACGGTTAGCAACCTACTCCCGAAACCCGATTAAGAGGTTTAATACAAAATTTTACCATATTTACCAACAACATGGGCCTTTTGATCGCCGCGGTTGAGTGTGTGGCAGTAATTGAGTTCAACTTTGATTAATTATTGACAGCATCGGGGGATGCATCCTACCGTTGCGTTTCGTTTGTCGGCACCGTGCGCGTTTTAGAACCCCGACAAGCGCCTGGTTACAAGTTAATTACAAATGAGAGACGGCGCAAAAAAAAGAAAAAACAGTAGTTTGCAAATCGCCGGGAATAATTTGCCCATCAGGTGTACCGTACTACTACACAGTGATTAGGGCAAAGAAATGCTTGCGGAATAAGATTGATGATTTAAACCCGCGGGCGCGGACCTGACACGCAAGTTACTTTTGACCTCGGGTAACCTCTCAGACATTCGTGCGGAGATTTTTATTGTGAGGGGAAAAAAAATGGCGGATCAAATAGACCGGGAGCTTCTACACATGGTCAACGTTGGTGTTTATCTTAGATGGTTTGAACGAGTCATAACGGAAAAAATTAGGTGAATTTTATTCGATCCTTCTTAGTGTTGATCAAGTTGCACGGAAAGACTTAAAGAGGTAATTCATTTGTTAATACGTGGCTTTCCACTGATTCCGTATGAGTGTCCTCGTGAATATTTAAAGTTGTTCAAGGCAAGATAAATCTACTCACAACTTTCAGTAATTTATTGTTGAAACCTTACTGTAAAAAGTATAGTTTTTACAACAACACTCTGCCTATATCCAACTATATTTCTGGTTGATTCTCGAGCAAATATAGATCTGAAGATATCAACTATATAAATAATTGATTATCTGATTGATATTTAGCGCTCAACAACAGATATAGTTGATTCAACTATAGGTGTATAACCAGTGAATCAAATTGTTCCTGATAATATCTCAAAACAAGCGACAAAGTAGACGTGTGATTTGTCTTTATTCTCTCTCTGTGCTACAACCTTTTGTCTCTCCCGTATGTGTACCATGGCAAAATGAAATAGGCAATCAAGAATTGTCGCGTCGTTGAGAAGATCATGACAAATTCTAATGTGAAATTGTCCTGAAATTTAAAACTTGGGACAATCCGCTTCGCTTATGTGGGTAATCTATCTGATTTCGTAATAATGAAAAATTATGTGACCAAGAGAAGAGCTCTTGGCCTCAATATGAATGGGTTCGATAGGAGAATCGATTCGAAGACACTGGGTCGTGGCCATGGCCAATCTAGCCGGTTGCGGAGCGGAATATGTCAAAGTCATCAGATTGAGACTTGCAACATATTGATAGAAAGCTCTTGGCCTCTTCATGAAAGGACCCGATAGGAGAAGTGATTCGGGGACACTTGGTCATGGCCATGGCCAATCTGGCCGGTTCCGGAACGTAATATGTCAAAGTTATCGCATTGAAACTTGCGACATATGGATGGAAAGCTCTTGGCCTCTCCATGTAAGGAACCGATAGGAGAAGTGATTCGGGGACACTTGGTCATCGCCGGCCGATTCCGGAACGAAATGAAGAGGCCAAGAGCTTTCTATCAATATGTCGCAAGTTTCAATCCGATAACTTTGACATATTTCTTTCCGGAACCGGCCAGATTGGCCATGGCTATGACCCAGTGTCCCCGAATCGATTCCTTTCATGTTGAGGCCAAGAGCTTTCTATCAATATGTCGCAAGTCACAATCCGATAACTTTGACATATTTCGTTCCGGAACCGGCCAGATTGGCCATGGCCATGACCAAGTGTCCTCGAATCGCTTCTCCTATCAATTTCGTTTATGAAGCGGCCAAGAGCTTTCTTCTAATATCTCCCAATCTATGATCCGATGCGTTTTAGTTGCTCTTTTCGGAACCGCTTATCCTTATAATTTTCAATAGCAACAAACGAATGTTATGAAAAAATATTATCGGAATCAATCAGCAAAGAATTTTGTCTTTATCGTTCCGAGCGAACGACAACGACAAAGATTTAATTTTTTTTGTCATGAAAAGTTCAAGTTGGGACAATATCATTATCATTCGATAGTAGGCGATTTTTGATTCACTGTGTATAACTGATTTTAGGCATTCAACTAGAAAAATATAAGAGATTCAATTATAATCATATGTTTGATTTTGTGCATTCAACAATTAATAAAGTAAATTTAACTGTACTGGTATAGTTGATTGAACTGTAAATATAATAGATTCAATTATATTTCTATGATTGATTTTAAAAGATCAACAATAGATATTAAAGATTCCCATCATATATTTAATCAAATATAATTGAAACAAATATTCACCACACTTATTTTCTTCATATGATGAGAAGGCGACACCATCAGCATCCTCTAGCGGACAAAATGGAAGCACTAATTCGAGAAATTCGTTTAACTTGTGAATAGCGTGTATTCCGACTCGACTTGATCAGGGATGCCAGTTAAAATAAATGAAATTGTCTGTTTCTATTCTTGCACCATAAAAATTTATTGAATCAACAAACAAACAAAAAGGGGGTTAAGAAAATATCTCCATTCCATACTTGTAAATATTTCTGAACAAAATATGGAGTGGAGTAATTACTTTCAATTACATTCCTTATTTGATTGTTTCAAAAGATACATAGATTTGGATGCGCAAAATGTGTGTTTTAAGAAAAAGATTTTAAATTCAATCGGTCAGAATAGAAAAAACTGCTTAACTGTTTATAAAAATTGTGCTAAATAAAAGTTCAGGAAAAAAATATTTACGTTGTAATATCGTTATTTTCTCCTTACTAGATGACGGGTGTCGTTTTTCAATTTGGCAAAAAAGGATTTGTAAACGATTCGTTTTAAAAGATGCAATTGTTATTGTCTCATGCTAGATGTTTCTTGTTAATATTTGAACAATTTCATACATATTGGTTTATCATTATCAAACTATAAAGATTGTTAGATCATATATCAAATTCAGATTTTAGGTCAAAGGATATTATACCGAGCTTATATCCAGCAAAAACATGACAATAATCTCCTTTAAATGTTTATAATTAATGAATTGGCTAACAAATCGTTTCCGAAATTCGTGTGCTCCAAAAAAAAACAAAAGGGTAACAACTAATATCCAAGTTTTATGATAGTGGACTTGGAATTATGCCTAAAACACTTGTGGCATATCTTCTAAAAACATGAAAGAAGTGAAGGCTGGTGGTGCGAATTTTGAATGAATTGCTTAATTGAGCGGAATTTTTTTTATGTATTCCTAAACTAAACAAAAAAGTGATGAAAATATGTTCGGACGGCATCCCTGATCAGCATTTTGACAGCTCCAGATTAACATTTTGAAAGGGCACAAATTGATTTTTTTTGTATTAATTGAGACAAATGTGTGGATACTATTACAAAACAAAGGATAATCCAAAACACAAAAAAAAAACTATTTAAACATAGCTAGCAAAAATTAAAAATAATAATTTTTGAATTTCCATTTTTTTTATTACTTTATCTATATTTAATTTCGTCTATTAGCTAAGCTTTTAAAATTTTTATTAAGCTTCCGCTTATTTTGATTTGTCGTTTTGTATGGTATATTCTAGGTAACGGATCGTTGTTTAAAACTCGAAATGAAGACAAAGATGAAATAAATTTTATGAAATTCGATTTAAAGAAACTAAAAGGCCCAAATGTTTGATTAAGAATATGTAGTTTGTTTTCGTTTCTCCTAAAGTGCTGGCGGAAATTTGTAATGTAAAAGTCTGAAATCTGTGCTGGCAGATTGTCGTAATTCAATGTCGTAATTCAATGTATTTTTAGTTATTTATGAAGTCATAATAAATTAGTCATTTATAACGAATGCTTGACCTTAAAGTTTTTGAGTCTCATAACATTCCCTTTTCACTCTTTCTTTTTTTAAACTTTGCGCTAAATCCATAATAATATTTCAATCACGATGTTTAAGAGCATCAGCAGCGATCAGGTGTCAAAGCTATAATAACACTCAATTTTGACACTTGCTTCTTGGTATTGAAAAAGCAAGCCAGGAGCCATATTTGAACGACGACCAGCTCCTGATTTGACAGGTGCTATAGTGTCTAGGAAAAATTTACAAAAGAAAATAGCAACAAAAAACAACAACACCTATCGGAGCGTCACCAGTGGAAAAAATTTAAACCAGGTTAGCACTTACCGGTGCGCAAATGAGCTGCTAAAGATAAAAAAGGACCTTGAATGTGTCCCGGGTTAACACCTGAGATAGCACTTACAGCTGCCGATACTTTAAGGGTTTGAATAACGTTTTGAGAATTGTAAGAATATGCGCTGTTCATATTTCATATTTATTCAAAAAGTACTCATTTTACTTCCGCCTTTTCTATATGCTACGCCACATTTTTTGCGATTGTCATTTGAAAAATCAGGACACCTGGCATCTCTGATCAAAGCTCCGAAAATATTCACAGTGTAATACTTCCATTCCTGTCGCCAGATAGCGCTATTCGTGTCTCCCGATTTCTCGTTAAGTGGTGTATATCGGTTCAAGTATATCTGATTTAATCCTATTTCATTGTCGTGCTAAAAATTGGATTTGGGCCTGCTAAAAAGCTAGCTCTTCACTCTTACACAGATTTCCATAAGAATGACAGCAAACCGGAGTAAAATTGGAGTGAAGACTATTGCTTTCTCTGTTTAACACATGAAAAATCATATACCGGGATTGCGAGCGCGACCATCGCCCATAGCATTGGCGAATAGAATCTGAAGAAGAAGAGCAAAATTTCGCCACGCTCCTCCGTTTACTTCGATGACATTTTCGCAACCTTCGATTAAATGTCAAACTCAAATAGTTGGCAAATGAGGGATGTACAAGTTTTTTTTTATGTATATACGATGAAACAAACTTGTCTAGGTGAAGTTAACCTAGACACCAGTTGGGTCGTAATACCATCACAAGGCGAATTATGTATATTATAAAAACGGAAAAATCATCCACAAGAATGAAACTCCCGGAAAAAGGAAAAAAACAACAACAAAACATATTAAAAAAGAAAATCTTCGTTTTTTTTATTATAAGAGTCACTTTCTTCAAGAGCCATTATCAACACCGTTGCTCGTCCTATAATAATACAATGTAATACTAAGCCGACAAACGAAGCTTAACTGCGAAAAGATTAGCTTAGGCGTTAAGTTGTTATTTGATAATCCCTTAGGTCTTAAATTGTTCTCTCTAACCTATTAAAACAAACACATCGCCTACTATCGCATGAGCCAAAAAAACGGCTCCCGATTAGCATCACCTGTGCACTTTCAGTTGATGCAGAGATGCCTTGTGAATGATATCTTGAACTTAGAGCAGACGGCATCCAATTTATGTCGCCCCGAATTACAACTCAGTTAAAACCATGAGCTGTTTCGCTACAGCAGTATCACGCACAGTAGTTGTAAGGGATATTAACCGTTTTTAGGAGAATAGCATTTTATGAATTTTGAGGTTAAGTTATACAACTTTCTCAAAATACACAGTAAAATTTTAGAAAAGTCTTTCTTTAAGGGGGGGTTAGGGTCTAACACTTTCAAAAAATCGATTTTTTTATTTTTTTATTTTCTTATTGTAAAACATTTCAAGAATGTTGTGTCAAATTTTCAAGTCAATTGAAGCAAAACTGTAGAAATTATAGGCCTTTATCTCCTCCTATCTAGTACTGCAAGAAAGCAAGAGCAGAAACTTCAAACGCGTTTTTCTCGAAAGCACATTTTTAAAGTCCGTGGACATCGTCATTTGAAAACTACTTATCCGATTCTTTTCAAATTTGGAACATAATTTCTACATATAAAATACCAGACCCCAACGTTTTCCTTTTTTGTTTTTTTTACTTTGGGGAGATTTTACAGGTGAAAAATGGCGGATTTTTTCGTGAAAAATCGTAGGTTTTACTTCAAACAGCCACAAAATTTTCATAAAAAAAATTTTAAGTTAAATAAAAACGTTGGGGTCCAGAAAAACATCTTTTTAAAATATTTTGCTCTGATTTTTTGACTTCAGATGATTCTGTGCTGAGATACAGTGTCCACCGCAAATCCTGTTTTCTAAGAGGCATCCTCGAAAATGCTCCGTCACCGGCTCATTTTTCAATATTTTTCAACGAAAAAATTACTAAATGTTCTTTAAACAATGCTTTGTATAATGCAAAAAATTTGAATACATTTGTTTGAACGATAGCTCTAGAAAAAAATCGTGAAAATGGTGTTTTTTTATACCCGTTAAACCCTACCCCCCCCTTAAGGGAATACATCCCGTCTCCAAAACACAATTTCTGATTGTCTAAGCCCACAGTGCGTTTCACCCTCCGCTGATAATGAAACACTCCCAGTAGAACCCAGCAAAATCACAGCCAGATCGTAACAGGAGAAGCGTCTTCGTCGTCGTCGTCGTCGTGCAGAAATTAATCCGTTAATAATAGAAATCGCTTGAGCGTTAAAACATCTTGACAATTGATGGCAATTTAGATTGTGGGGTCCTGCAAGTTGTATTTGCCGTCGCGACGCTACCTTCTTCCATCGCCGCTGACTGCCGTCATTCACGTATTCCACCACCGAGCTCCAACGCCCGAAAGCAAATGTTGTTTTCCCGCGTCACAATTTCCCACGCCACGCCACGCCATGCCGGACGTGCTCCAAAACGACGCCCGAAAGAAACAGAAGGAGTTGGTTCGGTGTGTTGGTTCTGCTTTCGGAATTAATTAATGACGAGATGAGATTATTAATGTGGCAAGTGCAATTAGTATGTATGCTAGATTCAATTTACGTCTGCGCCTCGGCAACAGCCCCTCTTCTCTATGATCGCTAAAGGGGTTTTTATAAGGGGAGCAAGCGAGCGCTGATCCTGCCCGGAGCATTAGGGCACACTCGGCTCTGCGAAACAAGATTGAAACTAACCGGGCGAAGCGCGTCTCCTCGCTGTGGGTGCGACACGTTAGTCTGATTCATTAATTTTGGCGAACTTTCTAACTAAAACGCGTTGCGATTTCAATCTTAAAACAAAGATTTATCCAAACAAGTGTGGTATTAGGTTTAAGGTTGACATATTTTGAAGGAACATTTAAAAAAATGTTTAAGTTAATGAATCAGTCTCAGGGAAACATTTTCGCACAAATCGGATGGAGTCGAGAGCATTGACAACGATTTACCAACCGAGATGTAAATCATTCCGGCAAACGAATTTGCTGTCGTTCCCCGCTCGATGCTTGCAAAACACTCGTTTTCGGGAGGATTGAGGGAGTACGTAAGGACCTGCTAAACATGTCTTTGTTCCCGGACTGTTCCCGGGTTTTTGACCCACCACCAAAGTCTGTCGCGTCAGTTTTTCCAGGGAAATTCCTCAGCGGGAGTCGAACCCGCAAGTCGTTTTTTTTCCTTCCGAGGAGAGGTACACACGAAAAACTCCCCAAAACGTCAGTTTGCGTGACGCGGAACCGGTTACGCGCGAAAAACCAAGTCTGTTGTCGCGCAGAGAGACGGAAAGACAGGAATTCACATTGCTGTCGTACGGCTGCCGATTGTAACAACAGCGGGGAAACATTTTTTGTTGTCCCATAGAATTTTCCACCCGCCGTCGAACCGCCTTCGACTTGCCCGTCTTGTTTCCGCAGCGAGGAATTCATTCACATCAGCAGTTGCACTTTACTTTACTTTCGTGATGCGCATCTGAAGATGCAGTTTTCCCATGGATTTGACCGCCCCGCGGTTAGTCATCTTCTTTCTCGATTAACTGACTAGTGACTTTGACGGGGAACTTTTCGCTGTAGAAGCAGCTATTGTTCCAAGTTAAAATTGGGGAACTGCTGAATTTACACGGCAAGTTTTGAGTGTCATTCGGTTATTTCATTATACTAATCGTTTGTTTAATTTCAATAGTTTAAAATGAGTTATACAAATTGAACTTCAACCGTTTCTTTAGTTTCTGATAAATTTTTAGGATTAAGATTTTTTAACTTTTTTCTAACCACATCTTTCTTTCTTGTCCAATTTCAGGTATGTCGCTTTAATTCGTAGAACAGTAAGTAATAAGAATTTTTACGTTCACCCTCACCGAGTGAAAATATGCAAACCCCTAATAATCGGCAGGTAAACCTGAAATAATATCAATATTTTTACAGAAAATTTGCTCAGGAATCACACCTGTAGTCAGTTTTGACCGGAAATAATGAGTTAATACAAAACTTTAAAAAAAAAACGAATACAATTTCAATTAGACGAAATAAGTTCATGATGACCACACGAGGCAAGATGGACACTTTCAGTTTTTACCAAACTGTAAAGTCTGCTTCATTTAATATTGGAACAAATTCTTTTGCTCATTGTGGCGCTCCTAGTGGACGGATTTGGAAACTTTTTTCACCCACGTGTCGGGAAATTCATTACCTTTCACCATGTAATTATGTCATAACACCAAACGATAGCATTTTGTAAACAACCGCCATGGAAGCCGAACGGAGAGATCAAATTGTGCACAGTTTTCTTGAAAATCCATTGTTGTCGGCATCGAAGCTAGCTAAACAGCTTAAAATGTCCAGAAATACCGTATGGCGTGTTATCAAGCAGTACAAGGAAACATTGACGACGGCTCGGAAGCCGCATTCGAAGCGTCGGAGTGGAACTGTCGACCGGAAACTGCGTGGGAAAGTCATCAAGGCCGTCAAGAGGAATCCCAATCTTTCAGACCGCGATTTGGCCAATAAGTTCCAGGCCGCTCACAGTACGGTGCGACGAATTCGTCTCCGGGAAGGAATAAGGTCATTCCGAGCCAGCAAACGGCCAAATCGGACGCTGAAGCAGAAAAATGTGGCCAGAATCCGTGCTCGAAAGCTGTACGACCAAGTGCTGACCAAGTTCGACGGATGTATTCTGATGGACGATGAGACCTACGTGAAGGCGGACTTTGGGCAAATCCCAGGTCAAAAATTTTATTTGGCGACGGCTCGGGGGGATGTACCTGCAAAATTTAAGTTCGTGTTTGCGGATAAATTCGCCCGCAAGTACATGATTTGGCAGGGGATATGCAGTTGTGGACAGAAAACCAAAGTCTTTCTCACTGACAAGACAATGACATCAGAAGTCTACAAAAAAGAGTGCCTACAGAAACGGATTCTGCCGTTTATTCGTGCCCACGACCGTCCAGTAATGTTTTGGCCGGACCTCGCAAGCTGCCATTACAGCAAAACGGTTATGGAATGGTACGCAACGAACGGGGTCAGCGTAATACCGAAGGACCTCAACCCCCCAAACTGCCTCCAGTTCCGGCCGATAGAGAAATACTGGGCAATCACGAAGCGGAGGCTTAAGGCAAAGGGAAAACTTGTTAGGAACATGACTCAAATGAAGAACTGGTGGAATCAAATCGCCAAAACGGTGGACGAAAAGGGTGTGCGCCGTCTAATGTGCCGTATTACGGGAAAAGTACGAGAATTTCTTCGAAACAGCAATGAATAATTTTTTTTAATTTTTTTTATGAAAGAGTAAAGAAAATGCTACATTCGTATGAAAAACAAATTATGAATTCGTTAATAAATGACTGAACTACACGCAATTGTTTGTGTTCCAATATTAAATGAAGCAGACTTTATATTTTTGAGTCTATTTTAGAAGCACGTTTTGGAGTTCATTTCCTATTTACTGCCGTATAAAACACTTAATTACATTTAATTTCGATGTTATGAATAAACATTTTTTGAAGCAACTCAAAAAAAGCTCGCCTTAGAATATGCACGTCATCTTAAGTTCACCAACCTGTATTTCTCACTTCTTTGTCAATCGTTACAACCAGCAAAAAACTTGTTTGTTCTGATTGGATTCTTACAATACTGACAGATAGTCTGAATAAAGTAACTCAGCAAAAATTAACTTAAGTTGCTCAAATGTGTGCTTCTAAGTTCCAGATTAGCTGAAAATAGTTTTCGAGAAGTCTTGAAACTTGAATCTTAAAACTCAAAACCTTCCCTCGTATTTTTATGGGTTTTTTGCAAGAAGTGCAACTTAAAAAAAACCAGAATTTGAAACCAACCATTTTAAATTCAAAATTTATTAATAAAATATGTTTTTAACTCATCAACAATCTGGTAACCATGTGTCTTACACATTTTAATCAATAGAATGAGCAAAACGTTACACAAAGCAAAAAAATTATTAGGGGAGAGTAGGGATACTTGATCCCCTTTTCTTATTTCCACCATATCTTTTTGGAAAAATTAAAGCAACTCGCCATCTTTGATACTTTCTGACAGCTTGTAACTTCAAGTTTTCATGCTCCAAAAATTAGAACGATACTTGAACCCGTTGATGAACTAGAAGCATTTTCGTGGGAGTAAAAAAATTGCGATTTATCTGAAATTAGGGGAGACTTGATCCCCTATTGAAGGAGACTTGATCTTTTATTCAGGAAGCCCTAATCCTTGTATAAAAATCAAACAAAACCCCAAGATAGAATGTTAATTGACTATTTTGGTCATGTTTGTTCTCATTTCACAATTTATAGCAGACATATTTAAGAAGAAAATTCTATAACTTTGTCTCAACGCTAATAACATTGCATACTCAAAGGCGCTATTTGTTATAATGAAGAGAAAATTAATTATTTTTGCTCTTTTCTTCAGACAATTGTTTGATAAATATTAGTTTTTGGATAAATATTAGTAATTTCGTAATCAGCAATAATAACGATCAATTCAGAGGAAGAATATGCCGTTTGGAAGGGGGATCAATTGTACCCAACTCTAGAGGATCAATTGTACCCATAATCAACATTTAAGAAAACTTTTTCTGAAAAAAGTTGAGAGTTTTCCATTGCGTTGAAAATATGGCATAATAAAGTTCATTTTACGCTCGAACGATTGATACAAATATTTTTTTTCATAATTTTCCCATGTAAGGAACATTTTAAAGTGATGAAAAAAGATCTTCAAGTTACATTTTGTGAAATTTTTCAAACAAAGTTCAATTACTCAAACAATTATTTTGTTAAAAAATTTTAAACTACAAGCATTGCTATTTTGCTCATTTTGGCACATTTTTCTAGAACATTTGATCTTTGTAAGACATTCCAGTTTCGAGATATAGCTAAGGAATCAAGTATCCCCAGGGACCAAGTATCCTCATTCTCCCCTATAGTTTTGAATCATTTGAGCGCCCTGAATCCTAATATGCAATGAGATTACTTTATCATCTTTTGTTTAAGAAATGTAAAAAAAGGTAAAAAAAAGAAGATAGGTAAAAATTATTTAAGAAATTTCTGTACTTCTCTGACGAAACTGTAAAAAAATATTTGTAAACAATAATTTGGTTTTAATCAAAACTGAAGTTAAGATATTTTGAATGCAAAGGCCAAATTGGTTTGCGGTCTTTCACGAATTTGTTTTATGAAATAAAGTCTTTAATATTAAATACTCAAAGACTATGTTATAGAAATTTAAAAAAATCTTGTAATGATATCTTTCAAATTTCTAGTATAAAATTCAACTTTTCTAGATCGTTAAATCTCTGAAAAGAGCAGGCCCGTGCGAAGGACCCGTTCATGGGGGGGGTTTTCGAAATTCAAATTTGGTTAAAAATAATTACAATATCAAAAATTCACACTTGATAGGGAAAGGAATTTCGAACATCATTTTCTTACTAATGATTATCTTACTAACTCTAAAAATAAAAAATTTTAATGATAACATAGATCAAAATTTGCAAAACAGATCACCATGAATGATTGATATGAAATGAAATAAATCAATCGCGATCCAAAATGTGAATTTTTGCTTTTTGTAAAAATGTGAAGGTTTATATATTTAAAAAACAAAATATTCAAAATTGAAAAACATTTAAAAATATTTCTATAGATTTACATAGCTTGACCTTAAATTTGCTAATTTACTTAAAATTAGATATAGAAATGAATTTGCGGCTTTATCGGTGAGGGTTAAAGAGTTGAAAATGAAAGACGGATAGAAGAAAATTCTAAGGTGGTGAAAAGAGCGAAGAGCATTTGAAATAGAAGCTTGACCACATGCTAAATTCTTTGTCCCGCATCAATTAACTGTATTGAAGAAGTAGTACCCAATAGAGAAGGCACTACATTTTTCGATACAGTTAATTATGGATGGTTCGACCGCCATGTGAGTGTGCACATGTGCCGAATGTTATAAGCTTTGAAATTCTATTTTATTGAATTGAAATTGAAATCAATTGCAAAAAAATAACTTTTTTGGCCTTTTATTTTGATAACTGGAAGAATCATCTCGATTATTTTGATTTTATTTCTAGCTCTAAACAATTTAAGCTTTAAGCTTTAAATTTTGGTTTTATACTGCATTGTAACTTTTTCCTGGTGGTTCGGAAAAATCAAATTCAAATTTTAACTACACTTCTTCAAATTTTAAATTCAGAATAAAAAACCTTTTTTTGAGTTTGTGTGATAATCATGAGTAGAAAAGTGGTTGTAGAAATCAATTTCGTTATTTATTGTGCATTTTTGGTATTGCTATTATTTCCCCCCCATGGACGAGTCCTTGAGATCACTGAAAAACAGTTCTTACATTGGAATCAAATAATTTCCATAGCTTTATGGCAAATTCATTCAGAAAGAAGATACTACTCATTGTAACATTGCAGATTGCCTGACATTATTCGAGCTAGTCCGGGTATTCCGTGAAAAATTCGAGACAATTATGGTTTGGCCCTGATGCTAGTTTTTTGTAGAAAACTGGCAGGACATTTCTCTGATTTATTTAATTAATAATAAATTTGTGCTAAGGTACACCGGGATCAGTGCAAACTAAATTCACCTTTATTCAACTTTCACATGTCCTAGAAAAATAAGTTTATCTTCAAAAATTATCAGTCATCGGTCGTTGCATCATTAAAACAGTTCTCATCAGATTTCCGCTGAAAGTGAAAAATTGTAAAATGTTGGTCAAAAGAAACGATACCTTTGTAAAAACATTTCAAAGTTTACACTTTCCCCGTTTACGGGAACAAGTGCAAACGCAATGCTTTTTCCAAACTTATTCTCAGATGCGTCAATGTATCGGTCCTAAAATGAATAAATGTATGTATTAAACATGTTTTGGTATTTTTTATAAAACTTTTATTGATTTAAATAACTTTTTGGGGCGCCATTTTTGCTGACTGTTGTTTTAAGCAAAAGACCTTCATTTACCAACGCATCAGAGAATTTTGAATATTCGCTTCAAATACAACACTTTGGAAAGCCTGTCTGACCATCCTTATATGATGCTGAACCATTTTGCAGATAAAATTCTGAAATAGCTGATGTTTGCTAATGGCTTAAAGGTGCGTTTGCACTTGCCCCGCAGTGTCGATTAACAAGAGTGAATATTATTTTCACAAATTTTAGGGTGTACTGAAAATTTCTCAAGAAAATCTTGCTTTCAATTGAATATCAGTCCCAAACACTCACTTTTCAACAAAAAAAAAGCGGACTTGAATGTCCTCTTTTGTAGCCAAAATATGCAAAACGAAAAAAAAAACATTGTTTGTTTGGGCCTCAAAAACAATTTCTAGAAGAAAATTTTAATTTAATTTTTTGACCTTATAACTTTTTCCTCGACGAGAACTGTTGATCAAGTATGAGTTCTTGTAGAGAACATTTTTAGAACTCTTGGTTGTATAAGGTACTTGAAATTACCTTTTGAAGTAACGTCTTGGCATTTTTCAGCTTTCCTGTAGGAAGAATCTTATGAAGTTCATTCAATTCGTTTAAGTTGGAATAGTAAGTTAATCTAAAGTAAGTAAATTTATTTTGTTTAATCAAACTGCCCGTTCCAGCACCTTGAAAATTTGTGTTAGAAAACATCCTGATAACTCATGTGTCAATGTGTCAATGTGTCATCAATAAATTTTCTCCTTTTCTACAATTCCTTTTATAAAATGCACTAAAAACTATCCGCATCACACCAAATTTGGTATTATTGAATAAGAAAAGATAGATTTTCAATTGCAGACTTCTTTTCAATAGCCCGAGTTGGTTTTAGGACTAAATAAAACATTCGTAGATTTTTTTTCTCAAACGCTATAAAAACGCTATAGAAAATTTAAAATCCGTCACTTTATAGAGTTGATAATTTAGACCTGATAAAACGATAAATTAGACCAATTAGATATAGAGAGAACGTTATAAATGAACCGGCATTATTTCTTACAAAAAAAAAACAAACTTAAGTCCGGGGATCCAATAGTCCCATAATATTAACACATCGTTTCTTCCCAATTTTCTAACCATAACAAACGCTTCCGATGTGTCATATTGCGGGATTATCTGTTATTGGGCTTTACAATCGGTCCTTTTCCCGTACGTCATCACCCCTGAAAAGCAAGAACAATATCCCTGCTGATTCAATCTCAATATACCATTAACAAATTGAAGGTTGCACCAAAAAAGGCGAACGAGCGAGCCCCAGCATTGGAACCCGGAGCCAAATCGCCTCCTCCCGGGTCGGGTGTCGGTCCCGGTATCCTTCGTCAAAAAGCAAAAAAAAACAATCGGGGCAGCTCGGAAGAACAAGGGCCAAGAATCAAGGCGGCGGCATTATCATCGTCGTTGCACAAACAAAAACACACACTAGCCAGTGTAGTGCACTTCCCAAAAAAGTAAAAAAAAAAGACACGAAATCAAAGACCCGAGCCAAAAGAGGCAGCAAAACTTTGCCCTGCTTCCTTTAAGCTACCGAGGGACCTGCCTGGCACCAGCAAGCAATTGTACTTACTGTGAAAGCCCCTCGTCCACTCGCCCGCGCACTGAAAGGCCACCCACCGACCCACCTCGTCGTCATCTCCTCCACAGGGAGCTTATCTGAATTCTGAACCCCTTCACCAAACACCCATCTTCACCGAACTGCTGCGAGCTGTGTCTTAAATATTTTTATTTATTATTTTATGTTTTATATTATTTCGTTTCCCAACAACCCCGAAAAAACCCGTTCGTTCCGCTTTCCTGCTGCTGCCAACGATGGCCAAGGCTCTCTCCATCCAGTCCATGCATGGGAGCAGCCAGCTGAAAGGATTCTACATCATCTCACCCATCATATTGTCTGCAATGCGCTGCTGCAATTTTTATGCTGTTACTGGTGCTGCTGCTGCTGCTTCTGGTTGACTTACGTTTTTATCTTCCACTTGTTCGTTTTTGTCGTTCGTTGGTTGCCTTCTCTCTGTTGTTGTTGCTGCTGCTGTTGCTCTTTGGTAAGGGTTTGCTTGCTTGTTGTTGGTGTTCGCTTCCTTTAATCTTTTTACTGTGGAAATGACATTGGTGTTTTCTGTTGTTAGTTTTGTTGCTGTTTTTTGTTGGTGATACACTTGTGCTCATCTCTCGCCACACGTACCGACTCTCAGTCAAGGAGCCCAAATGATAGCACCGACAACACCCAACAGAGCCCACTCGCCTTTGTCCGAAAATTTCCGCATGGGACACACTGACTCTGCAGGCTCTAGGGAGTTCTCGACTGGGCCCCAAGACGGCGACGACGATGTGGTCTATGCGGTGGGCGGTCTCTCTATATTAAACTTTTAGCCCTCGTTTCTTTAGCTTTCCCCAAGTAACTTCCTCGGATCGTTTTTGATATTTTAAGGAAATTGTTTCATTGGACCAACTATCCTTTCTTTTGAAATAACTATTAGAATTCTTGGCTTTCAAATCAAACAGATTTCAAACTTTTCCCTCACTTTAAGAAAAGTAACTCGTCTGGCGAAAGTGTGTGTAGAGCAATATCAAATACCGTGACGACGGATGGGGCTATTGTCGCATTTAATCCCCCCTCACCAATCGCTGCGGCAACCTTGTGTGAATATTTGCGACGGAAAGGGGGGATGATGAAATAAAATCCAAGAATTCGAATTCCCCAAATCGATTCACTTTCTTTCCGTAGCCTTCCCTTCTTAAGCGGAGGAAGCAGGGTGATACCCTCTTCTGCCAGGGAATCATCTTTCGGGTCGTCAACGCAAAGTGGTTGAACGATTCTGTGTCACTCGTGTTGGTTCTTTCGTGGAGCCACCGGAGAAGAACGAAGCCTGAACTCCGGACCCTCTACATGTGTGATTGGGGTGAAACGGTTTCATGATTTTATTTTCAATAAATTTTATTGTTAGCATATACCGATCGAAGACTGACTGCTGCTGTTGACTGCTGACTCTGGCAGACTGACGATATCAATCAATTGGTGAATAATTTATGCCAGATGCGCCATCACCCCATATGTAGGTATGGGAAAAGAGGGGCTGATCGGTTGATGCGCGATTATTGCTGAAGGTCGCTATGCTCTGCTCTTCGGCAGCCACCAATGCACGATTCAGGTTGTTGTGTTTGTTATTGATGAAGATGAGTTGGCACGTTGCTTGAGCTTTATTGTTATGCTATGGCGTGACTTTTTTTTCGCTGCTGGTCAGCTGCGAGACTTTTTAACCGAAGTTTATTGCCGTTATCGTTATTATTATGAGCATTGCTTTATTCTGCGGTAGTCGTTGAGCGTAAAGCATTCGTAAAATGAATGTGGGAAAAGCTCATAAAATATGTTTTTGATCAGCTGGTACACTAGCCGGAAAATTCATTATCTACTAACAAATTGGCAGCGGTCTTGGACTCTGACGGATTGAGATCAATCGGATCAAATAATTGTAAAATTCAAAATATAATCACAATGAATAGTTTCTTCGAGTTCATCCAGACTCTATTTGTAGGTAATAGTCAGATCCAACCAGGCGCGGTCCTATGGGGGGGGGGTGTTCGGGGTGATCACCCCCCCCAAGCGGCAAAAAACCGTTATAAAATACTCGCGAAAGCTCGAATTTCTAGAAAAAGTTGGAATTTTTCTTAAAAGATGTGCTTTTAATTTTCAAAATTTTCCACTCCGTGGGGGTGTTTATTCAGCAAAAAAGTTAATTTACCACTTAAAAGGCCCAATGCTGAAAAAATCGGCCTACCAAATTTAAGCAGCTGTAAATTGCAATTCCCTGGACTGAATTATACCAAATAACTTTTGTTGATAATTAACTCAACAAAAGTGTGTTGTTGAGTGTTGATTTTGAATTTGCTATTAATGAAATGTAGGTACAACTTTTTCTAAATTATTCCTAAATCGTAATAAATTTTTTATTTGCTTCAAATTCAGAGCTTCTAAATTCTTGATTTTGTTTTGAATTTTATTGAAATGACAAATTTGAAAAGTCATATAGGGGGGTGAATATGGTTATAACACTGAAATACTTTTAATGTTTGTTTTGCTGTCGTCATACATCCATTGCCTTCAATATACAGTTTCTTTTTCATTTGCTCAGATTTAGAAGAAAATAATAAAAAAATCGTTAAACTATAAACGTACGGAATCATGTGATTTTCAATTTTTTATTATTTTTGGAAATTTCTACCATGTTTAATTGAATAACAGATCTTTGTCGTTATAAGAAGTAAAAAA
The DNA here is from genome assembly GCF_029784155.1 of Uranotaenia lowii. NCBI lineage: Eukaryota > Metazoa > Arthropoda > Insecta > Diptera > Culicidae > Uranotaenia > Uranotaenia lowii. The sequence continues at coordinate 168,351,063 of NC_073692.1, read as the reverse complement.
AACCTTTGGCCTTCAAGTGTAAAATTGCCTTAATTTAAAAAAATATATAAATTTTAGTCAAATTATCCATCGGAGTGATCAGTTTTCCAGTAGGCGTTTAAGAAAAGAATGACTTCAATTGACCGTCTAACTTTCTAATCTTTCTTCTTGTCTTCTAGTCACCAATATTTCGCTAAAAAATTCAATCGTAATAAACAACAAGTGTTGATGCCGCATTAAATTCATTTTTGATGAAGTTTTGAGCAGCGAAAAGGATTGTGTTTTCCCATTCGGATTGTTTTTATATTTCAAAATATTTTTAAAATCGAAGGAAAATTATCACTTCAGAATCTGCAAAAATCATTCTAATAAAACTTTACTTTGAAAATAAAAGGCTAAAACATATCTGAAATATAAATATAAATTTGATTTTTTTTTCTTTTGTTTACAGCTGGTTTATTGAGATTTTTCAAACTTTTTAAAGTCATATCAGATCAACCTGTATACACATTGATATCAGATGTCTAATTCTGACCTCATTTTAAAATATAAAGTAGTGCTATTTTCAATAGCGTTTACAAGGAGTTCATGACTTATTTCAATATAAAAATTCATGTTCTGAATCACAGTAAAAATTCTTTTTTGCAAGTTTTTTTCACCCTCAGTTTTCCACTATTCAAATATGAATTATAAACTTAAAATTAATAACCTATATTATGAAATTCAAAAATAAAAATTTAAATTTCAGATCTGATTTTATTAAAATCTGTTTGAAATGCATCTTCAAACATTCATATTATGAATGACCATGGAAAAAATACAAGTACTGCCAAACAGAAATTGAATATGAAATATTCATAGTAAGAGTTAAATTCAAAAAGATCTTCTCAAGAGATTTCAGCAACAATAAATCGAAAAAAAAGAGATGACTTGTTATGATTTTTGCGTTCCCTAAGAGTTTTAAGAGCCAAAAAGGAACAAAAAGTATTTATAAAAGCTGTTTAAATATGAAGGAACTGGTGTTGGCGATAGAGATTCAAATTCATCTCCAGAACCCAAAATCTGCATTCAAAACTAGAACAGAAGCAAACAAAATTCACATTTTCCGAAGTGCAAAGAATTTGAAAACTGATTTCGACTTATTTAGGAGCACTAAATGCAAATTTCTATTTTTTTAACTCTTGCCCGGTATAAATTTTGAAAATACAAGGTTTATTGAAAACAATTGTGCACTTTTTAGAAAAAGTGTAAAATATCAAAAAGTTTAAGATAAAAAGGTTTAAACTCAATGATTAACTTTTATGAAGACTGTGAGTAATTTACCATAAGAAAAAATTATAGAAGAAAGTATCTTTCCCCATTTTGTAAAATACGAAGATTACCTAGACGAAATCTAAATTGCTGTTTCCGGGAATTTGTCACTTTTTGGCATTCTTCTCTCTAATCTGTATCGTTGAATGAATAAAGGATAATGAAAAGATATTTTTTGTTGTTCATGTACATTATTTACTTCATCAATTATCATTGATCGATATCACTCTAAACTGCTAAGTTTTAAAATAACTAAATGCCAGAAAATAATATGGGAGAGAAAAAATCTGACAAAAAATCGATTTTGAGACGCAAAAATCTTCCAAAACCAGTTTGCCTCGGTTTTGATTTTTCCCTTGTGAATCAAAACTATCCCCTTATCATTCCACTATTTTTTCGGCAACAAGACAACTATCATGCTAAACAGTCAGTAGATCTTTTAGTGATTTTCAACCAACATTCCTGAATTAAAAGATCTACAGCAATTATGTCACCGATACTGCTTTCAGCTCATCTACACTATAATATTGAAATTTAAGTTAAAATTTTGCTTAAGATTTGACATTCTCAATCTGAAAGCTTGGGGCTTGTGATATAGCTCAGTTGGCAAGTCTGTTGTCTCCTGAGCAGATGTCCGCGAGTTCGAGCCCAAGAGTAAACATCGAACACAGTTGTACCGGATAGTTTTTCAATAACGATCCGCCAACTGTAACGTTGATAAAGTCGCGAATGCCATAATAATGGTAAAACGACTATAATTGAAACAAAAAAAAAATGTGAAAGCTTGGCTATTTCAATTGCAAATGATTGAGACTCTTTACTGAAGAAAAGTATTAACATTTAGAGTTAACCTTTCATTTCATTTTTTTTTATAATTCAAAATTATTAAAAAAAAATAGGAATTATGTGAAGGTACCTACATGAACAATTAAAACTTTTAATCACTTTTTTTATAATTTATTTTTTGTAGTACAGTTAAAATCAAGAACCATTAAATTCAAGAGCAAATTAAATAGTTTCCTGACGCTTCATATTCAGAAACTGATTTTGGTAATCGTTTTTTTTCTTAATTTATATTTAAAGCGTTGATTTTACATATTGTGTTTCCCAATTTGAAAATAAAAATACTAAATTTCCAAATCACGATTCAGTAATATATCCCAATGAAGAATTTCGTTCCTGTTAGTTATATTTGTTAATTAGTTTAGTGGCCTTATCGATGAAAAATAAAACACTTCCGATAAATTATAAAATATCAGAGCGCTAATATTAAGAAGCTCAGGAAAAAATGAAGATAGCTTGAAATTTTTGTACATTTTCATCTCTCAACAACGTGTGTATAATTTTCATTGAAAAAATTACATTTATAACTAGAAATTGTTAAAAGAGCTCTTGAAGTGACAATGTTTTTTAAATACCAGATATACCTACAAATAAAAAAAAATTTCAACATTTATTCGTAGCGGATGTTAAAGATTCGCTGCATTATTCGTTTGTTGTTTTATACTTTTTTAAATACATGTTGTTCAGTGAAATTCATGGGGGGAAGGAGAAGCAGTGTGCAGCTTATATTTTAGACTCTTTGCAACTGACCATACCCCCCCCCGCAGCCCCTCCCCCTCCTTTCGCTTTTTCAAATGGTTGTTTTTTAACCAGATATTAACGTTCCTTAATATTGACTGATTTTTGAAAATTTGAAAATCACCCCCCCCCCCCAAGAGCCAGCTCTATGAACGCCCCTGGATCCAACATTTATTGACTTATTACACATACACACATCGTAACAGCAAAAAAAACTCATCTCAAAGTGACTATTATTTGTCTTTTATATAACACAGTACAGCAATACCCATCGTAACAACAAAACTCAGCACACAGTGGCTATTATTTGTCTGTTACATTACACAACACAGTATAAAACATCTTAACAACAAAACTCATCCCACAGTGACTATTATTTGTCTGTAATATTACACAGTACAGCAATACACATCGAAACAACAAAGCTCAGCCCACAGTGACTATTATTTGTCTGTTACATTACACAACACAGCATTACCCATCGTAACAACAAAACTCATCCCACAGTGACTATTATTTGTCTGTTAAATTACACAGTCCAGCATTTTACATCGTAACAGCAAAATTCAGTCTGCAGTGGCTACTATTTGTCTGTTATATTATACAGTCCAGCATTACACATCCTAACAGCAAAACTCAGCCCACAGTGGCTATTATTTGTCTGTTACTTTACACAATACAGCGTTACATAACGTAGCATCCAAACTGCAACACATTGACACAATTACATAATGAATAGTAAAACCCTAATTTTGCTCGTAATACAGCTCCATGACCTTCTCACTTATCAGGAAGTAACCAATGTTTAATTGAGTGCCAGTGCTTAGTTCTTCAGGTATTTTACGGTCTCGCAACTCCTTCCTAATTCATTTCCTAATTCATCTTTCCCTCGCGGTGAAAAGTTTTGGCCTCAAAAGGGCCCTGGTATTTCTCAAAAGCTGCCGCATAGGAAAAAAATATAATCATAAAAATATTTCACCTGAGAATATCCATAAAATACACATAACGTTCATACTTAACGAAAAAAGGGATTAAAATTACCCTTTCTTTGTCAACTGGTTTCGGATCAGTGCTGAAAATTTTCTCAAAGCACGAATGATACTGATTGTGATTTTCTGTCAGAGTAAAAAGCTGTAACTGATATGAACGGATCGGAAAGTCAACAAATTTAAAAGCTTCTAATCGGCTCGGTCATCCTCGTGCTTACGGAAAGCTGTGTGAATATGTCTATCAGTCAGTAGAAAGTTCACTCGTAAACCCGAGCAAACGTCTTTCGCTTAGGCATTTCTGTCACTCACTGTATTCGATCAGTGAATACAGTTTTAGCATTCAATCAGTGTCAGTGAAAGTTGCTGATAATTTCAGCAATCATTAGTTTTTGTCATTTTTGCAAATTGTGAATTGCGGTTCGAAAAGAAAACACGACTTTAAAAACGCTTAGACTATATGATTATTTAAAAGGGGGACAGGAGGATGGATGAATATAAATTTCTTGAGGATTGAAAAAATGACATAAATATAACAAATTCTGAAAAATATGACGTTAATTTAACAATAAAATGACAAAAATTCGAGAAACCTTTATCAAAAATATGATTACTGTGATAAAAATAAGACAATAGCCATCTGAATTGCGAAATCATTTCCGCAAGTCTAGCGAGTCGATCAAGCTTTGTCCCCATTCAACTAAACTTCATGATAATGGAATGGAGCTTTTTTCACTTTCAGCAATGTTCGCTTGGAACTGAAAATGAAGACTGGATAACCTCATGAACCTGCAAAAAGCCTGAATGTATACTGACCACCGATGTTGTCGATTAGTGAATGAGTGTTCAGAAAGCTTTCGGGATTGATCTTTCTGTTCTGCACTGCTCGAGGAATTGAATTTATGAAAGAGGAATTTTTGGATTTTCTGTAAATGTCATTCCAAACGAGAAAAACCAAGCAGTCATAAAAACGGCCCTACAGCAGGGTTCCAAGCTCATTATTTTAAATGGGATCATATGGCGTCTCTTTATTTACTATAGTCTCTTTAGATATTTAGTGTGACACGAGATCTAGACGAAATCTGAAAAGTTGGCATCACTGACAGGTTAACAAGACAAAGGCTTCTTTAGATAATTAACCTCAACGATCTCACAGATACGCATTTGTTTGAGGCGTTCGAATCCCACATCAAACCTACTCTTTAATCGCTTTAAGTGTTTTAAATTAGTCAAAACTTATCATCATCGACTCTTAAATGATTTCCATATCATTAAACATTGAGTTTGTGCACTCCAGAATTTCAAAAATATTTCTGATAAGCTTGCTTACCCATCCAAGGTGGGCCATCTCTTTCGAATGGAAGTCCTCAACAGTCATTTTTTTATGAACCTAGAAAATATGCAATAATTTACCTTCTTCATATTTGTTATTAAATACAAAAATACACTTTCCACAACTTTTCAACACGTTTATGAAAAGAAATTGATTAAACCAATGTTTTGATGCGATGGATGAGTATCGATGAGGAAAAAATGTCAAAAATACACGGTAAGATGAGAAAACTTATTTTTTAACTTGTAAAAACTTTTAAAACACATGACAAAAATTGAGAACAACATTTTTTTTGAATATATTCTATTGAAAAAAAACCTAGAATTCGCTCAAAAACACCGATTAAAAGCAGGTAAACCTATAGGCATACGGATTTTTACGCTGCCTTCTAAAAAATCTTATATTTGTGAAAAAGTTTGTTGTCTGGATGGCCGTCGCTGTTTATTTTTTCAGTTAACAGTTTCAAGAGAACTATTTTTTTAACATCTTTATCGAAATCTCTAGGAAATTTCTTCTTTTCCAATTTCTAACTTACTACTGTTTCCAATGTAGTAACGGCCTACTTTGCTATTCTACAACCTTGAGATCGGTGTCGCTTTCGAACCTTTAGGACTTTGGACTGTTTATCGTTTTATAATTTACAATTTGGAATCAAATTATTGGAAAACTTGACCTGTTTTTTTTTTACTAAAAAAAAACTGACGTCTCCACCACATTTTTTCGAATAGAAATTTGTTACTCGTAATTAAATTATGCCAATCTCGGCATACAATTTGAATGGAATAGGTCACCGTTTTTTGATCCGAAGCCAGATATTTTCGCTACTGTTTTTCGTGATTGTTTTTCTACTCGCCTTCAAGCTCTGCTACTATTTATGCAAGCGAAAGAAATGAGCGATTTTTACACATTAAAAATTCCCCCTCCTTGTCCGTTACGGACGTGCAGTGAATTTCAGCAGCATGACAACGACGACGTCGACGACGATGACCAGAAACAAAAACTTATCACCCTAGAACAATGCGTGCCTGTGCCGACTTCCTCACCAATCTACTAGCCATAGGAGGATGCCAAGTTTCGTCGACGGAAGTGCCGAACTTGGCAGCGGATGTGCCCCTGCCACCAGCACCAAAAGAGCAGTGTTGTGGGACTCACTCCGTGACCGTTGGGAATACTCCGGGCGAACTTGGGAATTTTTTTTCTTCTGACTATTCAAAATCCTGCGGACACACGAAATGGGGAAATACTACTATTTTCGGTTGTGATTTATCTTTCCCGGAGGACCATTTGCATTTTGATTTATCTACGCGCCCTCTGGACAGAATTAACCCATTCGATGATGGGGCGAGAGGGAGCTTCGGGGGACGATTGAGTCGGCCATCTGAAAAACTAATTTCTTTTTTCATCTTATTTCGCGAGGAAATCTGAGGAATTCGAGAAAGGGCAATAATTTGGCGCTTCAGTTTGCGGAGAAAATGACCCGGCCAAATCACCCTCGGCCGAACTTTGACATTCCACCCTCCGCGGCGCTTCCGTAGTGCCGGGAGATGATCCGGCACCGGAAAATGGGAAAATTTTTCGCTGCCCCCCGCCACCGCCGCAACCGAGGTCCAAAGTTGAATGTTAAGGACGATATATTTTAAATTTTATTGCCGCTTTTCGTGAGTTTGAGCTGCACAGTTTTTGGCACGATGAAGTTTTGTCATAGAGCCTGTCGTCGTTGTCGTCGACTGAATGGAAGTGATTTACGATCTCTTGATTCTGCTGCGCTGCCCCGAAAGGGATTTGCTCGTGCTGGAGTGAGCTTAATTAGTTGAGTAGAATTTCCAAATGGCGGCGGCGTCTCGACCCAGCAGCGGTAACTTAATTAACACGGAGGTCGAACGGCTAAATTTAATCTAATTGCTACCAAATCATGGTGTTTTGAATTTTGTTTGTCCAACCGGAATCATTTTCATCAACATTTATTAAGTTCGTATGTTGACGTTTTAGGTTTGTTGCATAAGTTTAGGCGCTGTACTCACCACTGTGATTGATCCTTAATTGATTGTGTGTAAACGCCTCCACGTATGCAATCTATAAGGCAAATTTATGAGCAGCAGATTATCTGACCGATTGAACCAAACTGAAGTCTTCAAAATCATATTAATAGAAAGACGAATTTCGAGACTTAAAAAGGTCCAATCGGCTTCAATTGTTGTAAACCTTCAAATCGTCTCAGAGAGTGTTCGCTTTTCAAAAAAGCCTCGATGATTAATCGAAAACCTCAAGAAAACGCCTCACGAAAAAATACATTACCAGACAACCGAGTCAAAACACATCATCATTCCCCGGTGGTGCTCCTTCTTTGGTCTTTGGCCGGTGTTGGGTCCTGGGATGGATCTTATTATCTTGCAACGCTCTTTTGTCTTGCTGGAATCGCAGCCAGATTCGCAACGACTCCATTCAAGGAAAATACCTTCGGGCCATCACCGACGACGTCTTTTGGGTGCTGCTGCAGCAGCCAGAAGGAATTGCGCTATCGTCCAACATCTGCGGTAGTAGCCGTATACTTTTTTGTTCTGCTGTATCTTCTGTTGTTTCGAACTTGCCGAGCCAAAACATGCAGTTAATAACATTCTCTTTGGTGGTGGAAGCAACAAAAAACGGGTCACTTTCGCATAAAAAAGGATTTCCAGAAGGGCGTCGAGGGTGGGTGGGACGTGTCTCATATTCCGCCCACCACTCTTTGGTGCTGCTGCCGTTCATGGCCGAAAAAATGAGCCCTTTTTGCTTGCTGTGGGAGCAGGAGGTCCTTTCGGCCGGAATATGTGTGTACGACAAAAGGTTCTGAAACCTCATGGTGGGCAGATACGAAACCGCTCTTGGGAAGAAGGCGCTTCTTACGTACGGCGACGGCCACCGAAATGAAGGACAGAAGTTGGCGGCAGATTCCGGACCGCAGCAAGTGAGTGGGCGAGTAATCAGCTCCTCTTTATCTGTGTTCCAAGGAACTACCGGAGCTCGAATAAAAAGGAATTTGGGGCGTCGCAGCATGTAAATTGCAATACCATTCTACTGATTTATGCTGCATCATTTTTCTGCACCCAAGTTCTGCCACGGACTAAAATATGGGAATTAAGACCTGTTCAGCTGAACTTTGCCCCGCCAACAAACAGGATACCAATTCAACACGCCAGTAATAAAGTTGCCACATTCTACCATTTCCCGGTTGCGCGGGAGATAACGCACTAAGGTCGAAAGGACTCCCGACGAATGAATCGATCCAGCTGCAGGACCGTATAAATTATACAAATTTAGTTCACCAAACCCAAGGAGAAGCGGTTCAGGAGCGAGGCCAGAAGGTTATCTCAGATAAGTTTTCTTGGTCCCGTTTTCGGTTTTCACTCTTACCGAATAGAAGCCGAAACAGAAGCACAAGAATATGCCGCCGACGCAATCCAAACGAGACGACCGGCGTTCGACAGTCAGCCAGCAGCCGCAATCCAGCTCAACTCTAATGACGACCAGTGAAAACCGCAGAAACGAGATGTCTGTGTGTGATGCTGACGGCAGAACAAGAAACTGATATTAGCATAATAAAGCTTCTTATGATAATATTTGACTTAAACATTCGTAAATATGTTGATAGCGTTTGGGTTTCGGGGGAGTGAGATAGACACACACACAATCCACCAAAGGAATGTGCCGTGAGAAAGAAGCAATGAACGAAGGAGCTAAAGATTCGATCTTCGATGGATCATGCGGTTTGACAGGTGAAAGAATGAAAGTTTGCTTTTAATTTATCGATCGCTGTCAACTGATTTGAGGCCGGGAGCCAGTCAGCGGAACAACATTATTTGGTGGGCGTGTGAAACGAAATGAAATTTTCGAGGAATTGAACCCGCAGCCGCCGCGGGTTTTGGGGATAGTTCTCAGGTGCGCGCGCAAAAAAAACTTAACTGATCAAACAGGTTTAAAGGTATTTAACGTCTCTGAGAGCTACTTGCCCAGGTCTTCCGAAACGAAAAGGGGTATCGCAAATCTTAAAGGTTGATTCTAATTTGTTCAAGATTATTTAGTTGGCTTCCAACTGCCGATTCCATTTTCAATAGGCATTGTCAGATTAGATGAACTCCAAATTGGCGAATCCCTGATGGTAAGCAACCAAGAGAATCAAATCCTAAAGGTAGGCAACCAAGTAAATGCCCGGAGATACGAAGTTACGGTCTTCGACAGAGTTTTTGAGCGAAAAATTTTCTTTAGGTATTTTATAAATTGGCTCAAAAATCATCTGGCTGGCTCGGTTCCACAAAAGAAACAAAAATGATGTTGATTTTTCAGTACAAAATATTCAATTTTTCCATACAAACCTAAAAGTTCAAATTTAATCATGTAAACGTTACTTAAAAATTCAGCAAAATATCATGGATGAGTTTTGGACCATGACGAAGCTTTTTAGACCCCAAGGTTTGAGAAATTCAAAAATGATCCCAAATCGACTCAGTCTAATGTTATGTTACTCGTGAGAAAAATAGTATTACAATAAGAACTGCAATCGAACTGAATTTAAATACTCAAAAAATATTCATACTATTGGTTTACTCACTGAGAAAAAAGGAGAGTTTCATCATATTCATTATATATCATATTCAGCTTAGATTCAGTCATATTGATGATTGACTCTCGACCAACAATATTTATTTATTATTCAACTATATTTGTTTGCTTGGTTTTATAATACAACTCTAAATATGATAGATCCAACTTCAATTGTATGATTGATTCAATCATTAAAATAATAAATTCAGCTATAATATACAGATAAATGTAGGGCATTCATCTATGTATATATATTGTATATTCAACAATAGTTCTATGGTTGATTTAACTATAATTATGATTGAATCAATTATACTTCTATGATTGATTTTAAGCGTTCAACTATATATTTACAGCTGTTTTCTAGTATTTTTCCTGCAATATTTTTTATTTTTATTTTGGTTTTATACATATTTTGTTTATTTGTTATTAGCTGAAAGCACACAAAAAATTATGGTTACAAAGAATAGTATGATTTTGTTAGCAATCAGCACATCAACGGTTTTGCCACTGTCCAGCCATTTCTGCTTTCCGATGAAACGCCATTTGGTACTACCTACCGGGATGTTCAAGGATTCCTCCAGCGGCATCGATTTCTTCTTTTGGAATTGAGATGCTGCCACATCTGGCTGGAATTGACCTAAAGGGATCAACAAATTTTTAGAAGTGTATTTGATCAAGCAAATGTATGCTGTTTAATTATAGCTTCTGTTTTGGCCATTGCTAAACACCAGCTGCCTGCTGCTAACAAACTAGCTTCTACATTTATAGTTCAATACCTAGAATCAATCATACCTTTGTAGTTAAATTTATCATTTTTACAGCACTACAATTGAATATATATCCTAATTTAATGATTCTAATTTAATGATTAATGGCATTTCGGTGAAGTATACATTCTAACAGGAAGAATTTCAAATGAAAGTAATGAAAATTATAGACGGATAAATTAGATTAGGAAGCATGAATGGTGTTGAAAATGAGCCAAGAGCGTGATTTGAGAAAACTTTCTAGCCGCACAAGACCATTTGTCTCGCATCGGCTAGAAATTTGTGCGGCTAGAAAGTTTTCTCAAATAACGCTCTTGGCTCATTTTCAACACCTTTCATGCTTCCTATACTTCTCCGAAATACCATTAATCATTAAATTAGAATCATAAAGCAGCCGTGATAATCTGTTAACACAAAATGAATATATATCATATTTATAGTGAAATGTTCGAGGTCAACCAGAAATGTATAGTTGAATCTATTATATTTATAGTTGAATGCACAAAATCAATCATACAATTTTAGTGGAGTTTATGATATTTACAGTTGAATCAATTATACCATTACAATTGAATCCATCATATTTATAGTTTGATGTGAGAGGTCAACCAGGAATGTATAGTTGAATATATTATATTTATAATTGAATGCATACAATCAATCATACAACTATAGTTGAATCTATCATATTAACAATTGAATCAATTACACCATTACGAACAGTTCAATCTATTATATTCGTAGTTGATTGCGTAAGGTCAATCATCAGTTTGTAGTTGAGTCTATTATATTTATAGTTGGATGCGAAAACATCAACAACGCTTTGATAATTGGTAGACTCAGCTGAAATAATTAGAACAACAGTCGTCTTTTTCCTCCGTGCAACAATCACTATTTGAAGGAAACTTAAAATGATGAATGAATCAGTTTCTCCTATATATACCCAATATTTTCAAATTCTATATTTTTATAACCAGAAGCAGTAAAAATCTTCAAAAATATTCTAACGGCTCATTATCGAAAAATCTGTTCCATTGATAAACACAGTTCAATTCCCGATCGTTACACCTTTTCAGAGTGCACATTTCGCCTCAAATATCTCAACAAGTCAATCAAACTGTCGTCCGAAGCGTCTCGCTGCTGCTGCTGTTCCCATTTTGACAGCTGTCCTTCAGCATCAGCAAACCCCAGCTGCCGGAGCTGCGATTTGCTGTCCGAACCAGTTAATCAACCAAAAATTCAAACTCCGGCAACCGGCAGCAGCAGCAAGAGTAAAATAATTGAAACCAAGTTCATGATTTATGCTGGCTGACTGGCTGCGCCGGCAGCAGCATACCGGATGGTGGAATTTTCCTGCTCCCACTCTCTTGTTGTTGCATCAACACACGATTGGAAGAAGCGAAACTCAATGAACCATCAATGTCGTCGCGAAACATAGGCCTAGGCTGTTCAACAGGTAGCAAGTACGGAACACTGGTGGCCCAACCAGGGATCCGTATCGGTGTCCAATCGCCAGCCCTCTATCTTCTTCTGTTGTGGGTTGTTGCGAGAAAATCTACATCGACTGCCGCAACTACCTAGTAGCTACTAGTCACTACCGGTTGTTCCGATAGGCAATCGCATAATTAGCTACCACTTTTCTCGGCCGGTCGGGCTGACTCCCGTCAAGGCCTCTCCTTGAGCCTGATGCATGCACCTCACAATAAGTGGTGGTGTTTTAGGAAGTGTGGGCATTTGCTGGGATAGGGAATGGATTCCAGGCTATTTGTCTTGCGCCGGGAAAAAACGCAGTCCAGTGCAGAGGTATTTTGGTTGGTGTGTATATTAATGAGCTATCGGGGGTTGCATCGATGCTTCCTTCCTTCAGCGGAGGCTGGTTGATGAAGGAAACCAAGTCAATATTCCGATGGGGCTCTCGAGGGGCCCCAGCCAGAAGTCTATCATTATGCTATATGCGCCCGGGATCGTACAGTCATTATTCATTCAAGATTTCCTCGAGAATTGCTCCCCCGCCTGGCCTTCGCACACGTGATTGGCATCCTCAGCGCGCACCTTCACCTTCAAGATCCCGGCCGGGCGTAAAACTTCGGACAGAAGCAACAATCACAACAGTATCCATCACATCACATCGCATCAACGGACGATGCTACCTGCTGCCGACGACGACTCCTCCTGCAGCATCCTCCATTTAAGGGAAGCCAGACACCGCAGATGATAGCAAGCAGTATTTTGATGAATGAAGGGCTTACGGGGGTACCACCACGCACAATCTGTTCCAGTATTTTGCCGGCGGCTGGTCAGAAAACGTTTTTTCCCTCTTGACGCTGCCTGCTCTCGACGAACAACAACGCACAGGTGGAGTCAAGGATAAGCAACGAACAGCATACATATCAATGCCCGGTTGTTGTGCCAGAGCAACTTGGAATGTTCATGTTTATAAATGCATTATTATAGGCTTCTGGAACTGGAAGGGGTGACGTCTCGACGTCGTCGTCGTCGGCGGCAGCTCTCAGAAGACACATCGAAGATTGGCCTCAGTAGCCCTTAGGGAGAAACAATCTTCCATATGAGTGTGTATGTTCGTCCATCTTATGTTATTGGTTGTAGGAGAATAAATCGAGATGAAGTACTGCGCGCTTATGCGTGCTTTCGTTCATCGGGCAGCGAAAATGTTGACGGATGCGATGATGATGATGATGCTGATGACGTTGTTGGGGGGGACGCCCGAGCGACGCCAACGCGAACGGGCAGCGGATGTTGGCAATTATCTGTGCTGGTCCTGCTGCTGGACCAGCGCATAAATTGTTACACGAGAATCACAGCGAACACAGCGCGAGAAAATTGGTTTCGTTCTACATCAATTACCGGGAGGCATTAGCAGAGTTGAAGGCTGCCAAAATTGAAACTTTCTTGTCTGTGTATTGATTTCTTCCACCATGTTGTAGGTACAATGTCGGAGGCATTTTAATTGACTCCAAAGAAAGGTTTGTCAACGCTAATTTATGTGGAGAATTTTTGGCCGAAAACCATCTGCCGGTTCAAATCGAATGGAAGAATGAATCTGGTCGGTTTTGTTTTCGGTTCTCGAACCACATATCGACATGAAGATTTTGTACTAGTGAACAGAACAAAGTTCTTCTAATTTGGGATCTTTTATCAATCTGTGATTTGAATTGTATTCAAAATCAGAACATCGAAAGATAGGCTATTAAGAAGTTAAAAAACGTTTTACCGAGCAGTCTTTTACATCTTATATGGTGTCCTTTGCCCGAACAAGTGGTGGAACATGCCAGAATTTAAACTCACTTTTCATATACGGATACCTCAAATATGCCTTGTATAGCCGACGTTTCTAAACAAGTTATAAGGACATAATGATGCCATTTGTAGCCGGTTGGTTACAATTCATTCGATTTTTGTTTTAATTTTGTAGTTTTGTATGTTTAGCTCTAGAAAATTCATGTTCCTTGTCCAGTCTCACAACAAGATAGCACCACAGTAGGCTACATTTTACTGCTGGCTGCTGTCAATGGTTCGACGAGGAGTGTAGGAGGGTGATGGACGAAGAGAATGCCGCGCGGGCGGCAGTAGTGCAGAGAGGCACCCGTCGAAATGTGGAAAATCACCGACAGCGGAAGAGGCAGCGAGTCCGACTTTTCCAGGAGAAAAAGCGCCGCCTGGAGGAGGAGGAGCTCGAGGAGCTGGAGCAGCCGCATCGTTCCCAAGAAACACGAAAGTTCTATCAGAAACTCAACGCATCCCGCAAAGGCTTCGTGCCGCAAGCCGAAATGTGCCGGGATAAGGACGGGGGTATCTTGACGGACAATCGTGAGGTGATGAAAAGGTGGAAGCAGCACTTCGATGAACACCTGAACGGCGCACATGCAGGAGATCAAGACGGTGGGGGAAGGTACATCGCCGGCGTAGCCAACGACGAAGACGAGCCACTTCGAACGATGAGTGAAGTTAAGGAAGCCATTCGCCAGCTGAATAGAAACAAGTCGGCTGGGAAGGATGGCATCGCAGCTGAACTCATCAAAATGGGCCCGGACAGGTTGGCCGATTGCCTACACCGGTTGATAATCCGGATCTGGGACATGGAACAGCTACCGGAGGAGTGGAAGGAGGGGGTAATATGCCCCATCTACAAGAAGGGCGACAAATTGGACTGTGAGAACTACCGAGCGATCACTGTCCTCAATGCCGCCTACAAAGTGTTGTCTCGAATCCTACTCCGCCGCCTAACGCCACAAGCAAACAGATTCGTGGGAAGTCATCAGGCCGGCTTCATGGAGGGACGGTCAACGACGGACCAGATATTCACATTACGGCAAATCCTCCAAAAATGCCGCGAACACCAAGTCCCTACGCACCATCTATTCATCGACTTCAAAGCCGCATACGACACGATCGACCGTAACGAGCTATGGAAAATCATGGACGAGAACGGCTTTTCCGGGAAGCTGATCAGACTGATCAAGGCGACGATGGATGGAACGCAGTGCTGTGTGCGGATTTCGGGTGAATTGTCGAGTTCATTCGAATCGCGCAGGGAGCTTCGACAAGGTGATGGTCTATCCTGCATGATGTTCAACGTGGCGCTAGAAGTTGTTATTAGACGAGCGGTGGGCGAAATGCGGGGCACGATTTTCAACAGATCCAGTCAACTTATCTGCTTTGCCGATGACATTGATATAGTCGGCAGATCATCTGCGGCGGTGGAGGAGATCTACCGCAAACTGAGACGCGAAGCAGGAAGGATTGGGTTGATGATTAATACGTCCAAGACAAAGTACATGCTGGCATGCGGATCCGAAACCGACCGAACCCGCTTGTTCAGTAATAACAAGGTCACGATCGACGGCGACGAGCTGGAGATAGTCGAAGACTTTGTCTATCTCGGCTCACTGGTGACCGCAGACAATGACACCAGCCGTGAGATCCGGAGGCGAATTATCAGCGGAAGTCGTGTCTACTATGGACTCCACAAGCAACTGCGGTCGAGAAGACTTAGCCCTCGCACGAAGTGTAACCTGTATATGACGCTTATTAGACCGGTTGTTCTCTACGGGCACGAGACATGGATATTGCTCGAGGAGGACCTGCGTACACTCGGAGTATTCGAGCGACGAGTGTTAAGAACCATCTTTGGCGGCGTACAGGAGAACGGAGTGTGGAGGCGAAGGATGAACCACGAGCTCGCGCGTCTCTACGGCGAACCCAGTATCCAGAAGGTGGTGAAAGCTGGCCGGATACGCTGGGCAGGACATGTTGCGAGAATGCCGGACGACTGTCCTGCAAAACAGGTGTTCGCTACGAATCCGGTAGGAACAAGACGAGCGGGGGCGCAACGAGCGAGGTGGTTAGACCAAGTGGAGCGTGATCTGGCGAACGTGGGGTGCCCGAGAAATTGGAGAACGGTTGCCATGGACCGAGTGAATTTTAGGAATTATGTTCGTCAAGTTATGTCGTAAGACGGAATACTATGTAAATAAAATAAATGCTGTCAATTAACAGAGGAGAAATTGCTTCTGGAAAATTCGCTCTCTTCTAACTTAGGCGTTCGTGAGTAACGTCCGCGTTGTGATTAGTGTTCGTGTAATTCCAAGGAATCCGCCCGGAAACGCCGGTTGACTTCCTCATGGCTCGACCCGCAGATCCTTGTGATCTCGCGCCTAATCGTAATAGGATCATCATCTTTGTCTTCGGATTCTGCGGATCACTAATTATCAAGGAGGACTTCCCTTCTCGACCTGTCTGGATTAAAAGCCAAAAACAGAAGACGTCTGCAACGACCGAGTCCAGCAACGCCCGCTGGAGCCGACGGTTTCGGCACTCTGTCGATACGCCCTTAGATCAACGGCCCTTCTGCTTCCAGAACTGGATTTTCGGAAGTGCAAAGAAGAAATTTTCGGTTTTCTGTATTTTATCCGAGAAGTCCTTGGTTACCCAGTAGCCAGCCGGCCCTGAGGTTCCGTACTCTGAGAGTACCTTGTCTTGTCTGGTCTAGTCGCTGGTTTTTATCCGTAACAAACTTTCAGGTAGACCAAGAATTCTGTTTAGACATGCGTTCAATAACCTTAAAATGCCAAATCCGTCAAACGAAAATGTGACGTTTACCGAACGCAAACCGATTCACACAGTCCGGATTTTCCCCCGGCGAAGGGGCACGCCAAATGTCGACGCCATAAAAAAAAACCTGAGGTCCGAAACACGGCATTTCACATCGTCGGCACTAGCAGCGCCATATGTTGCGATAATTGCTGCAATCAAAACGAGGCTGCCGCTCAGCGCCAATCTCGAAAAGTTAAAAACCTTCAATAGAAAGTAAACCAACCAACAATTCTCACGCCACTTTACCGTCGACCAATTCGGCTGATGCTCGGTTAGGTTTGAAGTGGACCTTCTCCCCATTTTTATCACTTGCCGGGTTTGGGAACTTCCCAGTCGTAATCTTCCCCTAACAGTACCTGACTTCGTCGATCTGCCAAAAAAATCGATTCAATCGATCAGCGTTGATTTCGGATTCCGGCAAGTTCTTTGGGCCCGATGATCTTGATCGAAAATGTTTCGTTTTTCCCACTAGGGCTCAGCCAGGAGTTCGGTGAAGATTTTATTGCCTCCCCTCTTTTAATCAGCGTCATTCGGCATAAGGTTCCAGAACGCCTGGAACCACCTGACGTCTGGACGCTCCGTTCAAACTTTCTCGAAATCATTCTTTAGAAATCACATGCTAACGGAACGGACTGTCTCCCCCAATCAATTGGGGGTTTTTGTGAAAATAAAACGAGAAGAATTGAACCGGTTAACGTGCTTCATCTATATTATATGGATTCGAGCACCTGCTTTTTTGGGGTCTCCCACCACCAGTTGCGCCACACAATCATCATCAATTCATTTGATTAATTTTATAATAATTGTTATTGCTTTTAAGGTCCCCGTGCGCGTTTGGGAGAAATTCGAAGTCGTAAACCAAATTGAGTTTTAACCGGCCTGCAAGGAAAAGAAAAACCCGGTAAATCCCTGAGCTGTCGGGGGAGATCGTAGGACCCAAACTACACACAATAGAGGAGCCAACGACGTCGACGTCCAATAATGGCAATAAAACCGATCATGGCGGTAATCAATTTGGATTCCGTCGTCGGGTTTCCGTACGGGTCCCACCAAAATGATCGAAATCCAATCAGCATGAAAATTATTTTCGACTTTAGTTCTCTCCCGGGGTCTTTTTTTTTTCGAGTCTTTTACCCCTTCCGCCTGTTCGAAACAAGTTAAAAAAAAAACAAGAAACATCGGGAGACACATTATGGACACCTTCAAATGGGTACGTGAACGTTCTTCGATGGTCTCTTTGGCTCTTGCTCACACAGCAAGACAAAGCAAAGACGCTGCACGAGGCCTCCGAGCCGCCGGAATCAATAAATTCGAGAATTAGGCCAATATTTTAATTATGGGAATTTAAATAATTAAGATATCTACGGGCGCGCGAGGGGTTTTCATCTCGAAACCGAACCGAGATGGCCCTAATTGGGAGTCCTTCCCCATGGGTTTGTCCACGTGAATCCTTCCTTTCCACGGGCCTGGGCCGATATGGGAAAAGTCATAAACTTCGAGCTTACAGTGACACTAATTAAGTGAGAAAAAGATATGGACTGACTGACCGTTCGGTGTAGCTCATCGCCATCGTTGCCATCTTGAAGCAGCAATGTGATAGGATTATCAGTGAACTCGCTGTAGTACGCGCGTTTGTCGCCCCCGAAAAGCTGATAGCTGCGCTTCGCAACGACAGTTTGGACTCGTGAGGAGGGCTAAGCAGAGCATAATGTGCCCATTAATTAGCGCTGATCTGCGCTGCGAAAGGAATCGAATCGGCCGGCTCAATCCGATTGATTATGTCTCATTAGGGAAGTCTTTTGGGGTGGTTTGGATTGATGAGTTCCTCTGTGTCGAAGATTCGTCTTGTAGATTAGATTGAAGCTGTTCGATGGCACCTCGACCAAGTATTTTCCGATAAAAGTTGCGGCATGATCATTTGTAATCGTAACTTATGGTTTGGAAAAGAATTGCGGGTGCATTTCCGTTGCAAGATTCAACAAAGAGTTAATATTTCACCAGGTTTCGGTTTATATGAATTTCCCAATGTAAAATCTCCACAATTCTGCCTACTGCGCCTTCATCTTTAACTAACCCTTGTAGATCTTTTTTGGTAGCTCACTTAAACACATTATAAAAGTTGCAGAATGAATAAGTCAATGAAAGACTCATGTTTTCCTTTTCATATTTTACCTCCTGAAGCATCACGGTATAAATATACAAGGTAGGCTACTAACCCGAGTAAACAACTCGTTTGAATGTAAACAAGTGACGTCATTACTATCTTCGAATAGCGTGCCAGGCAAAAAGTTTTGTGCGCGTAAGATAATGCTGTATACACTGCAGGATCACTAGATGGATAGTAATGACGACATTATCGGGAAGATATCACCTTATTATATTGTACACCGTGCTGAAGCATGATGTTTCATAAAAACATCCCTAAAATAATGTATACGTTCTACAACTCCAAAAAATACAAGCTTGACTCCGTTAGCTAACAGCCTCTCTTTCTCTTCTCTTCTTTCAGAACTTCCATTTTCCTCGCTCCAGCAATCAACAGAACCACTGACCTAATGACTATGGCGGATGGTAGCTATGACCCAATGGGGCACATCCAGACGGGTCGTCAACATCCTCACTCGCATCATCCGATGCACCACCATCACAGTGGTGCCGGGGGTGGCGGCGGCGGCGGCGGTGGAGGCACCTTCCACACGTTGGAGCAGCTGCATCAGTTGCACCAGCGGTATCAGCTGCAGCAGCAACACCTGCACCATCAGCACCAGCAACAGCAGCAGCAACAACAACAACCCTCGCCATCTAGCTTAGAGAACAACAACAATCTTCCCTCGACGGCCAATCATAACCTGTTCCGTTCGGAGCAAAAGAAGCACAAGAGGAAGCGACTGTCCGCTGTGCTGGACAAACTTCATCACAACGGCTCGATGGTGAACCACAACAACAACAACGTCGGAGAAGTTAGCTATAAGATCAAGCGATCCGAATCTCGATCCAGTACCGAAGAGTCCGTTGAAGATGTCTTCCCGTACTCGGCAAGCCCCCGGATCAGCGTCAGTCCGCTACGGCTGAACGAATCCGACGAGAACAAGATTAAGCAGGAACCTCAACAGTACCTTGTCAAGCAGCTGCAGTACATGAACCCGTTGGCGTTCTTCAACTATTTGCCGCACCAGACGAAGCTCCTGTATCAGGAAATAGCTCGGCAACGAAGTCACTCGGACTCAGACGTCCAACCGCAGCCTCTCAAAAAACTTCCGGAGACGATTCCTGCAGCTACCCCTGTAGCTCCCCCTGTAATTCCCCCTGCAGAACCCGAAGTTCCCCAGGAACTGCCCCTAGATCTGTCGATGAAGGCCAAGCCACCACATACCCGTTCTCCTAGTCTCGATACCATGATCAAACAGGAGCCGAAGTTAACCTTCACTCCTCCGCCTCAACAGCCGCTGCCATCGATCGTTAAAGGCGATGTCGCATCCGGAAACACCAAAAAATCGGCAGCCGCTTGCTACAACCTCAACGTTTCCCCAGTAGTCGAAGAAATGCCACCGGGTTCGGATGTCGCCTACATGTGCCCTGTTTGCGGCCAGCTCTTCTCCTTGCAGGATCGCCTCGCCAAACACATGGCCTCGCGCCACAAAAGCCGCTCCAACTCAACCGACATCACCAAGTCGTACATGTGTGAAGTTTGCAACCGCTCCTTTGCCCGGTCCGACATGCTAACCCGGCACATGCGTCTTCATACCGGCGTAAAGCCCTATTCCTGCAAGATCTGCGGACAGATCTTCTCCCGGTCCGATCATCTCTCGACGCACCAGCGCACCCACACCGGTGAGAAACCCTACAAATGTCCGCAGTGCCCGTACGCAGCCTGCCGCCGGGATATGATCACCCGGCACATGCGAACCCACACCCGGTACGATTCGCAACGCGGAAGCGGAAGCGCCAGTGGATCTCCGTCCGGCAGCCCCTCGTCGATGGACCAAAACTCACTGATGCTACCGGTCGTTAGCCTGAGCTCCGGTGCTACCGCACGGGCCATCAAAAAGGAATCTGCATTTGCCAACAGCCCCGGAAGCTATGTTATCGAAGCAAAGACTGAATCCTAGAGATATGCTCTAAAATGCTAAATTTTTTCTCTCTTAAAACCGATAAGGTTCACACAGACACGGAAAAACACACTCACAGACACAGAAATTACACCATCTGGAGTTTCCCTTCCCAAAACCAGTAAAGCGTAGTCGAAAAAAGCGATCACAGATCGCTGTAGCATTCCTTTTTTAATTTTTTTTATGAAATGTTGAACTGTTGAAGGTTCACTCTATTCAGTTTGCCAATATCTTGCGTTTTGTAGAACTAGAATCTTCCCTTTTTATCTATTCCTAGCCACTAGTTGTTGAACATTGTATTCTAAGAAATTGAACTATTCCCGAAATTCATTCCCATAAAATCATTCACGATTGAGTTTTCGTTAGAAGTAACAAAAAAAAACAAATCTCTTCCTTATCATGTTTCGGAAACATTGAACACAAACACACACACACATACAAAAAATAATCTCAAAGGTTGTGAATTTAACGAGAAAAATTAGAATAGTAAACAAAACAAAGTGTTTTTGAGAGTGTGGTTCTTGCCGCACATCCAGGAAATAACCACATGTGTATGGTTTCATTCTTTGCGTTTAGTTTGCGCATTTTCTGTTAACAGAAACAAACATCGAAAACCACGAGTGAACTAGTCTCTAGTGATTTCAGCCCGCACAGGTAATAGAAACGAAAAACGTTATTGCTCCACAGACCTCGGAGCTCACTGAAATACCCAAACCATCCGTACCCCTAACTGAGAGCACATAAATGACATAAAATCTGCGACATCCGACACATTCCCTTTCGAGAAGAAAAATCCCAATTTTTCGTGTGATATTCGTTGTAGCTAACCAGAAATTTAGCGCTTTCACGCGTGTGGTAGAACTGTTTGTAGTGACAAATAACACTGAGTAGGTAGCAACAAACAACCAACCAAAAAAGACACTATCCTTACCCCGAAAACAACCGGAACAAACCAATGGACAAACGGGGAACATTTTAGAATGATGATTCTTCGGAAAAAAGTTCGCCTTAGACAGTGTGCCTTATTGTGGAAAGTACGAACTACTACTAACAACAACAACTGTAGAGCAGAATTTTACTGTAGAACAATCGGAAATAGTTGAACATACAAACACAAAAAAACACCAACACACTAACGAGACACGATTTACACTGCAACAAAAAAATAACACTCCCACACCACAGGGATCCCACTTTTCTGTCGGCACTTGGAGCTCTACCCAAACCCCACTGTGTAATTATTCCTTCCTTCTTGTAGAAACTTTCAACCCCACCTCCCTTTGAACATAAGCGGGGGAAAAATCGCAACCGGCAGTGTCCGGCACAAAAACGCTAATCCGCTAATCGCTAATTAGTCCGCTAAGTTTCGGTTAGCGAATTTATTTTCTCGCTAAACTTTTCTTCAGCTAGCGGATAAGAAAGTTCCGCTAATTTTTAGTTCCGCTAACTGAAGAACGCTACCTCTTTGAAGTGTTAATTAGGCCATACTCTCATATATCATAAATTCGGTATCATTCAAATTCAAAATTTTGAATCCGATCATGTATTTAAATTTTCGTTTAAGATTGATTTCAGAAGCTATTCGATCTCGATTTTGACGAGAATCATAGGAATAAGCGTCATTTTGAATTGTTTTTTCTTGAATTTATATCTGAAGCATAAGCCTTCTTCCTAAAAGAGATGAAAAAGTTTGGAAAAATGAAATTTCCAGAACAAAATACGTCAATAAATCAATAAATCTTTTGAGTATTAATGTCAAAAAAATATGAAAAAAAATCTCGGACAGATCAAAACATGACTACAGAGAATCTTTGCATTAATTGATGTAAAAAAATGATAAATGGGTGAATATTTTGAAAAATTTGATTCAAAAGTTTTTCCTTTTACTTTACACCAAATACGCTAACTAAAAGTTAAAGTGTACTGACGCAACTGATATGGACAGAAATATTACAAAATAAGTTCGAAAACTGCCCCTATTGATAACCTTTAACAACTTTTCTAGTCAATATTAAATAAAGAAGGCTGCAACATTTGAGTTTTGCATACCTTTTTCAAAACTTTCTACTATCGATTAGCGATTAGCGCTTTATTATAGATCGATAGCTTTTACGCAACATTTAACGGTTTTAATAAGCGATCGCTAAATTTGACCGAGTTAGCGAACTTATTAGCGCCGCTAACTTTTCAGTTAGCGATGCCGAACACTGGCAACCGGGAAATGGGAAGCTTTCAAAGCTTCCGGTTTGACTGTTCTATTGCCGGGAACGGAACCAGGGAAGTCCGCAGCAGTCCAACCGACCAAGCGACGGCCGCAATAAAAGAAGTACAACTAAGTACCACCAAACATAGTTATGATAATTATCATGTTCAAGTCGCTCGAGTCGGGCAGGGAGCGTGTCTTCCGGGAGTTGCGGAAAAAATTGCCGAACTTTCCCTCCACCCACCCATAAACTCGGGCCACTCGGATTGAGGGATAAGAACAACGACAACATTCCGCCACCTTTCACCCCCTTTTGGCCAAACAACAAGGACAACTACCGCAGCAAAAAAAAACTACTGCATGATCTTAATTTAAATTTTCAATCATGCAAATTGAATATTAAAGCTCTCTTTCTGTAGGATTTTTTTTTTGCTTCCTTCCTTCCCTTTTTCTAAGACTCTTGGAAAATCTTTCCTTGAAGTTATTTTTTGTTCGTTGAACGACTTCATGTAGCCAAATCGTAGACCAAACGGGAAAAAACTTGTTGCCTTTGTGTTAGGGGTTGAATTGTCGTTTTACTTTTATTGTGAAGATATGTTGTAGAAAAGCTTATCTTGGAATAGTTTTGAGCAATTTAAGTCAACCACGTGTTACGGGGAATACTCTCTCTCTCTCTTTTTCACTTTCTTTTGCGTTTGATATCGAAGATTTAGCAACGGTATTGGTGGAATAGAATAAACCTTTATTCACTTTCTCAATAAGCTTCTTACATGGCTTCATATTCCTCTAGCGATTGTTAGTGCGTAAATACGAGAATTGCCGATCGTGAGATTCATCACCGGCTTTCAATCCACAGATCGAGTATTTTAATCAGCCTCTGAAGCACTAACAACTGTATCCAGCCTTCGGAAATCAGCACATGCAGATGTTCTGGAATGAAAAATTCTTTAAAATCCCGATCTGTAACAAGACATAGAATCGGCAATCAGCCTCAATAAAATTCAACCTCTCAGCGAACAGCTTCTTTCTCGCGTTGTTCCTCTAGTTGGACATCTGCGATTGATCACTTCTCTGACGCCTTCTGGGACATCTCTGATCGAATTTTTCCTCTCATTCCGGGCTCCGTTCAAGAACCCGCATAAACCCGCTACTCGGAAGATTGATTTATGAGAGAAACCCTACCAAGCTACATCTGTATTCCTAATCCAGAAGCATCTGAGCCCATAACCTGTTGAGCTCAAAGGCCAAGCAACGATTTCACTGGTGAAATTGGGCTATATTCAGTTCTTTTGGAATTTTTTGAAAGAAGAATACTCTGGATACTCTTGGTCATTCTCAATAGGTTTGCCTCTGTTATGCGTCGTCGTCGATTGCTTCGATAAAACAGCGATACTTCAGGAATTTGCTGTCCCAAAGCTACGAATTGAAAATCCATTTTAAGGGCCACAATTTTCAAAACCAGAAACAAAATGCGACGGAAACGCTGCCGACTTTGGGTGATAATTTTCCATAAGTGGAATTGGGATGTAGCATGTAGCTGAAATTTCACCCAATGGGCGATGGAATCGAAAAGTTATTCTTTCTCTCCTTAAGAAAAACCCGTAAGATCTGTCAAAAGTTGGGTGAAATTTTAGCTGCATCCCGCTTGCACTAATGCAAAACCATCACCCAAATTCGGCAGCGCTTCCATCGCCTATTATTTGACAGCACTAACGGATTTGTGTTAAGGAGAGAAATATCACTTTTCGCTTCCATCGCCAATTTTCAAGACCTACGCCTACTTGTATTGATTTGCAAACGATTGAAAAAAAATTAAATTCGTTAGAAAAGTAGATTTTTTTTTTATTTGGAAGAACTGTCGACAAGCATTAAACATACCTTAAATGTTCCTCTCTTTTAGGAAGCCAAATTTTATTGGTTAAATCAATTTCAAGCAGTTTTACGATAAAACATCCTCCCGGTCGTCGTCATCGTTGGTCAGCAGCAGCATGGGCCAAACTTCTGTATCCGCAGTATTACTTCGGGACAGGATCAACCAAGCAGCTAAAACGTCAGGCAGTAGTAGGTAGGACTTCTCGACAAACTGTCTCGGTCCATTCAGGCAAACTGTCGAAAGTTGGCAGACAACTGGCTGCCGGAACCGAAAGCCAGCTCTCTCAGTGTGTGATGATGGCCATCAGGCAGGCAGGCAGACTCCAGCCAGGCTATCGGCCTCCAAAAAATCCTACTATTCAACTAGGATGGAAAAAAACCTTTCGTAGGCTGGCATGGTCGTACATCACCCCAGGGAGAGAAGTTGCCCAATGTTGGGTGCACTTTCCACACTGGCCAAAAGTAATTACGGTCACCTTCCTGTGGCCACCTTCTCCCAACACGCCTCTTCTAAAAGTGTGGAAAAAAAATTTGCTGCTACATTGCAAGAGTCAGTGTGGGGAAAAACTTTCATCCCCCTAACCTCAGGGTGCCCAGGATAGTGCTTCCGGTTCTCGTTCCGATTTGCACCAGGCAGTTAAAGCTGCAGCAGCAGTAATGCTTTTATAAATTTTTCTCCCCACAAAACCCCACGCTCTCGTCGACCTAGGACCAGGGACCGTTTCCATGCTTTATGGACTTTTCCCAGTCAAGTCGGACCCATTTGTTCTGCACATGAACCACCACCGACGACGACGATGAGAGCTTAGAGTTTCCCGCATGCTTCCATCCACCCAATTCAATTCCGATGGGAAGGAAGCTCATGGAGTGCTCATATTTCAGCACCGGTTCCAAGTTTTTTCCGAAACCATCCGCTGCCCCTCATCCAGGTCCAGCTCTAGTAATACAACCAGGAAAAAACTATAGTTACACGGGCGGAAGCTGAAGTCCATGTGCTCCAAGAGAGCTGCCACCCTCGCTCGCTCGCGCGCGTGCCACCGTCGTTAATCACCGAGGATGAGGCGCGGGGGTGTTCTCGGGCCAGCCAGAAACTTCTGGCTGCCTGGCTGTAAGCTACCATATTATTTTAAAACACACATTCAAAATTTATACTGCAACCCCGGGTGCAATGCAGATTGCGGCTGTTCGTTTTGGTTTTGGTCCTCCCTTCCATTTGGTCGTCTTTCATCCCCCCTTACTCGGAAAGCTCCTCACCAACGTATAGTTGCTGATGTTAGACGACCATCATCAGTGTTTCCTGCTCGGAAGCGATCGGTTCCGGGTAATAGGGAAGTCTCAAAGCCCCGGAGGGAATTAAACGAGTCAAGCTAATGTGAGTGGTCCTCGTCCCTGGAAGAAGAAGAAAGACGAGGCGAACGCGAAGTTTTCGTGCGTGCGTGTGACCCCGTTTCGTGATGATTTACTGCCTTCGTGACAAGGCCGCCTTCAACATGAGCGCGCGGGTGGATGGCGCGGGTTTTCTTTTTTTTTTCTTGGTCCAAGCACGTCAACTTTGCCAACCCAAGTCCAAGCTGAAGTTGTTGCGGGTGGACTTTCCCGGCTTCGTTGTTGATGTTTCTCACGTATTTTTTCTTTCTGGTCCCTTATCCTGTGAGGGGAAATGGAGCACGCTTGGTTTTTCCTTTTTTGCTGAGGCAACCGGAAACTATTCTCCACACTGCAGCTTGTCGCGGACAAGCTGCGATTATACTGCGGAGCAGCTTAGTTGTCGAATGGAATGGGGGGATGAATGGTTTTACGATCGGTTTGAGAAACATGATTTGATTATGGTGGCTGGGGGATTTCATTCGAGAAAAACATCAGAAATTAACAATTTGTTTTGGAAGAAGAAACATCGAAGATGGAAAACGGAATCAGAATGACCCCAAGAAAACAAATTTAGTTTAGGTATAAATCAGGAAGTTTAGGTATCAGCTGAGATCAGGAACGAGAACTATTCGTTTAAAAACGAGCTTCTTTTTACAATTTTTTTAATATTCCAGCTCATGAAACATGAAAGCGCAGACTAATAATGAAAGTTATAGAATCGTCAAAACAAAAAATAGGATTCAAAAGTTTAAATTTAGAGTTCAAATTACAAAATCAGACTCCTAACTTTGAATCACAATTCAGATTGAGATACAAATTTAAAGTTCGTATTCGAGTTCGTATTTTAATTTTGATTTCAGATTCCTGATTCAGCTCCAGATTCAGATTCTGAAGTTTATACTTTCGAATTTGGTTAAAATTTCACTATTTGGATCACCCAATCAGATATCTGATTTTTTTTTTCAAATTATTTTATGTTTCAGATTCAGAATGCAGATTCAGATTTCAGATTCAGATTTCAGATTCAGATTTCAGATTCAGATTTCAGGTTCAGATTTCAAATTTCAGATTTGAGATTCCGATTTCAGATTCAGATTCAGATTTCAGATTCAGATTTCAGATTCAGATTTCAGATTCAGATTTCAGATTCAGATTTCAGATTCAGATTTCAGATTCAGATTTCAAATTCAGATTTCAGATTCAGATTTCAGATTCAGATTTCAGATTCAGATTTCAGATTTCAGATTTCAGATTTCAGATTTCAGATTCAGATTTCAGATTCAGATTTCAGATTCAGATTTCAGATTCAGATTTCAGATTCAGATTTCAGATTCAGATTTCAGATTCAGATTTCAGATTCAGATTTCAGATTCAGATTTCAGATTCAGATTTCAGATTCAGATTTCAGATTCAGATTTCAGATTCAGATTTCAGATTCAGATTTCAGATTCAGATTTCAGATTCAGATTTCAGATTCAGATTTCAGATTCAGATTTCAGATTCAGATTTCAGATTCAGATTTCAGATTCAGATTTCAGATTCAGATTTCAGATTCAGATTTCAGATTCAGATTTCAGATTCAGATTTCAGATTCAGATTTCAGATTCAGATTTCAGATTCAGATTTCAGATTCAGATTTCAGATTCAGATTTCAGATTCAGATTTCAG